>NC_142084.1:28577181-28899488 GCF_054644295.1 Miniopterus natalensis
TTTATCCCATAAAACATATTTTCCATAATAAAATAGATTAAAGGAAAGAATCTTAGAATCACTCCATGATTATAATGTTTGCAGGGTATCAAGCAGCTTGAAAAGGTACATGGGGTGCTCAAAATGATTTTAAAAAATGTGTATTTTGACACATAATAGTGAAATATATAAACATCAGAGATGAAGGTGACATTTTTAATGCTTCTAGTGGGAAAAGCAGATCACCTTAAAGGATCAAGGATGAGAAATCAGAGTGATATCAGTTTTCTCAGGGCAAAAAGGGTGTAGAACTATAACAAATTATTTTCAAAATGTTGCAGGATAAGAAATCTAAACCTAGAGTTTCCTCTGTAGTTAAATTACTTAAATGTGACCTAATAAAAATATTTTAAAATAGAAATGGACTCAGAATGCTTCCCATAAAAAGGCCTTCTCTGAAAGAATATTAGAGAATATATTACATCTACAAGAGTAATAAAACTGGATAAAATGCTTTAAGATATGAGAAGCAAGGTTAGGTGTAGAGTGTAGACGTCAGTGAAGTTAATTGTTGCCTAAGAAAACAATGTCTAAAAGTGTATACCCATAACAATCCAGGGATAATAAATAACATCAGCAGGTAGGGGTGGTGTTCTGGAGGAGGGAAACCAAAAGGTGGTCAAAGCAGAAAAAAAGATTCTTGTCTTTCTCCAGGTTCAGACATATATATTAATAAGCAGTAAACACTGTTTAAAATATAGATACTTAACATAAAAATTTATAAATATAATAAGCAAAAAGTAAAGTAAAAAAGAAGAAAATTATCTAATAAAAGGCTTGAGGAAAGGTGAATGAAGTAAGCAAAATACAGTATATGAAATAAAAAGAGAAATGAGATGAAAGGAAAATCCAGTAGTTATTACAACAATGTAAGTGGTTAAATTATCTCCATATTGGCTAAAATGTAAGATCAGCAATACATTTTTAACAAGAACTATATTTCAGACGTACTGACATAAGAAATATGCTTAGGAAATAAAGATAGATCAGAAAGGTTGATGATAAAGTGAGGGAAAAATATACCAGAAAAATATCTTTCATAAGATAGTCATAAAATTAATTTTGATATAAAAATATATATAATTTAGTGTGAATCACATCTTAAGAACAAAGAAAAGTCGGTCCATAGTGGAGGGTTATAAGTAATAAATGATACCAACCTTTGCCTTCAGTCAAACTTGTAGGCCAGTGGGTTTGCTTGGCTAACCTCCTGAAGTCTGTGTTTTCAGGAGGACCGTGTGATGCTTGTGGGCAGAAACATCTGGAGCCCTTGCATTGTGTCACTGTTCCTTTTTTTCCCTCTGTGATGATCGGCATGACCTCAGATGTGGGTTATTCCGTGAGCCATGAATGTGGTGAGAAGACCTGCAGCCTCCTGATAATGAAACTTTAGTGTGAAAGATATGAGAGGCACAAATTTACAGATTTGAGTGAACAGTGGAACTAGATACTGTGTTTTGGATGATTCTACAAGAACCTGTAGATGAACTACTTGCTCAGCTTCTTATAGAAAAGGGAATTTTCAAGCCTACACTTTTTGTTGCAATCTGAGTGATTGTAATTTCTCATTCATTCAAAAATATATCATGACTTCCATAATAACTTTTAATTGTCTGATTTGATTTGAGGAAATGTCAGAATCTCATCGGCTGCTCCTATTCACTCTACCGCTTGCTTGGGTCCTGCATGACTTGCCTTTACCTGTCTTACTAGCCGGCAATCTGAAGCTTTCTGTGAAGTTCAGCCTCGAAAGTCTTCCTCTAGGGGATTGTGGTCAGGAACGAATGGAAAATCATTACCTCCTCGAACTATAACTAGACTGGTTTGGGCCTTTATTTTTATTTTTTATTATTGCAGAGCTTTTACTTGCAAAAAAAAAAAATAAGTTGGAGTGTAGGAAGAGCACAAAGAATGAAGGGGTAGAGAAGTTACATATTGTAGAAAGGTGACACCTCCTTACACAACTTGCCCATTGAAATGCCCCCTCAGCCTCCACCAGACCAGTTTCCCAGCATCCCCAGCTCATCCAGTCAGCCAGTTGTTCCAGATTGGTGCCTCTCCCGTAAGATCCTAAGACCTAGTCAGAGAGGTGGGAGTCCATGATTTGGACTCCCTATCATGCTAGGGAAACAAGCCTAGGAATAAAAGTAATAGAAACCACAACTTGTCTCTGGGCCAGTCACAGTAACCAAATAAAAACTGGGCTCTTAAAATTGTTCATTTTGAATCAAAACAAAGTCACTATCTGCACAAAATACATATTTAGAACTACTTTCTCATGTGCAACACTTACAACTACCGCATAAGAAAATTCCAAAATACACGCTAGTAAGTATGACTTTCATCTTTTTCTTCATTCTAAGTGAGATAACCACGAAACAACCCTTGAGAAAAATCCTAGATACTAGATGGCCGCTATGATGCATGAGATAAGTATAGTGTTTGGTTTATCTTCCCACTTTGCAAGGCTTCGTAGAAAGGTTTTCCTCAATATGCAGAGTAAAGAATGGAGTTAATTGAAATAGTCAGTTTAATTTATTATTTGAATGATGGCAAAGATAAACACTCGAATTTACTTTTCCTAGTCATTTTATTTAGTCATCTTTATTTTTAATGAACTTCTCTTTCCATGAATCTCTCAGAGCCTGTTGGCACTCCATCAATCAGTAGCAGAAAACAGAGAAATCATTGGATTCCCTACTGGAATGAAGTGGATGGAGGCTGGATGGAAAATCATGTTGCCAAGTCAACCAAGCACTCAAAATAGAACTCAAATCTCATGATAACTACAACCACAATATGCCAAGAGGGAAACAAAAAAGAAATTGTTCCCAAATGAAAGAGGAGGGAAAGCAGCATGGCGCAGTCACACTCCTGGTCCTTTGAATAACTTGCTTTATGTCCTTGGGTGATTCATTTAATTTCCCCGGGTTTTGAATTCCTCTCTGTAAAATGAGAAGATTGGACTAAATCAGTAGTTTCCAAATTAGGAACCTTGGAATAATTGCAAGGAGGCCTTGAATTCATATGCTTTATATTCTTCCACAATCACTAGGGTTGGAAAGTCCAAGTGCAGTCTTGTGGGAGTTGGAAAAAAATGTTTTTATATTTTTAAAAAAAGATCTTTATTTGAAAAACTTTGACACACTGGAGAAATGATATGTGAAGTCTTTTCAGATAATAGAATGCCATTGTTTTATGAGTTAGATATCCAGATGTTGAGCTGTATTTCTCCTGAAACAGTATTGTTAGTGGCAAGAACAGCGAGATACCAGCGAGGAGTATGGTGTTTCAAGCCGGACTTTCATTTATTATTATTATTATTATTATTATTATTATTATTATTATTATTATTATTTTACCTTGGGCAAGTTGTTTAAAAGTTTATTTCATTTGAGATGACTATTTGAAAAGTCTTAGAAAAAGTTTAGCGTTGATCAAATATAAGATGCTTTTGCTGGTCCACTACTCTCAGCCTTCTACTGCTAACTTTGCAGAGCAGGGACCAGACCTAGCCGTCAGGTCTGTCTCTACAGCTCTTCTAGCTTCTCCCTTCCCTTTGGCCCCTTCCACTCAGTAAGCTATTCAACCCGGGCTATTTAATAGTTCACTCTTAGGCTGATGTATTATTTATGGTTTAAGGATCTTTAATACTTACATAATAATTCAAGTAGTAATACTTGTTATTTTTTGAAGAGAAATAATACAGATTCTTATAAACAGGGGAAAGCAAGCCAATAGATCAGCTGGAAATTCAATAGAATGTTATTTTATATTCATAGAATTTTGTCATCTTGTGTTTGTAAATTTCTGAAATGCGTGGTCCTTTTTCTCAGTTCTTTCCTTCTGCCGTGTCCTGTGTGTGAAAGCTTGTGAGCACGTGGGCTTATCCTGCTCTCAGAGGCTCCCATTTGTATTCTGGTCAGGAATTCACTTATCCCTGAGTCCCGGTGGTGGCTGCCGTGGCCACTGAAGCGGCTGTGGTCTTGCCAGGGCTGCTCAGTTTGCTGAGGGACCAAAGGAAGTTTCCGTCTCATCCAGATATTGGATTCCACTCCTTCTAAACTCAGGCCATGTGAGCAGATGGACTCACTTGGAAATGGAAATAAATGGTTATCTCTTGAAATAGAAGGGATTAGGGCCTTATGCATCTGGGTGGCTGGAGCACCCAGCTTTCAGAATTATTAAAGGCGCTACTTGAAAGTAACAGAGCTCCTCCAATGCTCAGCAACCTTAATCTTCATATGAACTTTTAATCAGTCCTTTAACAATGTCCTACAAACATGGGTGAAGGGTACAAAAGGTCAACCAACTTAATATTCATTAGAGAGTATGCTTAAATAAAGGCTTCTTTTTTACCTTCAGGAAAACACATGAACTAATTTAAAACAGAGAGGGAAAAAGTTCTCTACAAAGGCTAAAAATAAGGGATACAGTTTTTTATATTTACCATACTTGGCGAGCAAGCACAGGGTTATTTTGGTAAATTGATATGCTGTCCTTAAATATGACTACTTTAGAATAAAAACCTAAAAGCAAAAATTTGTCTTGAAAACATTATAATTATAAAACTAATTTTGTGTGGATTGATTTTTAAAGGACTACTTTTATCAAAAATCCTTTACACTGAAAAACAAATCCACATTAAAAATGGCATGTTTTAGGACATTTATAAAGGTGGACCGATCAGAGATTTATTGATGTTCTTATCTCTGCTTTTAATTTCTTTAGTTTACCTGTCAAACATCTAAATATGATACTTGTATCTTTTCTGATATCTCAGAACTTTTCTCCCAATTAAATTTAGTTCTTATTTTGTTCTGTCTAAAAAGTATTCTATTACATTTTCTGAGATACAATATTTACTAGACAATATCTCACTTCATAAACAACTTATGACTTAAAATGATATATCCTGGTATATATTCTTCTTAGGAGCAGTCTACATTTTTAATGTATATTACTTTTCTAAGTTACTATGAAAATAAAAAGAGTAAGGAATACAAATGCTGCCTTACCTGAAGGAGGTAACCACAGAGCTGATTACAAATAGAATTTGATGCAAACTAGGCCAGGTCGTAAATTTATCTCCAGAATAACAACCACCGTTTACTGAGTAACTATTAGGTTCCAGCCACTGTGCTAGGAATTTACATAATCATCTTAATTTTTCATAAGAATCTTTTGAAGTAAGTTTATGTTTAGGATTTTACAGAAAAAGGAATTGCGGCTTAGAGAAGTAAGGGACCGCTAGGAATGATATATCATAAGAATTTATCGTATTAGTTTGACCTTGTGCCTTCGTGGGAGCTGGTTGAATAATCTGCGTCCAGGCTGTCTCTCTGACGGCGGAGGTGGAAGTCCCCAAGGCCACAGCTGGGGAGAGGATGGGTCTGCAGTGTGGAAGAACAAGGAGAAGCTGGGCTCTGGGAGGAAGGCTAACTTGCAATCAGCAAGAAAAGGAATTGTGGGAAGTTTAGTCCCAGTTCAACACTTTAGCTAAATTGACCCAATACTGCAAATCCATGGTGAGTCCAAATCTTTTCTGATACCAATTTCTGTTAACTTCTCTGCAAGGATATTGTGTCCCATTTCCTTAGGGGTTATTAATGTTTTTAATCTGTCTTTGGTTCTGTAACCAACTGGGCTCCTAATTTTTCTCACCCACAATACTTGTATAAATCTACACATTTTGGGAAAGAAAGGTGAGGATACACTAAACTTTCATTGATCAGATTAAAAAAAGTCTCTAAAAATGAAAATATTGCCCTATTTTTGGCAGCAAAATAAAAATGATTTAAACTGAAATCACCTACTGTTGCACCTCTCCCACCTCTTCTGGTTGTGTAAGGGTTTGGAACCAGCCACCCCCAGATGTGCCTCAGTGATAGGTGGATTACTTTGAGCTAAAGGCACCAGAGACCTTGTGGGGTCAAGAGAAACATCTCTTCTTCCCTTAACTATCTAGAAGAATTCAAAGTAGGAGGCTGGCCCATGGTAAGAGTTATCATTTACCTATGTGGCCGGCCGAACTCCTAATTCCTGAACATGTTCTCTCCCTGCAATTACCTTCCAAAGCCCAAGGTGCATTCCTTAGTCCCTAGCTCGTAATATCTTATATGCCTCAATTTTCCTTTCTGTCTCTAAACCTTTCATGAATGTGGGGTCTCTGACTCTGTCTAGTATGCAGGGTTCCCGTACATATGTATGTAATTAAATTTGGTCATTTTCTCTTGCTAATGTGTCTCATGTCTGTTTGATTGTTAGACCAGCCAGAAGAACCTTGAAGGTAGGGGAAAGTTTCTTTCTCCCCCACAGTTGTGCCAAGAGAGAACCCAGAACTGTCTCTACTTCAAGGAAGACCCATACTTTTACCTTCTCCCAACGACCAAAACATGGCTACTGTTAGGAATAACCTCGCCATTCTCTTTATTCTTGTTGCCGTCAGTAGCCCCATGATGTCCAGGACTATTAAGTGATTCTTCTTCCCCAGACTAATCTTTACATGGCTCTGCAGCATCTTTTTTGGGGGGCATCTATAAGTTACCCCTTCACAACTTTGGTGGACTCACCATTAGTCTTTGGCAATATTTTCAACCTTTCTCTGAAGGCACCTCCTTTCTTGCTGTCACAGAAGCTTGGCTCTCCTCCTTAAGACTCAGCATTTTTGACGCCTCCCAGTAGTGGCTGCTTTCCCCTCTAGGCCTGTTGTTTCACTAGCCCTGGAGGGGAGAGAAAGCAGCATTGTTTTTTTTTACATGCAGGCATTTCCAAGCCAATTTCTCTCCTTTTCTGTATGTCCCTCAGCTTCGAGTTTCATGCTTCCAGATCATTCCACTATCTGTTCTTTCTTGTAGTTATCTGCCAAACCAGGACCCTATCCATCCTTTATTGAAATTTTCTTACCTCACTGTCATTTCTCTGATGTAACTTCTGTCAAATTTCTGGTGACTTCGTTCATTACCACTTCCATGAAATAGGCACATTTCTAGGCTATCAGTTCATTAATCTGTGGGGTTCTTTTTACTACAGTACTCATGTCCTTGACTCAATAAACTCACTATCTCGTGGTGATAGCTCTTGCTATTATTAATTACTGTTCTTAGAACACCAGTTTTTCCCTTAACTCATGCATTCAGTTTCCTTACTGTGGTAGTGTGTCATCCCCTATCTAGGCCTCAGATGCACGGGCCACCTTTTTTGTGCATATGCTCATTTACTTTGAGGCTCTCATCAACCTGATTGCTCCAGATACTTCTATATGCTCATGATTTCTATTTTTCATATTTTCATTTATCTTAAATGCAGGTTCGTATGTCCAAGAGCCTACACAATATCCTATTTGAATGTTCACTAAGCAACTCAAACTTAATGTGCCAAACTGAGTTTCTTATCTCTTGCTTCCCTAACACTATCCTACTTCTCTTACCATCTTTGATATTTCAGTGAATGGCACCTCCATCCTTCTAGCTGAAAAGACCAAAACCCTTGGAATCATCCTTGACTCTTCTCTCTTTTTCACATCTTATATGTGATCTAAAGGTAAACTCAGTTATCCCTACATGAAACTACATCTAGAATACTACCCTTTCCATTCACATTCAATGGCACCACTCTTAGGAAAGCTTTGTTTTTTTGTTGTTGTTTTATTTGCCTGGGTTGTTTCATCCTGTCCACCCTTTTTTTATTTTTGGTCTATTCTCAGAACACAGCAGGCAATCAAAAATACTTTATTAAAACATTAGCCAAGTCATGTCACTGTTCTTGAAAGTCTTTAATGACTTCTAATATCACTCATAGCGAAAAGCCAAAGTCATCAAAGGGCCTAAGGATATCTTTGTGAACAGACACTGTTTCCTCTCAAACATTGGTTCTTATTAATTTCCCTCTCATAGAACTTTTGCACAGGATACACAACCTCAGTTTCCCCCATTTAGAGTTCCATTTAGAGTGGTCGGAAAGCTAAGGTTCATATCTCCTAGATTCTCCAGAGTCTGGGATGTGAATGGTCTCCACCAATTAAATGCACTTGTGAATAATTTAAAACGTGGAAGTGAGAGGGAGACCAACTTCAGTGCTCTGCATGAGGACTCTGAGGCAGTTGTGGTGGTGGCCTCAGTATCGTTGAAACTGACCCCAGTTTCACATACATCTGAACACAGTGGTGGCATCATGGTGATAGTAGTAGCCACAACTTTTTGTTCTCCCCATCACAGCTAAGATGATGAGCCCTTCAACTACTTATGTCAGTAGCAGACTACCCTCCCATCTGTACATTATTCCCGGTATTAAATAATTTGTTCTGTTTGATCTATAAAGAGAAGTTTCTGTTCCCTGTACTCAGCTATTGACACATATTTTCTTTCTCACTTAGATTCCTAGGAACATGTTGTTGTTTCAGTGAGAACTTCCTGAGCCACTCTAACCAAAATTTCACCTCCCTCAACACACTTCCTGTTTCCCCTCCATGATTTATTTATTTAGTACTTTCTACTTTTTAGTATACAGTCTGTTTTATATATTTTACCTATGTGTCTTATTTTATTGAATGCTTCCACCTAAGAACGTAAGCTTTACAAGGCCCAGGATTTTTTAATTCAGTGAGTGCTGCCTACCTAGTGTCTAGAACAATGCCTTGTACATTGTAAATACTCTGAAAATACTTGTTGAATGCATTAATTTGATCAGGTACTGTGACTCTTTATTCTATACTTATAAATATATGCAGAAGTCTAAAAGTACATATATATATGCTGTTGCTAGGCATATGCATTATTTACAAAAGCGAGGTTTCCTTACATCTATTTTGCATCATGGCATGAGTGAAATGGCATCCAGTATTTCAGGCATAGTCCCCCTTCTTTTTCAGAGGGTTACAAAGTAGTGCTATGTTTCAGGACCACACTGATAAATTGAAACAATAGCTACAAAATCTGAGAAGTATCCGGAATGGAAGAAGGAGCTCATTGTTATGCTTTTTGACCTCAGATTCCATTTGCAATAACACGAGAAAGGCATTTTAGTTTTCCAGTTGACCCCAGATATTTGGTTGATTTGGTCAGGCTTTAAAGATTTTTATTTTTAGCTGCTTAGCTGCATTAAACCTAAGTTTCCAGATTTGTCTGGAATGTTCTCTGTAGCTTCTTTCTTCATTATATTCGGTATCAAGCAAAAGAACAAGGCAGGGGCAGAATCTATAGGCTCACTTGCCTCCTAGCAATTAGGAAAATTAACATTATGAAATGCAGCCTGCCTCCCTCTCACTCTTTATATTCTTCTTGCCCTCAATGGCTGTTTTCAAAGGCCATGAATGCTTCCATTGCAAATAATTGGTGCCACCTCCTCCCCACCCCCCAACAGAAACACAGACACAAACACACTCAGTCATACATATTCACAGGCATTCACACAAAAGATGCACCTCTTCCCCAACCACACACACACACCAAAAAAAAAAAAAAAGGAAAGGAAAACAAAATCAATATGTGACCTTTCCAAACAGGGGAGACGTGGTGGCTTCTATTTCTAGTATCTGATTTTCAACTATTGATCCCATATTTAAAATTAGACAGAAGAGATCAGTGGCTTATTTCATTATTATCAGGGAAGTTGAAAAACGTCTCCAGGGATTATATTTTGGAGTAAAATATCCAAACACAGAAATGATTTTCTGGTGCACAGTTCAGTTGAGTTGAAGAATTGTTCCTTTTTCTTGAACCACATCACCTCTCATTTGAATTAAAGCAAGAAATTTAGTTCCCTTTAGGGCCTGAGAGTTGCTGGTATTGATCTTCTGCTTCTTCCTATCTCCCCTGCCTCCCACCCCCAGGTTTGTTTGACTCTTTAGGTGCCTTCAGAATCATCTCATGTAATTTTCAGAGAAATAGATCAAAGGTTCAAGAATCAATGAAACTGTCAATGAGGAAGATTAAGGGATCCTAAAACTGGCATAATATTAATATAACTGTAAATTTTCATTTACAGATAAAAAAAAGTCTGTACAAAGACTAAGGATTTCTAATGTAAAAATGTAAGTATCTGAAAACACAGAGGTTCCACTTACATTAAAGTATCAAGAAAGAGAAACACAAATAGCAATGATCTGAGTCACTAAAATCAAACTACTTGTCATTTCCTGGGTCACACTGTCCCCCACATTTATTGAGGAGGTCCTCTTTCCAAAAACAGTCAGCTCTTCCCATTTCTATGAGACTATCCCTCCCCTTAAACTCTTTTCTTTAAATCAGAGAAAATGAGATAAGTCACATACTTTTAAAATGAAAAAATATTTATTGTGTCAAAAACAAAGTAAGATTTTTTCCCACCATAGATTACTTATTTTGTAAAAAAAAAAAAAAAGAACAGTGATTATATTTCTCAAAGAATCACCAAGTCACAACCATTGTGATGCTTGTCACCAGCGCCAAAACAAAGAGAAGAGCCATGTAATTTTCCTGTAATAAAATGCCCCTGGAAACCAGTCCATAAACTTGAAACCAAAGCAGATTTCTTTTTTAGATTGCTAGATAACTGTATCGGCCTCTGCATTTATAGTTATGGGAACTTTGCCTTATAAAATAAAGCAAGCTGAATGGCAGCAGCACAAAAATGTATGTAATTTTCTTGGTGAAAAGAATCATCTAAATTTTATGGTTTATGCTTGTTATACAAGTGAATATAAAATACAATCCTTTAATATCTAGACTTTCCCCTGATGAAATGAGTATACCTGTTCAACTCAGATGGTCTATGCTGAGCACCTAATTGAATTTACTAAAATTTGCATTAATTGCGTGGTCTTAGACAAAGAAATAAAAATGACCATGGAGATTTTTCTTGGTAGTAATTTTATTTTTCAAATGTTGTCAAACCTGAAAGCCATAAAAAAAATAGCTGGTTTGTGACAATCTAGTGTGTGAGCACCAGCTATCATTCTATCTAAAAGAGCTGGTGAGTGTTAAAATGAACCAAGCTTGGATTTGAAAATGAAATACAAAGCAAAACCTTCAGATTTGGATCACATTGTTGTGAAAAATATAACAATAGTATATGAGTCACTGAACATTTTCGACATCTTGGAAAATGTTTGGCAATACCTCAGAAGACTAAGGCCCTTTAAAGACTTTGGCTGATTTTATTAAACTCATAGTTTTAGAACTATTGGTAGGTTTTCATTTCAAGTTATTTTATCAGATGAAGATAGGATACACTTGCTATAGGCTGATTTTCCCATCAAAACAAACAAAAACAAATTGTACTGTTTTATTTTTGATACTATCTGTGCTTAAAATTTAGAGTCTATACCACTAACTTGGAATTGGTCAACGTATACTATATTTTATGTAAATGCACATTGAATGGTTGATTACCAAAATTTTTAAAATTATATCTAGAAAAGTAGAAAACTGAATTTCTAATAATTTATCGCTTAAAAAAGTCAAACCTCAAAGAGTACTATGCTCAGGTAGTAAAACTGACACTTGGGTTGCAATATTACTATTTTTAATTTCTTAAATTTATGAGACTCTGAATTACATTTCTTTTGGCATCAGCCAAAAGCCATCTAGCTAAATAATGCTGCTTATTTATAGTAAATAACCATCATATTAACTCAGTAAGCTATAAAATCTTGGAATGACTAATTTTCAAATTCCAAATTTATCACTTATAAGCTTCATGGTCTTGGATAAATTCCTGAGTAATCTATACATTGGGACTTGTTCACAGAGCTGTTGTGATCCGCACACATAGTAGCCTGACACCCAGTAGAATTTCAAAGAGTTTATAGCCGATATAATTTTTAAGAATAATTCAGAACTGTCACCAGAAATCTCTCTGTGAAGTCATAGTCTTCCTGAAGAAATCATTTTGGTGCTCCAACCAGATATTGAAAGACAGGTCCAAAGTCAGAATGTAGAAGGGAAAGGCAGAATCTAGTGATTGTTGAACTCCTATATTAAACAAAATACAAAGAAATTGATTTAAGAAAAAATGTAGAAGGCAACACATAACAAAAAAGAAGGCTGTACATAGTCATATGAAATATTAATATAATACAGACAAAGTTATAGAGATATGTAGATGATAATGGCTGAAGAATTTTTAAGCATAGTGATTTAATATTCAGCTAATATATTTAATATGTTAAGTGTAATATTTCATTCTAATTTATGCTTTAGGACTATCACTCTTTCCTTCATAAGCTCCCATACAAACATATACAGTGATTTGCTGTAAGTGGGCCCACCCCAGCCCCTAAGCATAGAAATCAAGAAATGGAGTTCATTGGACAATGCATCTAGGGTGACATGAGGATGAGCTATAATTTTACAGATTGGCAAAATTTTCCATTAAAAAGAAGCCGCTGGAAGCTGAAATTCAGCACCAGAAGAGGCTGGAAAACTTTTGCCGTTAGCGAGGTGGGTGATAAATAACACTAACCTCCTCTCAAAGTTCTCGGCCAGTGGGGAAATAAATGCAGGTATCAGAGGGACACTGAGATTCTGGTACCTCTTTATAGATTTTATAGCTGCATTAGCTGGGCTGGAGAACTTACCTCGCCCTGGGCCTGAACCCTGCTTCCTGGGCCTTCCCCCTGCTCACAACTGTGGGCCTCCCCTTGATGGGCAGTGCTGCCCCCTGTGGGTTCACCTTCTTGAGGGCAGAGAAGGGGTCCCCAGGACAGGGCATTCCCAGGAGGAGAACCTACACACGGTTTTTCTTACATGTGTGGTGCCTAGTTTCTGGTTATAGTCTTGAGATAAATGATTTCTTCCGTCTTGGGGGGCAGCTGGAAGGTGTCCAGGAAGTCTCCTGGAAGCATGTTGCTAAGAGGCGCCCTCATGCTATTCAGGGGTTTGTTTCCTTAACCCAAGGAGCTTAAGGATCAAGGCTCTGGTCCCCAGGCGCGTAGCTCTCCCAGTGGGACAAGACGGGGCCCTTCTTGTCAGCCGCTCCCTTGTGCCTTCTCTTGGGGCCCCTGGTCAGTAAGAGGGAAAATGCCTGCTCTCCACACCTCGTCTCTTTTTAACGGGGAGGACATTTCCTCTGTGCGGGAGTAACAGGGGAGGGGCGTTGGTAGACTTCCTTTCCCACGAAGATTAGAGACTGGGGGACAGGCACTGGGTATGAGGGGCTCATCCACGTGACATGTTCTCTAGGTGGCTGGATCCCTTCTGTGTGCCCCTGTGGCCCCACTCTCCGCTTCCTTCTAGGTTGATTTGAGTGGAATATAGTAAGTGTACCTTTTGGCTATGGGCAGATACGGCCAATGAGGAGTTGTAGCAGAAGATGGAAGTCCCTCTATTTGACTTTACTTAAATGACCCTAATTTCATTCTGAGACCATGTCTGCTTCCCAGAGCAGAGATTTGGGGGAGGTAGGTTTAATTCAGAGAAATATTGGAAGCCTGATTTTAGCTCTAATTCCAATCAGTGTTCATGCTCTAATTCAATCATGCTCATAATAAAGTTGATAAAAGCTCTCCATTTCTCTTACACCAATGTCTAATTTCAAAGTTGGTTCAGAGGAGAGGAGAGGAGTGTTATTTACATGTCCCTATAAAACTTCGATGCATTGGAGCATGGCCAGCAACCCTGAAGAATGGAGAAGTCTTGCCATTTGAGGCCCAAAAGAATATGTGGAGCGTGAGGCTTCTGCTGTGGACAGCACAGGAGCCAGTAAGTAAGTGAGAGTCCAGTAAGCAAGATTCAGTCTTCAGGGCTTCAGTTTGAGCAGTCAGGGCTGTCTTTTTCCTTTGGTCGTTTGTGACAGCTGATAGTGAGCTTGTACAACTGTACATATATATTATTAACTGGCATGATCTTCAGCAGGACACCTGGCTTTAGTATGTAGACTGTCTTGGTTAACCTTGAACTGCATAGAAAGGTATGTGGCCATGACAAGGTTTAGATCTCAGTAAAGTCTCAGCATACAGGCTCTTTGGGCAGGGGTGGGTAGGGCACATGTTCCTTCCTCTCTACAGGATATTTCTCAGTTCTCCAGCTGTCCAGTTCTCTGAAGATCAAAAGGCAGTCTTCAGTGCAGAAGGCTATTATTAGAATGTGTACATTATTAGGGACTGGCCTTTAGATTGCTAAGTGATAGGCATTGGATGGTTGCAGAAGATTAGCCGATGCAGGTTTCTCAGTCTTGCTTGGAATTACATAGAGGTCAAGGACAGGGGATCTGGGCTCCTTTAGACATGTGACCTCAGCTTGACTATCACCTTTCCCCTCACTTTCCCACATCTGGGGTCTCACATTGACTCAGATTTATTAATAATAAAATCTGTGGATTTTTGAGGCTCTGATCGAGGCTTCACTCACAAAAGTGAATGAACAATTAAGAAGTAATATAGACCTTACCAAATAGAAAATATTTTATTTTTTTGGACTGTGAGAACCAGGAACAGATTGTTAACCTAAGGCCAAAAAGTAGCCTCCAAAGGCTTGAGGCCACAGGAATCACTTTGGGGAAGAGCTGAAGTACTTACTGTGAAAATATCTTTCTATGAAATGATGGTTGAATACCAGAAGATCCCTCCCCCACCCTCAAATGGCCCTATTTTTACCATTAACCCATTACCATATGCTTTAAATAACAAGCCAGAATCTGTTACAGTAAAATCCAGCATCAGAGACTCTGCAGTATTTTATATATGATGTCCAGAAACTAAGTGAAGGAGCAGTTTAAACAGAGAAGGGAATGTGTCTCTAAATGCAAAATTATCATTGCGTATTTATGTGTGTATGAAATACTGTAGCAACGTTGGCCCCTTTTTGTTTTAAATATTTGGAAGTTAGTTGTCTCAGTTGAAAAACACTCATCTCCCATTTGATAAAATAATCTCCAAGACCGTCTTAAATTAGAACAAAAGCAGATGGAACGGGATCGATTTCATCTCTAAACTGCTGAGAGTGGGAGCTGACCTCAAAGGTTTCTTTCTGTTTCCCTTTATGTGAAAGTGCCCATAATTATCTGGCATCGAATGCACACTCTGACACTGTGCCCCTATGCACGCAGTGTGTGTCACCGAGCAGATTCACCCCTGGCACCTGTGACAGGGCAAACTGCACCTGAGGAAGCCTGTGCATGGCAGCTTCAGGGAGGCTGCCCTCGCGGCCAAGGGACTGTGACCAGCCCACTCTGCCTGCCTTCCCACTCACCCCCAGCCCACCGACCATCTCACTGCATAGCTGGAGCAAAACGGTTATAAAGGGTGGCAGACAGAATCACTGGGTTAGATGGCAGTTCCATTTTTAATTTTTTGAAGGAAAAAAAATGTTTTCCATAGTGGCCACCCCAGCCTGCATTCCACCAGCAGTATACCAGGGGTCCCCTTTCTCCACACCCTCGCCAGCACATGTCATTTGTTGATTTCTTAATGATAGCCGTTCTGACAGGTGTGAAGTGATACCTCATTGTCATTTTAATTTGCATCTCTCTGGTGATTAGTGACATTGAGCATTTTTTCATGTGTCTCTTGGCCATTTGTATGTCCTCTTTGGAGAAGTGTCTATTCAGATCCTCTGTCCATTTTTTAATTGGATTGTTTGTCTTCCTTACTTTGAGTTGTATGAGTAGGGGTTGGGGCTGGCGAGGAGGGCAATAAGAGATTAACCAAAGAACTTATATGCATATATGCACAGCCCAGGGACACAGACAATAGTGGGGTGAAGTCCAGGGGAGGGGGTGGAAGCAGGGAGGAGGGGTCAAATGGGTAAAAAGGGGACATCTGTAATACTTTCAATAATAAAGATAAATTAAAAAAAAAAAAAATGGCAGAAGGTTTTTCGCCCCTTTCAGACAAGCCTGGACAATTGAATTGTAGAGGAGATGAGAGAAAAGTGCATGGCGAGCTTATGACTCATCTGTGAGCACCCTGCCCCATCTAATTCAGCCGCCCGTCCCTTTTCTGAGCACCGGACAGAGGTTTGGTTTCTAAGGAATGGCCCTACCTCTGGCATCCATGCTGTTTTTTAAATTGCAGAGCCCACATAATTTTGTGTGGAGATTTAATCTTTAGAATTGGTGATAGAAATGATTACTAATGAGGCAGAACTCAAGTAGAAACAGCAGAGAATTCACACTATAGAACATACTCTCCTTCCAGAGGCCTCATTTTGCTTCATTCACGGGACCAATCGTCAGGGGGAGCTTTTGGATATTGTGTTTGCAAAACCTGTACATTTCCCAAACTCTGCCCTCCTAATGCTCCGCCCCTCTTATTTTAAATAAAAGATGTCAAACATACTGAAAATAATGAAATAATGAATGCTAATTAATCAACATTTTGCCATATCTTCCTGAAATCTGCTTTTAAATAAAATGCTACAGGTAACAGTTGAAACCTTGTTTGTACCCTTCATCGATCTTCCCTTTCTCCCAGGATGTGATTATAGCCCTTGAATTGGTATCATTTCTACTCACATGTTTATATTTGCATTAGATATGCCAGGTATTCATAAACTAGAAATAACATTGAATTGTGTGTCTTTTAAAATATTGAGAAATTTTATCACACTGTTCGTATATTTTTGCAGCTTGCTCTTTTAACAATGTTTTTTAAAGAATTTATCATTGTTGATTTCTGTTGCTCTTTTTTATTTTAATGGTTGTGTAATATCCCACCACATGAATATAATACAATTTATTTGTCCATAAAAAAATTAGACTCTAAGATTTTTTTCTATTGTAAACAATGCTGCAATGAAGATTTTCACTTCCTGCTTTCCTGCGTGTGTTTCTCTAGGGCATATAACCAGAGATAGAATTGCTCCATGATAGGTTAGCTGAGATCTACTAGAGAGTATAAAATTGCCCTTCAAAGTAGCTGCACTAATTTGTACTTCCACCAAATAGTGTAAGAATTTGCCTGAGCAGTTGTATGCTCAGACACTAAACATTTTGTATCTGATGGGAGTAAAATGCTATTTCATTGTGGTCTTGATTTGCGTGACTCTGATTACTAGTGCCGTTGAGTATTTTTGTCATATTTATTGGCTGTTCTCTGAATTGTCTGTCTGTATCATTTGTCTGTTTTCTATCAAATTATTTGCCATTTTTCATTGGGTTTGTAGGAATTCTTCATATGTTCTCTAAATATCCCTTGGTTCACTTTTGTCCTGGGGAACATTGATTGGTTGGTAGGACATAAATGTAAATTAATCTGAATGAGATTGACATTTACTAGAACAATCAAAGGCAGAACATCCTTTAAACTTAAAACCCACAAGACCTTGGTAATTCAGATCCCAAGCTACCTTTTTTTTTTTTTAATATACATCAGCATAGGCTCCACTTTGTTTTCTAAGTTTTCATTCTTCAGCAAATGATTGTTCCTGACAAGATCAATTTTTATATCAGACAAACCTGAGGAGCCAGCTTATTTCTATAATCACAAATTGAGTCTGAAAGTGAAAAAAGTGACAAACCACCTCTGTCTTCCTAGTTTAAGCAAAATTCAGATTGTTGAAGTAAGATTTGTGATCGAAATTTGACACACATTAAGTTACATGTTGTATGTGTTTGTGTGACCTAGATTTTGATTACTAGTCTATAGTAGATCAGTAAGCTGTCTTCTTCTGTATTCAGAACCTGCTGCGTCATTTTGGGACCCTTGGTTAAAACCAATAAAAATTTCCATGCAGTGGCAGCAGAGCAGCCGGCGTGGGGGCGCTTCTGGGCATAGGGTCCCATGTGGCCACGCAGGTCGTCTGAACATGAAGCTGACTCTGCCGACGTTAATGTTGGTTTATTTTTTCTGTACCTTTATCACATTCCAGCTATTATCTTTCGCTAAACACATTTAACATGTATAGTATTTTTCTTCATTACATCACTAGCTTTTGTATGTTAAAAATACTGAACTCACCCTAGCTGGTTTGGCTCAGTGGTGAGAGCATTGCAGGCTCAGCCCCAGTCGGGGTGTGTGCAGGAGGCAACCAATGGATGTGTCTCTCTCACATCCATGTTTCTCTCCCTCTCCCTCTCCCTCTCCCTCTCCCTCTCCCTCTCCCTCTCCCTCTCCCTCTCCCTCTCCCTCTCCCTCTCCCTCTCCCTCTCCCTCTCCCTCTCCCTCTCCCTCTCCCTCTCCCTCTCCCTCTCCCTCTCCCTCTCCCTCTCCCTCTCCCTCTCCCTCTCCCTCTCCCTCTCCCTCTCCCTCTCCCTCTCCCTCTCCCTCTCCCTCTCCCTCTCCCTCTCCCTCTCCCTCTCCCTCTCCCTCTCCCTCTCCCTCTCCCTCTCCCTCTCCCTCTCCCTCTCCCTCTCCCTCTCCCTCTCCCTCTCCCTCTCCCTCTCCCTCTCCCTCTCCCTCTCCCTCTCCCTCTCCCTCTCCCTCTCCCTCTCCCTCTCCCTCTCCCTCTCCCTCTCCCTCTCCCTCTCCCTCTCCCTCTCCCTCTCCCTCTCCCTCTCCCTCTCCCTCTCCCTCTCCCTCTCCCTCTCCCCCTCCTTCCCTCCCTTCCACTCTCTCTAAAAAAGCAATGGAAAAAATATCCTCAGGTAAGGGTTAAAAAAATGCCGAACTCAATCTTTTAATTAGAAAATGATTTTAACAATTCTTAGATAAAGTGAGAAATCAATAAAATGCAAGCACTGTTTCAGAGGTTCTTATGACTAGGAAAATGAAGACAGAAATGAAAATCATAGAATGCTGATATTTGTCAAGTGAGTAGTTAGAAAGTACTGCCTTTATGAAGATTATGGAAGAAAGCTTTGATGAAACTCACCCAAATGTTCTATCGTGGGATAGGTGAGGTTCAAGAGAGTGCCAGCAATGCCACATTCCTGAGGGTGACTCCTAAAACCTGCTTAACTGACGGGGGACGCAACAGGCCCACCAGGGCTGAGACTGAAGCTACCAGAACTCGTGGTGACTTAGAGCACGGGCTGCCGCGGGCTCTGGGAGGCCCCGACCACGAGTGGGGCGACCCCACAGACACTCACTGGCCGCCTCCCTGCCAGGCCTGGAGAGCTGGGAGCACAGCTGGGGGCAAGGCAAAGGACTGACTTCTATTCAGCGTAAACAGGGTTAGAAAACAGAGAAAGTAAAAAGGAGAAAAAGAGAAAACAGAGAAAGGAACGTAGGTATAATTTGTAATACTCGACACTTTTCCCATAAGAGAAAGAGTGGCAGAGGCATATGTTAAGGAGGCACCCAGTAGGCACCCAAGTGAGATCAAGCAGGGATAATTTAGGATTTGCTAAATCTAAGCTGTTAGTCAAACCCCGATGAAAAGGATTTTAATTGGCTCTCTTTCCAATGAAGATTTAATGAAGGACAAATTTGTGTTAAATCCAGTGTGAGGAAAACACAACTTACTACGAATTCCTATTAAGAGTTTCTAGATGCAAAAGTCTAAGATTTGCAGATGATCATATTTTTCCTACAAAGAGACAATTGTTCTTTAGTAAAAAGTACCATTTCCCATGTCAAAATTTAGTATTTTTCTCAAATATGTTAGACAGAAAGAAGCTCAACAAAATATCTAAACTTCTAACAACTATCCAAGTTGGAAATCTAGAGATTATTTTTATAGTTCATTAATTAGGCCTTGGATTCTTGGCATTTTCATAAAAAGGCGTTTTTCTATCCCTAGTAACAATGAGGTTTTGTTTTCCCATCTGGAAAATTGAGATAATCGTACCGACTGTATGGGCTGTTGAGAGGAGTGTGGAATGTCTGTGTGCATGGAAACGTTCACCAAGATGGATCTGAAGGAAGAGTAGGTGTTAGACGGACAGAGGGGCCGTCTAACATCAAGCTCAGCTCTAAGAAAGACCATGGTGTTCTTAAAAAATAAATTGATGAACCAGCACTGGTTATTTTTACAAGGGCTTGAAACATGTTTTACCGTTCAGTCGTCACTCCCTACAGTTTGCCAGAGATAAATTTTTCACGCAGTTCTGAATACTGTATGAGCTGTAGCTTCAATTAAAATTCATTCCCGCCCCTTCGGAGTATCCACCTACTCCGGAAATATGTTCTCCATACAAGCGTGTGACTCCTTCCCCAGAGAGCTGCTTCACAGGCGGCCTCCTCGAAGGCAGCAGGTGGGGACTTTTCGGACAAAGGGGCGTGGGTTTCACCCTCAGTCTCACCCTTGTCAGCCTGGATGACAGTCAGCAAGTAATTATGGTTCTTTCATGAAGACAATGGAAATAATAATAATAATACTTGCCTTACGGAGACTGGTTATGTTGAATTGATAGCGTGTAAATAAATGTTCAAGTTGCAAACCCTTATTTAACTCTCCTAAACTTCTTATTTAAAATCCCCCCCCCCCCCCCCCCACAAAAGTATCCTTCTCTAACCATTTTAGTATCAAAACAAGTCTGGAAGACATTGTTCTTGATTTTGTGTTTATGATTTATTGTCATGATTTATGGTGTATGGTCTCCTGGCAGCACAGCTTGTCCTAAGCAGCCTGATGGCCCCAGCGGTATAATCTATGTGCAGAACACGTCAAACACGCACAGGGGCCCGGGAGGAGAAAAATGACCCCCTTTGTGCCTCGTGAATCTTATGCATATTAGGATAGAAAAGATGAACACATTTTAAAACGCTGAATTAAATGAATGAAATGTTGGCAGGGCCTCCATATCGGAGTCAAAGGAAGGAGTAACAGCTTACATAGATCCTGAAAACTGCAACAGTGACAGGAGGCGGCGAACGGCACCAGGTCATGTTGGATGATGAATCGGCTTTTCCTTATCACACGCTCACTGGAAAAAGCAAATAATATTTTAACAGAAACTAAAGAGAATTGCTGCCAAAGACATTTGGCCCTGCAGCAGTGAGGGCTGAGGTAGAGTAGATGCAGCAATATAAATATAAATAAAGTTTAAAAACATAAGAGCATCTAGAAGGCCTTGCACATAGGCGCAGTTCATTGTGTGCTGCACATCCACACATTTCAGTAACCTGACCTTTATGGTGAAATATACAGAGTACAAGCTGAGATATGCAACTGTTCTATTAAAAATGAACCCCAAGTAAGCCAGGGAAACCCCTACTCTCAGTTTCTTCCCATAAATGGCCTTGAGAGATCCTACATCCCATACTGAATTCTTTCAAAACATTTCTCTTAGCCTATTTCCTTATCAAATAGAAAGTTTTGGTTAAATAGCAAACAATGTACAAAATGATCTCCCCCTACATTTTGAATATTTTTTATAATTTAGGAAAGAGATAATAATAATAACAGTAATAAAACATAATAGCTGGTACTTGTAGAAACTCTTGTATAGTCCAGACATGATGCTAGGCATATAATACACCTTAACCCATTTGGAGCTTCATAGAGCATCACAAAAACCCTGCAAGTTAGTAGCATTATCTTGAATTTTCAAATGGGAAAATGTAGGCCCTGAGATTTGCTTATGTTTGTACAGCCTGAGTAGCAGAACTGTGCAAAGAACAGAGATGTTCCGGCCTTTGTGTGGACATCTCTTTTTATTTCTCTTGGGTTTATACCCAGAAGTGGATTTTCTGGATCCCGTGGTGAATGTATATTTCACTTTATAAGAAAGTATGAAACTTTTCCAAAGTAACTGTTCGATTGCACAGCCCTAATAGCAACATATTGGAGTCCCACTTGTGCCATATGTTCCGTAGCACTTGGTATGTTCCAAGTCAGTTTATCATGTTGCTCTTTTTTTATGGTTAGTGATTTTGTGTCATGACTGGGACATCCCTGCCAACCCCAAAGCCAAGAATTTTATGTTTAGAATTTTGTAGTTTTTACTTCTGTATGTACATCTATGATCCACTTTGAGTTAAATATTGGATATGGTATGAGGTGAGGATTGAGGTTGAAATTTTCTCCTTTCCTCATGTAAAACGGCTATATACATGTGGGCCTATTTCTGGATGCTTGGTTCTGTTCCTTTTATCTATACCCCTATTTTAATGCCAATAGAACATTTTCTTGATTACTGATTGATTTGTAATAAATTTCAGTATCAGGTAGTCTAAGTTCTCCAACTTTGTTCTTTTTTAAAACTGATTTTGCTATTCTAGACTCTTTATAGTCCCATATAAATTTTAGAAACATATTATTAATTCCTACACAAAACTAGGAAGGACAGTGATTACAATTGCATTGAAATATATAGAACAAATTGGGGGAAAATATATATTAACATTATTGCATTTTTCCAATCTGTAAAAATAGTTTCTTTTTCTATTTATATAGGTATTTTTCTCTCTGTCCCGTAGTTCAAAAACTGAGAGATAGCTGGTCTAACTCAAAGTTTTGAGTTAAAACATACCAACACATGTGTGTGTGTGTATTTGTTTGGGTTTTTTGTTTGTTTGTTTTTGTCACCAAAAGATCAGGGTTAAATTTGGCCCCATACTCATCCAGTGCTGAGGGAAGAAACATATTTTATCAGAGGAGTGTGTTTAGGAAGTCAGATTGCGATCTAATCACATACACATTGCTCACACATAACACACAGGAAGATGGAGTTTGTTAGTACAAAAAGGATTCCTTCATTATCAAAATGTATACTTATTTGGTAAGCCCATTTATGGAAACATTTATGTGCTCTTTTAAGGGAACACTGATCTCCATTAGATTTCATTTGACACACGGCAGTTTGATTCCCAGGGAACCATATATGGCAAACTCAGCCATGGCAAAAGATGGTCTGTTTAGGAAAGAGCACGCATATGCACACATACACAGAAGAGTAGACCAAAAAAGGCAACTCTTAAAATTGGAGAGAACAAAATCAGCAAAATTTATACCTATTCTCTTAAATAAAAGCCGGAAAGACTATATCACCAGAAGAATTTCATTTGGGAAACATTACTGTATATTTTATTGGGCATCTAAACTTTGTAATTAGTTAAATACCAGTTAGTTACTGAGTTTTAAAAACAAGATAGTTAAAGAGGCAAAAATCTTCACTTCATTCCTTATATGTTGGCTTTTCTAAATTCATTCAGAACCTAAATATTTAAATCATAACTGAACATAAAGAAAATAAAATGGACTCATATATGTTTTTCATAGAGAACTATACTTATTCCTAGTTGGTCACCAGTAAGTAAAATAGTAGGGATATTTTAACATAGCCTTTGTGTTTCCTCTCCTCATGACAAAGCAGAGTGTACTGATGTAGAGTTCTAGATTGGAGTTCAGGATTTCTATATATTTGGGGAGCCATAGGCCTTAATGCTTTAATCTTCCCAATAAAAATATTTAGGTGAAAACACGAAAAGGGTAGATTAACTGATGGAAGAATATCCACTCCAAAGCCAAGGCAAATTGGGAAAAGTACTGAGCTTGTTAAGTGTTTGCAGTGTGCAACTTTATGGGCCCAAAGTCCTTCCTTGAATCTCACACGCCATGTTATGCAGACTCTATTGTTCTGTTCAAGAATTAAAGTGACTTGAGACTTTCTCAGGAAGATTCCGGCTTTGCCTGCCTTACCGCAGTGGCCTGTTTCCCTTGGACTTGGTTTTTCCATCTGGACTAGAAGAGCAATCATGCTCCATAACTTTCATATTTAATTGTTATGTAGATCCCTGGTCATTTGACTTTGAAAGCATATAAACCTGCCTTCACTGAGCAGTATAAAATATCCTGATGTCGGGTCATTTTGGAAAGAGGAACACCGTGATATTTAGGAAGATTGGTGAGGTACCTGTTTGACCCAAAGAGGAAGGAAGAAGAGGGAATGCAGAAAGGCACGGAGCTCACCGTCAATGTAAAGATTTCAGATTTAGACTCATATTTTTTCAAGTTGAAGTTATGTCCTAAACCAGAAAAGGTGTTTTTGATTTTTTGTAAACTATTTAAAATGTTTATTTATTGATTTTAGAGGGAGAGAGAGAGAGAGAGAGACATCAATTTGTTGTTCCACTTACTTATGCATTCGTTGGTTGCTTCTTGTATGTGCTCTGACCAACTGAGCTACCCGCCAGGACTCATGGATTATAATTCTTTAATCTTTCATGATACATCCCTGAGTAACAGATCCTGTTCTTTATTGGCAACAAGCCTGTTGATAAGAACAAGAGAGGCAATGTAACAGAGTGGCCCTATAGTATCAGGCTGTGGGTTCCAGAGTCAGAGAATTGTTATAGTACGCGTGCAAATTATGTATCTGGAAAGAATTTAGATTCACAGTTCTGGCTAAATGAAAGAGGCCACATACTTCATATGAGTGCACATGGAAAGATCTTTTAAAAGTATTAGGTAATCGAATTCAACAGTTTATTTAATAATCATGACCAAAGAGAGCCTGTCACGTGCAGGTAAGAAAGGTTCAGTATCATAAAGTCTTTCAAAATAACTCACTAGTTTATTGATAAGAAGAGAAAAATTCTATGTCAGTTGACTCAAAAAAATATTTTAATCAGGTTCACCTCCTATTTTTCATTAAAAATCTCTATTGGCAAACTGGAAATAGAATGAAATTTCTTTCAATTCATAAAGGTTATTTGCCAAAAAAAAATTACAGCAAATGTCCTTAATGGACAAAGTTTAGATTCATTCTGTTTAACTTTTAAACCCCACTAGAAAAAACAGCTAAGAAGCTAAAGAGCTGAGGAGATAGATGTCAATTTTGTGGTGCTGGGAAGAGAAGAGATGGCAGTTTGGATCCTGCGAGTAGAGGCAGCCTTTGGAAATGCCTCGGTTTTGTGTTGGGATCCCGGAGAGCCAAGCTTAGAGAATAAGGGGTATCCCTTGGAGAAAGAACAGGAGCCTAGACTAAAAGAAACACTGAAATAGACCAGTTTGTCAAAAGTCACAGAATCAAGCTTGGAGGAAAGATACACTGCATGTTATTACATTAAGAACTGGCAACGTGACAGCTACATTCTGGAATGCTATTTTGGCTGGCATGATTCTAACAAGCCTAATAGACTTCTAGTACAATCCGAAATAACATACCTGAGTATGTTTTAAAATTAATCTTTATTGTTGAAAGTATTACAGATGTCCCCTTTTTCCTGCTTCATTGATCTTCACCCCGCATCCACCCCATCCCCGTGTCCATGGGTTATGCATTTATGCATATAAATTCCTGAATATTTTTAAGGTGATTCTCTTTAAACCTACTGCAACTACCAAAAAGGTATAGATTCTATGTGATTTTTATCACTGTATCAACAAGAAGCCACACACCCATATTACATGTGTGCAGTAAGAGCTTGTTAAATAAATAAAAAATTATTTCAGTTTATAGTACCCACCCTGTCTGATCCATTTAGTCCTGGCTACTCCTGGAGACCTGTCCCCTGTCCACCTGACCTTTCTTATCTACCTACACAAAGAATGCTGGTTTTAATTTTTAAACTCAAGCCTTCTCTGTCTACTGATTTCACTGATAAAATTCTTGACTTGTCTGTCAGGTATAAGAGATAGACCTTTGTAAAACACATTATGGTGGTACAACCCTAGTAGGTATGAGTAAATATTGCTTTTATAATTAAGTTAAATAGGTTGAGAGAGCTTAGAGCAGTGTCTGATGCATGGTAACTATTTTATTTAAAATTAACCCAGCCAAAAGGACACTAGATATTGCCAAAGAAAACATAGAGGACATGTATTACTAACTGCTGATGATTAGTGTTTTAAATTGAATGAATTATGATAAAAGAAAACACAACATTTAACAACCTAAATACTGCAGCAGTAGCATATATGAAGTAAAAATGTACATTGTTTGGAGAGCATTTAAAAAATTAATGCTCAGATCGCATAAATCTTTCGCCTTTTACTAAAGATAAAAAAAGTAATGCTCAGAAGTTTGGTCCATAGAGTTCTCATCTCATCTTTTTCCATTGTTATTTGCCAAAAGATAAGCTTATAAACCTGCATTTGTAAGTTCTCACTATTAGGGGTTCATGTGTTGCTTGAATCTTCATGAGAGACATCTAACTGCCTAAGTTGATTAGAAGTCAGTTATTACCCAGAAAAAAAGTCACATATTATATGTAATATATAATAATGAAAATGTATCTTGACATTAGGAAAATGTATAGCATATTGAGAACTCAGATAGAAAAGTGAAAATGAAACATACCGTTCGCATCATGAACCTCAGCAGTTCGAGATCATTGTACTAAGCGAACACCTACTACCAGTGACCACGTGAAAGCAAGTTCCTCATTTCCTTTTTTTAAACACACGCAAACAGTAAAAACATAATTATAATTTCTCTGATTTCACTATTTTCATTTTTTTTCAATCACCACTTATCTCCTCTGCCCTCTCCCACCTCCACCCACTCCCCTGCCTCCTGCAGTCACCACACCTCTGTCCATGCCCATGAGTTGTATTGTACATTTATGATACACTTCAGCACAATAAACTTGCTTGGAATAAAACATTTTTGGGTAAAATATAATAGCCTATCTAAGAGCTTTAAAATTTCCATTTAACCTTTGTTTATAACAAATGAACTTGTATATTTTTGCAAAAGGTTTTATTTTATTAAGGAAAAAGTTTCACTATGTGAGATACAAATACACATCTGAACATTTTCTTTGTTGCATAATAAATGGACTTTACACAGCTATAAACTATTTGGAGTTTATAAGCTTTTGGAATTAATGACTTCCATTAGAGTCTGTAATGCAGTGTAGGCGGTATCATAAAAAAATGTGTCAGCTGAGTAATTTCTCTCTCAAAATGATCACCTTCAGTGAGAAATACACTGCCTGCATATATTCACAAAAGGATCTCTGTGGACTGTTTCAAGTTCATATGCACATATCTCCACTTTGAAAGTTTATAGGAAATAGGTTATTATATTTATGACCATATTTCAGTTACTATGTAAAAGAATACCTCTGCTTTGGACTTGAACTTGTGTAGAAATATAAATGTACTTAACAGTTACTTATCAGACTTAAGTCTATCAAGTTAACAGAAAGCCATCTCTTGAATGTTTATTAGTGAACTTATTTGAATGCACATAATTTTAGGTCTTTCCACTGATCTCTCATTCTTATTTAACAGTTGCTATACTTTTGTGTGCCCTCATTTCTTCTCGTTAAGGATAAATGGCCTTTTATTCTCTGATAGAAGATGAAAGTATATTTCCTACCACTGATAATAATAATAAATAGTGAAGATAATATGAGTTCTTCTTAAGTAGCCTTTTAATTACCTAGGAATATAAATAATCCTGTTAAATACTTTTTAAGAATTAGATATCACCTGTATATTAAGAACATCTTTTAAAATTGAGCTCTTCTGTAATATTAATATTTTTATTAATTTAAGCATAATTACCACCCATTGCAAATATACATTGACTGAAAATATATCTCTTACATAATTTACTAAGGGATTTTCACTAGTATACAGGATCGCAAAACCAAAAATGAACGCTTAGGTGTGTTTTGCAATTTAAGCATCATTAAGTGACTACTTTACATTAAGAATTCTCAGCTTCTGAACTTTCAAACATATGCCCCACTGACTTTATTACTGTCTGTCAAATCTTCCATCACCATATATTTGACCCCTACTACCCTTTATTACCTCCCACCCCTTTCCTCTGATAACCACCATACTGTTTTCTGTGTCTGTGAGTTTTTGTTTGTTTGTTTGTCATGTTTGTTGATTTGTTGCTTATAGTTTTATATCCCATGTATGAGTGAAATCATATGGTTCTTAACTTCCTGTTTGACTTATTTCACTTAGCGTCATATTCTCAACGTCCACCCATGTTGTCACAAATGGCAGTGTTTCATCTTAGTACTACTAAATTTTATTTTTATTTTATTAAATTTTTATTTTATTTGATTATATATATATGTGTGTGTGTATATATATATATGTGTGTGTGTGTGTGTGTGTATATATATATATTTAGTTTTGGTACCCAGTACTACTAAATTTTATTTTCATTTCTATAACTTAGGTTGAAAATCATAGAAAAACACTTAAAGGAATAAAATGTGAATTTAAAATAAAACAGAGTATTAAAAAAATAAGAAGTGGAGAAGAATTCACATCAACTTCTTCAAAGTCTAAATTATCTTGGGGAAAAAGTTAACCAAGTTTGAGCAAGCAGAAACAAAACGGCTTCCAATACTTGTCGTGCTTCGCACTGACTAACTAGATGCTCTCCTGGATTTGTAACCTGGGGCTGATCCAGCATCATGAAATAAACGCAGCCTTTTGCTCAGTTCAGTTAGAACCACATGTCCCGCTTCCATCATCATTCATTCTGCAGAGCGTGTGACTATCAAGAGTTTGATCTTATACCTTACGTTGCAGAAACAGTTCTTTCTCGAACATATATTACTTTTATTCAGTTTGCTTTTGAAAGCAAATAAGACCACAGATAAACTAGTCTATATTTTTTCAGAAAACTATTTGAACATTCACATAATTTTGATTTTATTGTCATCTAAGTAGAGGCAGGTATAAGTCTACTCAGGGCTTTGTGAAGCAGCGCATTTTTACTGAGAGGAACTAACAATAACACCCTCTTGATTTTGAGACATAAATTATCTAAATTCAAATCCAATGAAAATTAATGTCTCATTAGATTCTAAGAGGCAAGTTAATGTTTCTTTTAAATGCTTTATTTTAGAGCAGATGGGAATGTCAAAGCAGAAGCCGAGGAGGTACCTCAGAGCAAGCGCCAAAATCACGGTATCAACGCTTTGATACAGCCATTTAAGAATGAAAAGAGAAACTCCTCTTGCACTTGGCTGGAGGACAGTGCTGTTCTCAATAAAGAGATTACTTTTCCTTTAAAAGTAAAAGTTCACAGGCATAAAAGGGAAAAAAAACAAACAAACACCTCCAGTGTCATCCTGGTGAGTGGCAGTGAGAGTTTCCTTTACTGGGGACATGCCACACTGGCACATATATTCATTAAATAGCTGTGGCTTTTATTTTAAATGTGATTATTTCCCTCTGTGGCCATAAATTGAATGCAGCTCCTATTAAATTTAATTACTTTCTGTAGCAGCATGCAGCTGGGGAAGAACTCCCTGTCAAAGAGGTGATGACGAAGAGAGAGCTCTTTCAACATAGGTGGTGCTCTGTTGTTTACGTTCGCT
Organism: Miniopterus natalensis; assembly: GCF_054644295.1. Lineage (NCBI taxonomy): Eukaryota > Metazoa > Chordata > Mammalia > Chiroptera > Miniopteridae > Miniopterus > Miniopterus natalensis. Next base: position 28,606,265 of record NC_142084.1, read on the forward strand.
CACATACCTGAAGACTGACACATTGAGCCCCATTACAAACAGGAATTTGATATAAGAAAAGAATGTCCAAATTACATGCCATGCCAGGACAGAACTGCTCTTAGAAAACCTGAGTATTTTCTTTATGAAAATGTATTTTGCGCAGTGAGCAGCAGTGGTTATTTATCGTTATTTGGAAAACAAATGATGGGATCTGTCTCAGTAACAACTACCATCTAACAAATGACCATTCTTTGAGCACCTTATGTTTTCAGTGTTTATGTTACAAAAGCTTTGTAGGGATTAATGAAAATGACCATGAACAATATTCATAATACTCTTGAAGCTATGAGGTCTTCTTTGTACCTCTATTATAAAAATGAGAAAACATATGATACTTTGGAATGTATATCCTACTGTGATATATGGTCATACAAAGGCACAAACCAAAGTAAGTTGATTCTGCCAACAACTGCAAACGTCAATGCTGATCTTGTTCATAAAATTGTTTAGTTTAACTTAGTTGTATTGACAGTGACAAAAATTTATTACCAAGTAAGTGACTACCTTCACTTATTCTATTCAAAATTATTTAAATTTTTTGGCCCCAGCCCATATCAAATAAGCCTTTTTAAAAATAATTATCTGATGCTATATTTGACAATATGTGGAAAGCTAAGGACAGAAGTAATGCTTACTGTATTATACCACATTTGAGTGTGTTGTACATGTAAACAAAATATATCAAGAATTTTTTTGCATTTAATAGAAGTTAAACCCTTTAAAAATAGTTCACAATGAACTGAGCAAGAGAATCTCCATAGACAGCAGGAGAGAGGATATGGGTCAAAATAATAATAGGTTAAGAGAAAAAAACTATAGAGACAAATCATTTTTATAGTAAGAGTAAAGAAAATAGAATTGATATTGAGAGAAAGAAGCAGAAGTTCTGCCTGTCTCCTTTGAGAACTTAATAGACCACTATGATTGCGAATCTGTTTTCCAAGTAATCTAGAAAGTAAGCCATCACTGAAAATAAGGAGGGTCTGGAAAGCCACCAGTCAGCCTGACGACCCCAAGTAAGACCTTCCCAGTGAGACTACAGGACGCCTGAGAAGCTCCAGAATCAGCACAGTGGCTTTTTACAGGCCTCCTCCCCTCTCGACAAGACTGAAGTCTCCTCGCCCTCGGCCACTGCACTGGAGATGAAATGTATTAGAATAATCGATACCTGCTAGGCAGAAGGACTGGCTTCTTTTCTTATTAATTTGATTGCTTTTATATAGTTAGAAAGGTGTCTCAATCAGGATTTAAAGATCTTTGAGTGTTGCCTTCCGAATTGTCACACTAGGAGCTTATGTAGGTTTTTAAAAACATGACTGCCATTTATCAAGACGCTTGTGAGCCTATTTTTTAGAATTATATTCGGAGTCACTTTGAAGCCATATTCTCAATACTCTCCATCCAAAACAAATCAGAGGGGTTAGCTTGTAGCACCATCCCCTAAAAATTGCAGGGAGGTCTACAAAACTTGTGAAGCTACCTCTTGGAAGGAGCTTCTGTCCAAACTCTGTGAGTCAGGAAGTCTAGTCCATTTCAAAAAGAAGTCCACTTAGTTCTATGTCAGAGTTTTAACAGCCTAATAATCACCTCCCTCATTCATTGGACACCAATGACTTTGGAATATTTCCAAATTTCAAAGTCACCTTCCACCGATCGCCCTTTGCCACTACTTAATGTCAAGTGAAATAGCGTTTCCTCCTCAAAAGTAGACGATAGCTTTTCAACACACCCACAAGATCATAGAGGGAAAATACCTCTTATTGGTATACACCTAAGACCTTTCTTTCCTTCCTTTTAATTGTATAGGTGAATAGAGATATTAAAATCTGTGAATTACTGGAAAGAATATGAATATATCTGTGTTATATAAGAATAGATATTTTCATACATCATTAGATGTTAGTTGTAAAGTGCTAAATAGATTCAGTAATATAGTATAGTGTAAAGAAATCTCTCAACATTTTACCTACTTCAAAAAAACAATTTTAGTAGCAACATAATAATTTGAAGTAAAAATAGTGTCAAAATGTACTCATCACCATAACACATCAGTGCTGAATTTTTAAGTATTCCTTACCAGTATTCCTTTTAAGTATTCCTTTTAATAACACTTGAAAGACTCTCTTTAAAACACCTATAGCTAAAGTTAAATGAATGTAAATTTTCTCAAAGGCTTTAATTTCTGTAACATGAACACCAACGCCGTAAACTAATTTAGAGTTATCATCGTAGCTAAACAAAACAAAACGAAAACTTTGAGAGGTATACCTGTAATAATTATTCATGGCATTTTCTGACTACCAATTCAGTTAACTTATATCTGTATTTCTCTATAGAACCATGTTATAATCAATATTTCTTATTAACATTTAGTTAGAATTTTTTCCAGATTGCTAATGACTGTGTGTGCTATGTTTTCCCTCTCCATGGGTTTTTACAGTTTTTATAAGTGCTCTCTCTACTTTTACAGTCAAATCCCAAAATGTTAGGTATCTTTAAAAAAGCCAAACTTGCCTCTCTCTGCTTTGGTCACCTCTCTCTCATATTCAGGCCCCCCCAATTAGACACCAAAACAACAGAGCGAAAGGGACCATCCATATGGCGGGCGAGGGAGGAGAGCTAGCCTGTGGCCCTGCATCGCTCAGCTGATTATGAACTAGTGATGCACAGGAGCTGTTTCCCTGCACCAGCCACCTCACGGCTCAGCGATAGTTCCACAGGGATCAATGAACAGGAATGAAGGAAAACAAAATGAAAATGTTCCTGTCACGAGACCGCATGTGAGCAATGTTTGAGAAAACCTTGCTAGCTTTTAAAAGAATGTTGTTCTTTGCTGTTCACAAACTGTAAAACTGCCCGTGCAATTTGTTATTATAACACTTACTCCAGCATTACAGACAGATTTTTATCAATGTCTGTGGAAATTAAATCAATACAAATTTTCAAATGCGCTTCCATAAAATACGTTATAAAGAAGAGGCTGGAACAAGTCTGCTTTGTATGCATTTGTGCTTGTAGGTATAGATACGTCTCATTCTCAAAAGACTTAAGAGGATTCATAGAATTACATGAAACGGAGCAAGAGTAAAAATGCATTAAAGGTAGGAAGATGAGGGAAACCAAATATAAAGGGACAGAAGGCAAATAGAGCTAGGAGTGAGGACAGTGTAAACATGTTTACAAAGACTTGCGAGGTAGACTCGCGAAGTAGGCTTTTGCTTCCCAAAGTCATTTTAACCCCCTTCTGTTCTATGCCTTCCTAGCCTTTCACTTAGTGGATGCCACAGATGTAATTCTTTTTTTCCCCCTTGTTTTTAAAATCCTCACCCAAGCATACTTTTTTTCCATTGCTTTTTAGAGAGAGTGGGAGGGGGAAAGTAGAGAGAGAGAGAGAAACATGGATGTGGGAGAGACACATAGATTGGTTGCCTTCTGCACGATCCCTGACTGGATCGTGCCCAGGGATTGAGCCTGCAACCCGAGGTGCAAGCCCTTGGCCAGAATCAAACCAGGGACCCTTCAGTCCTTGGGCCAGTGCTCTAACCACTGAGCAAAGCCGACCAGATGTAATTCTGGTCAGTGAGATTGGGCCGAAATATTTTCAACAACTTATCAGAAAGAATTTCTACTTTCTGATCATTGTGAAACAGTTTTATATTCCCTCGCAAAGACCCTCCTCCCCTTTATGCCTTTGAATATGAAATGAGAAAGTGAGGAGCTCTTGGCAGTCATACTGTGGCCATGAGAACAGCAGATACAGGCCTCAGGCTTTGAAATCTGTAAAGCTGTTACAATGCCAGCGATGATGTACCACAGGCTTCTTGTTTGGGAGAAATGCATCTCTGTTTGCGTAAGCCACAGTTAATCCTAGATTTTGTTCGCTAGATACTGACCGCGTTTTAACTTAGACAAACTATATTCTGACCTCTAGTTTTAACTTTCAACGTGAACAGGAAAACATGACCAGTTATGGTACACATTGCTTGCAATGAAAACCCAGCATTCCTCGGAGTTCTTATTAATGAACATACTATGTGACGCAGCGAGCAAAATCCTTCCCAAGCACAGTGCCATGAGGGAGAAATGTAGGCACGTTTTTAAAAAACTTTGATCCTTGATAGAATCATGGTGAGAATTAGGGGTTTATAAGGTTAATACCTATAAATTATAAAGGAAAGCATAATTCACTACTTTCTCCGTCGTCACCCAGGATGCTTTGAGAACGCAAAAGTTACCAATTCATGACTCATAGTGGCAGAGTTTCTTGCTGTATCACTGATGGGAGGGGTGTCAAGATTTTGGCCATAGACATAGAAAACTGACCCTACACAAAGCTACTCTTACCATGCAAGAAAAAAGGGGGTCTTTCTCGCCCCTTATTCTTACTGTCTCTACTCTAGAAATGCAGGGAAGTGGATTCGTATCTCATTTATGCACCAGGGTTGCCCACACGAGAGACAATGAGATGAGCCATTTCTCTCTACAGGGAACTGGTTCGTGTAAAATGTACTAATCAGGAGGAAATTATTTGTCAATCCCCAAATCCAAAATTGCGATTGTGTGAAGGATGCTTCCTTTAATTAATATGTGAATGTCAATGAGAGATGAGTGGAAAGTACGTGTTCTTGGACCTTTTCATATATGGCTGATAAGAGAAAAAAATGAAGATACAGAACTTATCTACAGACCTTTCCTTGGATCATCAACTCGCTCCTGAGAAATGAATAATTTTAATATTGGCTGAAGAAAGAGCTTTTACTTATGAAGGCCTGTGAGAGTGCTGCAAAAACACTGTCCTTTCGATCATTCCTGTAATTAACTATTAGGAAAAAAAACAAGAGACTGACATAGATTCTGAAATGTTAAAATGGGGAGGGGGGCTAGGTTGAACATCCTCTGTATTTGTAGCCAAAGAGACGTTTGCATAAAGCTCTTACAACTGATAACAGAAAATAAATTAGGTAGTTTAACCCTTTTCATTGACAGGTATATCTGTAAGACTAGAAAGGATGTTTTTATCAGTCAACAAAGTTGACAGTATCTATAAAACTTGATATAAATGTCGTTAAATTGTAATTAGATTGTTGACATCAGCACGAAATTCATCAATAATTTTTTCTTTGTAAATGGTTGGGAGAAGCCAAAATTCACTGAGGCTGTTTTAAGAGTGCTCCTGCTTTCTTCCTTTTAAGGATTCGTCCTTGACAACATTTACTCCATGCATTATTTCTAAGGCAGTTAATGCTTAGAATGCTTTAAGTAAAAATTAAAGGATCATTAGATGCACTGTTAATTCTATGAAGGAACTAACATTTGAACCAAGAATGTGCTGGGGGATTAGAATTAAGAGAGAGTAGATGGTGTACACAGCGTGAAGAGTGGTGTGTGGCTGAGTTTGAATATAGTGCCTTTACAAGTATAAAGTTACTTAGCAAGAGTCTGATATCCCTCCTTTACTCCAGGATGTTTCTTTGAAGAGCAGAGATTCAGAGTTTATTTTTTGTTGTTGCTGTTTGCTTGTTCCAGTATCTCCTTCTCCCTTATTTATTTTATTTGCTTGTGAACTCAGGTACGTTTGAAAACTAGACTCCCCCCCCCCCTTGAGTTTCCTCTGCCTCATAAGCTGAGGGGAAAAAGATGCTTCTTACAACCTCTAGGAATATTCCAGCTTCTGTTCAATCAACTCCAGACACGAATTCTGCACCTATTGTATGTTTTTAATGTTTTTAAGGGCTGTGTTCTATCCCTCTTTCTAATAAATGTCTTGGCTTTATAAATAAAAATAAGAATTTATCGAATATATTACAAGAAGAAGTGAACCATCTCGCAGTCTAATTTCTCTCTGTTTTGCATCTTTAAACTTTTCCCCATTTCACTCTTACTCCATTTATTCAGGTCTTGCCTGTCTTAGCCAAACAAACCGTTTCTTAGTTTCCCACCTAAAAATATCATCCTAATTCCCTTAAGTTTTCATGTCAACTTGTTTTACTCTCTAAAAAGAAAAAAAGGAAAAAAAAACAACCAAAAACAGGAAAAGAAAGAGCCCGTTCCTTACTTTTTTGTTTCCTCCTCATTCTTTCAAACACACACAAAATCAAATGGCTCTGCTTGAAACTCACCACGTCACCGCTGCCCAGGGCCTTTGGCTTCTCCCCGTCATCTCCACGACATTTAAATGTTAATTACCTTGTCTTTCTTTATCACTCTGATGATTTCCTGTCTATCATTTATCTTTATGCTCTTTCAACTTCTCCCCAGCATCTTCTTAAACACTTATTGAGTCCCTTCCCTGTTCCAGGCATAGGGCTGTCACCTCATCAACTTTCTCCCTCTGCCATTAAATGCAGAGTCCCCCCGCCCCTGCAAAAACCTAAAATATGTTCTTAGCTCTTGTGCTTTGCCCCCCTCACTGTGTTGTGTTGTTTTTAAATTCCCTGTTTCCTCGCACGTCTTCGAAGAGCATCCCTCCAGCAGAATTGCTCTGCGCTCTCCTGGAGAGCCTTAATCGGCTTTGCCCTGCGATGGTGTGTCCTGTCCTGGAGGCTCGCTTGCCCACAGCTGACTCTGTGACCATGGATCCCGCTGTGTGGCTCTGTGTCGCGGGCTGGAGCAGCTCAGGGAGAAAGATCCGAGACCCGCCCCCGGGGAAGCCTGGGCACCCTCCCCGCTTTGCCCGGCTGAGCTGTGGGCTGGGGAACAAGGTTCCTGCCTGTGGGGTGTTGGATGCGTTCCTTACCTTTCCTAAGACCCGCTTTCCCTGGGAGTGTGATGCGCACCGTAGTGGAAGCGCTTCAGTTTGTCCGAAAGGCTAGAGGAAGGAGGGTTCGCAGAGGCAGACAGTGAGCCAGGCGCAGGGGAGTGAAGCGGCCTGAACCCATGTCCCAAGATACCCACGGTTCAGAGACAAAGGAGGGACGAGGGCTTTGGAAACACCATTACATCTCACAAAGGGTTTGGCAGCCCCTACGAGTTAGTTTTTGTTTCATCTATATTTGGTAGAATCGCGTCTGCTATTTGCATGAAATCTTTATTTTGGCTCATAACTCAGTCACATATTTTATTCATTTCTTTCAATACAGTAATTTGAGTTCTCAAACAAAGGAGGAAATTAGATCCCCTCTTGTATCTCCATGTTTGTGTATATACCAAAGTCATTATTTCACATAGAAAGCATGGAGATGCTTTGGATGCGTACATCTGTTTGTTTTGTATCATGAAGTATTTTGTGTTTGTATATTTTTAATCTAACTTGTTCATATTTCTTCTCCCTATAAAACCGGACACCTTTTTGACTAACAAGTTTAGAGAGGTAAATTAATTAATTTATTTGATCAAATGTTATACTAGCCAACATTTTTGGGGGAAATGTTCTTAGACTATAATTGAATGAGAACAAAAAAGAGTCACATTCATTCTGTGGAAAAATGAATTATTTATGAGGTTAAAAAGTTCTTCAAGGAGCAAAAAGTGCTGATAGAAACCATCCTGTATTACAATTCTTTTTTCTGTAAACTATTGATATTTATAGAAAAGATAAGTATCTTTAATATATATAACACATATATATGTCATATATATATGTGTTATATAAAAATATGTTTTTTATACACACACACACATATATATATATGACACGATGCTATATCTATTTTTGCCCATCAAAATTTTTGAATTAGTTTTTATGGGTGAACTAACCTTTTGAAAGCTTAGAACATGGTGACTGCTACACTTTGGTATACTATAAGCAATATTTTCCTACTTGATTACCTACTCACACAATGCCCTCTAATTATTTATACGTAGTACCTAACATTTAATACAGGATACTTTTTGAGTATTTGTTTACATTACCTGATTGGTTCTAAAATTACAAACACACATTCCTATTGTCATGTGGCTTTTACTTTTTTCACTGTACTGTGTTTTGAGATTATTTCAAAGGTAATAATATATCTACAAAAAATCTGATTAGTCTGTCATCTCTGGTTGTTTTCAATTTAAGAAAAACATAAGCTAGCAACATATTTCAATATTATTGTTCCCTTTCTCTTACCTTGCCACATACATTTATTCATTTTCAGTTTTATCTGACTTCTGTAAAATCATCTGTGGTCAGGGAAGAATATTGGGCAAGTAACCTTTAAGGTCTTTTATGGTTTTGGTATTTTATTGCTCTACACAATTCATTTCTTGGATCAAGTAGAGAGATCATTTGCTTTGACTTAATCCAGCTTTTTCTTCTGTCATGTAGAAGATTTCCTGGACAAAGACCTATCAGGTCACTGGTGCTTTTACCTTTTGACTACAACAGCCTTATAAATACATAAAACCTAAATGATTCTTAGAAATGAAGACTTTCTTTTTTGTAGCTTCTGACTCCTTTAAAGAATGTTTATGTTAAGAGAGCCAACTTTCCTTAGGTGATGCTGAGTCCACTTACAGGTTTCAAAGGAAAATAGAGAAAATAAGCATGACATCCAGAAGGTCACCAATAAACTACAGGAATAGAGTAGCTGTTGTTATTATGTACCTGGCTCCCCACTGGTTATTTTTCAGATCGTTTGCCTGTGCTGTTACTCAGCCTGTGCCCTTTTAAAGTTCATTCATGCCATTTCCAGCATTTCCAGCTTTCTCCTCAAAACCAAGACACTGCCTCATCTGTTGTGTGTTACCTGGCGTAGAGTCAGTTGCTACTCCCGGTGACCCTAAGAGTGAGTGTTGTTCACCAGTTTCACTTGTTACACATGCTTAAGTACATAAACAGATTTTCCCGTCATTTTAATGTAACTATTGATATATTATGAGAATATGTGTTAAATCCTTACACATTATGATGCATAATAATGACATGGCTGACGGTGAACATACAAGAGCTAGAATTAGAACTATCAACACAAGAACTAGAAACATCACCCATCTTCCAAGTCTGCAGAAATCACTTGCTAGTTGCTAATAGAATTGATTCATTGAGCTTTCTATTCAACCAGTAATGACTTTGACCTCTCAAGTTTAGTCTGATTCTTTTACAGATTTGGTGGTCATTCTTCATGGTCTCAAATTATCTGTTCATCTTCGTGATTCCATCTTTTACTTCTTCAGACATAGCCATATTTAGTGTTATTTATATTTCCCAATTTTTATCATCATCTTTTAGGGTTGGAGTGGAAATCTGTTGTTTATTTTACCCATTGGCTTGTCTGTGTGCTCATTGCTTGGTGCTCATCTATGGATCTTTTCCAGGCCTCCTTTGAAGACACTTTCCTCTAGAAGAGACTTTGGTCTGCTTTTGCAAACAGCTAGGATTTGCCAGCAACCCAGGTCAACATTACGCCCTTCCCCTGCAGAGGGGTCCAGATCAGTCAGCAGTCCCAAACTCCACCCCCTACATGACACAGTGGCCCAAGGCTTATTGCACCTATGGCTGGGCTACTATGAGCATCTACCTTAGGGAATGTTTCCTCCTCTCCTGTCTACCCAGTTTTATGCCCCAGCTCCAACTCTAGATTCAGGTGTCTGGGGGGAAGATGCCAAGTTAAAGTGGCAGGGTTTTTTGGGTTTTTTAGAACTCCTCTACCTTTTATGAGTCGAGAATTCTTTTTTTACTATTTAGGATCTAGTTTTCTTGAAACACGAAGCTTCTTTGACCACTCTAACCTTAACGTCAGAAAGGAAAGTCTAATCTGGACCTACTTCACCGCCTGTCTTTATGTGTATATCTGATCGAGAGCTTGCTTCTGATATTTGGATGCAGAGTTCCAGTTTTCTACTTGACATTTCCATAATCTTTTATCTGAAACTAAAGCTAGATTACTGTAACTTTTCACAGTCAAACCTGTTAATCAGTATTGTCTTAGATTGGCTATTGAGTTTCAAAAACATACAAACTGGAGTTACCCTTTCTGCTCACAGAAAATTTTTTCAAAAATAAAAAATTAATGCCCTGAAGACATCAACTTTCTGAGCTCATTCAGATCATTTATTGCATTCTAAACATGATTCTCATATTTCTGTATATTGGGAAATACTGTGGATAGTTGAGTCTGGAGACTTGATATAAGCGCTCTTGGAACAGTGAGTGGGTCTTATCGCTCTAAACGTTGCCTGGCCCTAAAATGCATGCCACTGTGTCGTAATTTGGACTTTGTTTTAGATCAGAGTGTTCTGGAAGAGATTACCTCAATACTTTTAGATTACCCCAGATTATAGTTAAGTCATTAAAAGCAGCATTCGTTTGAAGGATTGAGACAACTCCATTAAATATAAGAATAATATACATAAAAACTGCTTTCAACCTATAACAAGTTATAGGAAAATTAAAGAGCTATAAAATGAGAAACTAAGAAATTATTACAAGATATAACAGCAGTGTAAATTAAGGTTTAATTTAATAAAACTAGTGAATTTCTTATGTGACCAAGATGACTAAACCCATGTCCTTGACATACTTTTTCCAGTACCAATAACTTGAAATATAATAAGTTGTCAGATGTTTTAGCCTGGAATGCGTTAAGGAAGACACCTTATTTAGGATGCAAGCCAGCAAAGATGAGACCATATAGTTCAAACAAGAAATTCTGTTACCTTCAGGATAAGAAGAAGTCAGTATGAGATCAAGGGTGCCATGCTGCAGTGTTTTATGAATAGATGGCTCAGAAAGTAAAAGGAAACTGTCACACATTTGGTATAGAGTAACTCTGGTGTAGATACAAGGAGCTGAGGAAAGTGTAAATGCATCAGAATAACTTTGGTTGCAAATAACCTAAAATCCCGTTTGGAATGGCTGAGCGCCCACAGGGGACCTATGGACTCACAGACGCAGAGGCCTGAGCGGTGCTGGGAGGGACCAACCTCTGTTTGCTTTGCCTTGAGGGACAAAAGCTTCAGTCTCAGTCAGGCTCCTTCATGGCCATAAGATGCCTGCTGAGATTGACATCACGGCCAAAAGCTTCTTCGATAACATCCCAAGGGGGGGGGGGGGGACCTTTTCTGTTAGTTTTGAAAAACAACAAAGCTGCTTTCCTCCCCATGTTATCCCTTCAGCTGAGTCATTTGCTGGCCCCTGAGTGCATCGCTGTGGGAAGGGGAGAGACTCCGCTGAAGGACAAATCATCAGGGCGCACAAGTCCAGTGGGAGAAGATCCTCCACGGAATATGGGAAATGTTTGGCAGGAGAGAGAAACAGTTTGGGGGGATATGAGCAGCAGGTACCCGCCACAGCACAGACGAGGTGACTGGGCCCGAGTGACGTTTTCCCCGTGTGTGTGCCTCTATTGAAGCGGCAGCCCCTGTTGGCGCCGTCCTGCTGGCTGCTCGCTTACAGAATGACTGCGTTTAGTGGTGGAGAGGGAGCTGGGCCGAGGTCCCAGCGTGAGTTCAAAGCCCGGCTCCGTCCCTTACTCCCTGGATGAGCTTGGGCAGGCTCTTAATTCCCCTGTGCTTCAGCTACCCTCTAGGATTACTGTGTGGCTCATAGGAGTTAATTCATGTAAATCATTTAGAACAATGCTGATTATATAATTATTAATAAATAAAACGTATTAAATGGTTATCACAGGAGTTAGGTTTTTGACATATGGTATATGTGTATGTATGTGTATATGTATATTTATAACAGATTGTAGAACATAAGTTAATCTTTAAGGCATCAAGAATGTTGCTCTTTTCCTATTTATCGTCATTTTGTTTATGCGATCTTTGGTTTAGTACCTCATCCCATCTAAATTATCTTACGTTGGTACAAGATTAATTCTTAACTCACAGTTGCCCATTTTTATCTGCAGTTTTATTTTCCATGGGTTCAGTTACATGGTCAACCGTGGTCCAAATATAGTAAGTGGAAAATTCCAGAAATAAACAATTCATAGTTTCAAATTGCACACCATTGTGAGGAGTGTGATGAAATCTCGAGAGTCCTGCTCCACTCCCCCCACCCCAGGATGTGACCCACCCCTCAGTCCAGTGTCTCGGCCTGCAGCCGCCCTCGCCCTGGGGCCACTCAGCAGCCACCCTGTCCTCGGATGGACTGTCAGGCATCCCAGGGCTTGGGTTCAAGTCTCCCTTGTTTCGCTTCATAACGGCCCCAAAGTGCAAGGGCGGTGATGCGGGGGATTCGGAAATGCCCAAAGGAAGCCCTGAATGCTTCCTTAGCGAGAAGTGTTTAAGTTCTTCACTTAAGAAAAAAAGTCATGTGCTGAGGTCGCTGAGATCTGCAGGAAGAGCGAGCCGTGCGGCCTGAAGCTCTGAGGGGAGGAGGGGCAGGTCGCGCTGGGTTTGCCGTAAGCAAAGGCCCTCAGCACGCGCCTGGCCCGCCCGCACCACCGCGGGAAGGCGGCTGCGGCGCAGCCCGTTTTGAGACGCCAGTCACGCAACTTTGATTCCAGTGTACTGCCCTAATTGTTCCATTTTACTTCCAGCTACTGTTTTATCTCTTACTGTGCCTAATTAAAAAATTAAACTTTATCACTGGGTTTATGTGCAGGACTAAACAGTACAGCAAGTCCTCAGGTAGTGTCATTTCTTGCAATGTTGTTTTAATGGTGGTGAGAAAAAATATTTTGATTCCCAGATGGGGCCACTGTCTGTGTGGAGTTTGCATAGAAAGGTGGGCGAAAGTAGGTGCAAATCAATAATAAACAATAAGACACGAGTAAAGTCCATGCTTCGCGTGCTCACGACAGTAAACCTGCCCCTGCCCTCCGTTCTCTGGCCGCGTCTGCGTGGGTTCCCTCTGGCTCCCCACTCCCCCCCCCCCCCCCCCCCCCCCCCCCCCCCCCCGCGTCCCAAAGATGTGCACGTGGGCGACTGGTATGCCTGCCACCCAGTCTCGGTGAGTGGGCGTGGGTGTGAGTGGCCCTGCGGTGGAAGGACATCCTGTCCACCCTTGAATGGATGAATTGAACTGAATTACAGACAACGAAGGTGATGAAAGTTTATAGCATCTAGAGAGTCGCAAAATGTGCAAATAATTTGCGCTGTGCATAGATAAACGAGCATATTGCCTTATTTAGTTTAGCACAGATTTATGCAAAAATATGGTTTAATAGTGCTTTATTTTTCCTATATTGAATAATAAAAGATGTTGATTGAGTCCTTACTAAGATTCAAGCACTCATCTAAATGCTTTATGACTATTAACTCAGCAATAAACTCTAGGAACTGAATTCTGTTATTACTCCCACAAAAAGAGGGTGATTTGCCAAGGTAACTGCAAACCCGGGAATCAAGCCCACACAGCAAGGCTCCGGAGACCCTGCTCCCAATTTCTACTGAGTATTTGTGAATTCAATGGGTTGTTACTGAGGGTATGCTTGCTGTCAGTTACTGTGCTGGGTTTCGGGGCAAAAGAATGAATAAAACGTAATCCCTCCAGTCAGAGAATGTATAGTCTAGTAAAGGGAGGCTAAATAAACAAATATGCAAAAATGGGACAGGTTTTATTTTAAATATATTCACAAAACGTACAGAGCAGGGAATGCTGTTCTCCTGGGAACATGTAGCATCTAAATTAGAGTATTATATAAGGTATTACACTTTTATTATAATCTGAGCTTCAAAGAAAAGTTAAGAAACTTGCCCATGATCATTGACTTAAAACACACAAAAAAGATGGAGTACAGGGTTATAAATCTATGTATTTGCTTTTTGTTTTTAATGACATCTAATGTCCTAATATATAATTTGTGTAACTATATGAGGCTTTTACAGATAATATAAAATTTTGTAAAGCTGTTTTATCACGTGGACTGGTGCCACTAAAGAGACTGCATGTCTGTGATACGATGTGTAGTAACTAGTAATTTCTCATATGGTGATTTATTCTGAATACATTTTGATCAGGGATTAGAAAGATTCACCTTTTCCTCTTAGAAGTGTTCAATAGCTAATACAAATTTCCTGAACTAGCCTGGTTGGTGTGGGTCAGTGGTTGACCCATGAACCAGGGGGTCACGGTTTGATTCCCAGTCAGGGCACATGCCTGGGTTGGGGGCTCAATCCTTAGTAGTGGGTGTGCAGGAGGCAGCAGATCAGTGACTCTCTCTCATTACTGATGCTTCTCTCTCTCTTTCCCTCGCCCTTCCTCTCTCTGAAATCAATAAAAACATATTTTTAAAAATTTCCTGAACTGGAGAAAAAAGACTAACTTTAAAACTTGTTTATATTGAGAGTATTTTATTTCACTGTAAAAGATGAATTTTAATGGGAATGCTATCAGGAAAGCAAAGAGCAAAACATATATATATATATTAAGCACTGCCAAAGAAAGTAAAAATAAAGTATCTACTGACACTATGCATATGACTTTATTTTAGAAAATATTTATAATACTTATTGTGCTGCATGTGCTTAGTAATTATGAAAGGCATGAACTCCTGGCCATCATTTTCACATCACATCACATCAAGGCATTTGACATGAAGCAACATGTGTTCCTATGGGCAGACACACCCACCCACCAGGACTGTCTGGTGATATAATGTAGCCACTAAGTTCTAGCAGGTCAGAAAATGACTAGCTCTTATTTTACCTGTTAAATATAAACATTGTTTGAATTAAGATTTTTTCAAACTTCCTGGTGCTAAATATTTGTAGTAAATGGTAACCTACCGAGTTAATAAAACATCTTAAATTTTCTATCAGGCATTGAGGTAGACAGAGTTCTAAGTGCATTTCACTCTGTGTGCAAAGCAGCATAGTGTTCCATGGCTTCATACACGAAGGCAGCCCTCAGGTGCACTGTGCAGATATTAGGGAGTGGAGTTGGTCAATGATCATATGTTTTCATTTTCAGCAGAAACTGTTTAGGATAAAAAATGAAGGTCATACAGAGCATGCCCTGGGTTTACCTCCTGTATTAGTCTCTAGGGCCATCATAACAAAATACCATACACTGGGTGACTTAACAGAATTTTATTTTTTCACAGTTCTGGAGGCTGGAAGTCTGAGCAGGGTGTCAGCATGGTCAGTCTCTGCTGACATCTCACTGCTGTCTTTTAGTGGTCCTCATGTGCCCCGGAGAAATATCTCTGCTCCACTTCCTATAAGACCACTAATCTTATTGGATTAGGGGCCCACCCTTATGAACTCATTTAACTTTAATTACCTCCTGATAGCCCTATCTCCTACTTTAGTCACAAATGGGGATTTAGAGCTTCAGCATATGAATTTGGCAGGGAAGTGGGGGGATGAGGGGAGGAAGGGGAACAATTTAGACCACAATACCTATATAGACATAGATATAGATATATAATGCAGAATATATACATATATTGTGCACCTTTACCTTTTGCTAGAAGAGAAATTTTCTTACTGGAGTATGAGAAAATAATGAATTTCTTTATTGTATAGCAAAGTGACATTGCTGTGTAATACAATTTAGCATTACCCTAGGTGAGGCAATTTAGGGGACATTCCTATTGAACCCCTGTCCTTTTCATATAAGCTACACCATTGTGTTATTTTAAGGCATTATAAACTTTTGATCAAATTGTTTTAATACCTTCTAAACGCCTTCCTGGCTTCTCTCCCATCAACCAATTCAAATATTGCTGCTCAAGTTATCTTTTTAAAAGGTAGCTTGATTGTGTTATTTTCCTACTCAAATCAAAAGCATGTCACCGAATCCCATCGTCCTCAGGATTAAATCCTTGCTGTTTAGTTTGGAATTCTGTATTTTCTCCTAGCTGGCCCGTCACATTTCTAGCTTTATTTTTCCTTGTAATACAAGATCAGACTTCCATTCTTACTAACCTGGGTCTTCCTACACAGAAATTCCATCACGATCCAACTCATTGCCTCCCCCTTGTCCCAGCAGGGAAATGCTGGGCCTTCCTGCTCCCCTCTTCTTCCGTCTCTCTTTAGACAGCTAATGACTGTCCTGATTTCATTGCAAGTTTCCACTGTTGCTTGATTTTGTTTTCTCCGCACATCACCCTGCTCCCAGTACCTCTCCTTCTTGCTACTCTAGACATGTTGCCTGTTCTAAGTTCCTTACTCACCCTCCCTTCTCAGGTCTCATGGCATCCTATGAACTTTTTTTTTTTGATGGAGTATGTCTTTGAAGACTCTTATCTAAGAGGGTCTGTTCATGATAAGCTGCCTGAGACACTTAGTCTTTCCCCCAAAACAGATTCACTGAGTCTCCAGATGGGTCCGATGGTTTAGCTTTTGATAAAATGGAAACTTTGAAGTTCTTTTCCTTCAACAAATGGGAAATATTGCTTCACTGTCTTCTCTTACTCATTAACGATGTTGAAATATGCTTTCCCTGTTCCTTTGTAGGTGGTTTTGAACACATTTTAAACTTTACTAGTGTTTAATGGTTTGGATTTCACTAAAATGCGTGATTGAAAATTTATCAATTTTGTTTGGCTTGCTATGTGTCATTTAGTCAGAAATATTAGGTCTTTCTCTAATTCTCAGACATTATTAGACTTCATTTGTCAGGTTTCCTTTATATTTATTTCTATTTTTTCTCACCTTCTAGGACATCTATAATAGACATCTTCATCGATTTATATCGCATACCTGTTAACTTCTATTTTGAAAAACATTCAGTGGAATATTTTTCAGGTTTTGTTTTGTTTGCCAGCTGTAATTCATCCCATCTACTGAGTTATTTTAACTATTATACCTTGAAAACTGTTCTTTATCATTTCTTGTTTCTGCTTCATGTTTCAATTATCAATCTTTAATTTTTGAAGATTCACATACGCCTATTTTATACCCCTTATCTCTATCTGAGTCACTGATTATGCCTCGTTTGAATCAGGTATTAAGTTGTGGTATTTCCATGACAGAGTCCACACTCCTGATGGGTTGTGACTTTCCTTGCGAATATATATTTCCCTGCAGGAAATATAAGCCCCTCCGTGTGCACTTTGGTGAGGGTTATAAAGCCTATTCCCTACCTTATAGCTGGTGTGATAAATTTAGGATACGTATTAAGAGGACAGACTATATGCCTCAGTGTAGAAAACTCATGTGTTTTAAGATCATCTTCTGCTGAGATTCCATTTTTTTCACCAAGAGCTTCTTGGATTGTAATAATTTACCCCTTGGATGTGGAAGGACAGCTGAAAGGAACTCCTGGGAGTCGGCCGCCTACCTGCACCTGGTTTAAGAGTCCCTGTCCCAGCAGTGAGACGTTTCCTCGCTGACTGCAGTGCTTGCAGAGCTCCCCTTTGCAGGCCCTCCACACCGACAGTGGGCCACGCGAGCAGGGCGAGTAGGAAACAGGGCACACTTAAAATAATAATTTCCTGCCCATGGGCGCATGCATTGGCCCACCATGGCCTGCCGTCCCGCTGCGTTCTCACGGGCTTCTGTTAGCTTTATAGCTCCTTTCAGCTCCGGATGTTGTGCCGTCTTTAGTCCAAGTTAGTGGAGCATCTTATCAAAACCCGACTCACTGCTCCAGGCCTGGCTCAGGAGCCACCGTTGCTAAAACCACAGTCAGCCCCTTCTAGCTGTAGTGAGTCTATAAACAATAATACCAGATATTTAGTTAATCAGAATATTAAAAAATGTGTGTATCTTGGCTGAAATTGCAATGAATGTTCTAAACCATATCCACTATTTCAGAAATGAGAAAATGTTTATTCTAGACAGGATGCTGTCTGTTACACTGTTATCTAAGGAAAAAGGTCCGGAAAGTATGTTCCCGCTGAGTTACATCGGGAG
Organism: Miniopterus natalensis; assembly: GCF_054644295.1. Classification (NCBI taxonomy): domain Eukaryota; kingdom Metazoa; phylum Chordata; class Mammalia; order Chiroptera; family Miniopteridae; genus Miniopterus; species Miniopterus natalensis. The sequence continues at coordinate 28,623,986 of NC_142084.1, forward strand.
CCTGAAAAATTAGTGGAATTTGGGGATCAAGTTACTCTTTAGCCTTTTCTTAGGGAGAAAGCCATTCCCCTGAAACATTTATTAGGTCCTAATCTATCCCAGATACTATAACAGAGATCATTTTAACCTTTGAAGTAACTTGGTGAGAGCCATTTCTTTAATTAACAGGTAATTAAACCGAGCTAATAAATAATAGTGAAAGGCAGTTTAAATCTAGGTTTGTCATCCCTTTTGCCAAGCAGTGTGAATATCCCTTAACAAAGAGCTCCCTGGAACTGGCGCAGATTTGGGGGAGCCCAAGCTCCATGCAACTGAGGATGACTTTCCTCCAGTCACACACTGTTTCAGGTCTCTCATAACTTCAGCAAAAAGTGCACAATCAGGACAACTGTGAAAACTTGGTTCCCTTACAAGCTCCATTTTAGCTTCTAAGGCAGAATCAGAGTTTTGCTGACCTGCATGAGTCTTGTGCTTCTATTTAAGGAGGCTTGGCTTTAGCTGAAGAGTAAAGCAGGGTGCGTGAGGGAGATGGTTAGAAACTATCTTTCCAAGCGCACCATTCTGCCCAGGTCAGGTCTCTGCAGTTAGGTAACCAGACAGGAGAATATACAGCCAAATTCTCACTATTATTTCATGTAATGCGGACAATTTGCTAAGTTTAACTAATTGAAGTTAGGGTAAAACATAGTCATATGCATTTTGAGACTAGTTCAAAAAATGTACATGATTCCCATTTCTGACTGAATCTTTACTATCCAAATTAAAAAAAAAAAAAAAAAAAATGTTTTTATTGAGAGAGGAAGGGAGAGGGGGAGAGAGAAAAACATCTATCGGCTGCCTCTTACATATCCCCTACCTGGGATTGAGCCTGAAACCTGGGCATGTGCCCTGACCACGAATTGAACCAGTGACCTCCTGGTGCATGGGAAAGTGCCCAACGAACTGAACCACACTGCTGGGCTATCCAAAATTTTTAATCACAAAATTCAGTACTGTTCTTGAATGTAGTTTTCTATTACCAGTAAAATGACTTTCTTTAATGCAACTTGTCAATTTATTACCTATCATAAAAACACATCTGAAATAGTTGTTTTAAAAATATAAGGTGGGAACTATTTTGCAAACTGACAATCAAACTAGCTTGGGTAGTGGCAGTGAGAAAAGGAGAGAGCTAAACTGCTTTCCATGAGAAATAAATAGAAATTTAGCAGGCCTAAGTGTGGCAAAGCTAGGGTATTTAGGGAAGTTCAGGTTATTATTGCAATCAGTGGTACTAATCATATAAATTAGTATATTGATTACATATAATTTCCTCGACTACTATAAATATTAGTTTTGTCTTTTACATGAGAAAATGTGTTTGTGTTTAGGTAAGCAATGAGTACAGCCAGCTACATTGTGGACTCTGTCATAAAAGTGTCAGTTTTCCTTTGTCCATATTGAACGCTGTGTTTTGTTTATTGTAATAATGGAATAAAATAACCCAAATCTAAAATTAAACCAAAGAAGACAAAAATCTTACTGATTTAAAAAATATATATATTTTTATTGATTTCAGAGAAAGGGAGAGGGAGAGAGAGGTAGAAACACCAGTAATGAGAGTCATTGATCAGCTGCCTCCTGCATGCCCCCTACAGGGGATCGAGCTCAAAACCCTGGAATGTGCCCTGACCGGGAATCGAACCTTGATCTCCTGGATCCTAGGTCTATGCTCAATCACTGAGCCACACTGGTTGGGCTTACTGATTTCTATTAAAACAGTGAGACAGTCTTTTTTAATTCAGACACCACATTACATGATCAAATTCTCTTAATTTCTCATACCCTTTTCATTGTTTCCTATCCATACAATTTCCCCCTTTGTTTCTCACTTGGTTTGACAGTCATGAATGTTCCCAAAACTCCCTCATTATTTAAAATTTATGGTTATTCTAATTCTTTTGTTCTAGAGATGCATCTGACTTACAACCAAGCATGTGTGCTATCCGTGCCCCAAACTGCCTTATTAAAAATACCCTATTTTCAGATTGATGAGATGCTACACTAAATGTGTTATTTGCTCCACTGCTTAGCTGAACTAAGCAGTAAAGAGCACTCAATTCAGCCAAGGCAGCTGGTGATATGAATGCAACGTAAACCACTATCATGGCTATAAAAAAAGGCAGATTAACTTCATAACTGTGGCCATAACCTTAGTCTAATAAAATAAAACAAAATAAGGCCCATTATGGTAGGTTTATTGCCATCTGCTACAAAAATGCTTCTTTTGGATGATTCTGGAACTGCTTCAGAGCCTTCACACTGAGCCTGCTGTCTGTGAAATGCAAAAGGCAGAGGAATTAGAAAAAAAAAAAAAAAAATGAATTCGCATAACAAATGCAAATCCCCTATGTTCAGGCACGCAATACTCTCAATTTATGCTGAGTTTGCCCCGAGTGTGATTTCTGTCCTGGTGAGGCGCCAGCAAGAGCTTGTGGGTGATCAGTTGCTATATTCTACATATATACAAGGCCTGTGACCTTCACACACTTTAAACATAGCCATTCTCTGCCACTCATCTTTGAAAAAGCCACCCCTCTGATTTATGAAGGGTAAAATTAAAACACAGGTAACATGCATGGATTATAGCATTGAGCTAGAACAGACCAAAATAATGGATGTTCATGGCCCCAGGAGTAATGGTTCACCAATAAGGCAAGAGTGGCCCAATTACACCCCACGCACAGGGGACCTCGCAGACATTGCTTAGGGAGAGACAGGACCTCTGAATTTTGCCAAGTTGTCTGAAGAGCATTAGAGATGGGAGGAAGGATATAAAGTAATTTCTTCCCACAGTTAATTTGGGCACTCTTCCCACTTGCTCTGAACCCCATGCATTGACCTTGTCCGTTCCCTAACACTGTAGAATGCATAAGTGAAGTGAGCATGTAATTTAACATCCAAGCAGAGCACTTCCAAGAGTTAAAAGATGGGTGCTATTAGTAATCACAGTGGGGCCTGGCCGGTGTTGCTCAGTGGTTGAGTGTCGACCCGTGCACCCAGAGGTCTCCGGTTCAGTTCCACGTCAGGGGACATGCCTGGGTTGTGGGCTCAGTGCCCCGTGGGGAGCATGTGGGAAGCAGCCAATCAGTGTTGATGTTACTCTCTCATCAACGTTTCTCTCTCTCTCTTCCTCTCCCTTCCGCTGTCTAAAACAACAACAACAACAAAAACAACAACATATTAAAATAATCACAGTGGGGCAGCAGGCTTATACCAAAACTGTTGGTGTTATCAGTATAAGGTAGATGACGTTTTATTTCAAATCATTTTACATTCAGTCTTTCTTACTTTGGCCTTAATATTTATTCACATAAGCTTCTAACCAGCTTTATTTATCCTTCGTTTTATAAATAGAAACTGTGCTAAGATACAGAATTTATCACTTTTGTTACAAAAAATATTGCCTATGCCCAGCCGGGCGTGGCTCAGCGATTGAGCATCGACCTGGGATCCAGGCAATCAGGGTTTGATTCCTGGTCAGGGCACATGCCCGGGTTGCGGGCTAGATCAATGACTCTCTCATCATTGATGCTTCTCTCTTTCTGTCCCTCTCCTTTCCTCTCTCTGAAATCAATAAAGATATTTAAAAAAAAAAAAATTGCCTATTAAATGCCCAGGAATTGAAGAAAAGATGCCTTTCCAATTTAATTCTGTAGTTTCTGATATGCCACTGGTTGATTATTAAATTAATTATTGAAATAATTAGGACTACACTTTATCGAGTACTGTATATAATTACAATAATTAGCAATAGAAGTAGATTTAACCAATATCGAGTGTTTTCATGTTCATGCATTTGTCTCTTGTAATGCCACTTCTGTCTATCACAAAGCAGACCAACACCTGATAGCTGTGCACGGTTCATGCTGTGACACTGAGATGAAGCTGTCAGGCTCCTCACAGGGACCACTGAGTTGAGGGGAAAAGAAATTACAGGGAGACATCTCTGGCATTCTTTTTAAGTGCTTGCTTACTAACTAGAATAGAAAAAATTGTTCAAAGTGTTATTAAAATTTTGACTTTGTATACATCTGCTATATATAAGGTATGAAAAATGCTTCAAAAATAAATTATGTGTGGGCCCTGGCTGGGTAGCTCAGCTGGTTAGAGTGTCATCCCAATATGCCAAGGTTTCGGGTCTGATTCCCGGTCAGGGCACATACAAAAATAAATTATGTGTATTATATAGCAATGTCCACCCTGCATATGTATGTTCACACACTGGCAAAAAATAAGTGAAAACAATATATTTTATCAACCTCACAAAATAAAAAACAACTTTGAGTAAATGGGAGAAGGTACTTTTTTTCTATTCAGTCCAATGCAAAAGATATTTCAAAATCAGTGATGCTTTTCTGTGTTATGTATCTGGGGGGGAAAAAAAAGGAAAAAAATACCCTTGAGTTTTCTTAATATTTGCAAGTGACCGTCACAGTGAGAGCCTGTGAGTATTTCTGAAGGAGACTGAGTGTACCCGAGACCAATAAGGAAACACCAGACTGCTGTCTCCCCGTGGCCCCAGGCAATCCAGCCCTAACCCTAACATGCAAATATTACATTCTCGCTGCTCTTTGGAAAAATGGGGATCTCACTGGCAAGGGTTCCATACAAAGCTCCAGGCTTTTCCTCTGCAAGTCAAGGGAGCACCATCCCCATGGAGCCTGTGATAGGGGACAAAGCTGAACAGAGGAAGAAGGAAGGAAGAGAGAGAGGGAGAGAGGGAGGAATGAAGAAAGAAACGAGGGGAGGGGAGGGGAGGGGAGGGGAGGGGAGGGGAGGGGAGGGGAGGGGAGGGGAGGGGAGGGGAGGGAAGGGAAGGGAAGGGAAGGGAAGGGAAGGGAAGGGAAGGGAAGGGAAGGGAAGGGAAGGGAAGGCCGAGCAAGCAACAAAAGCTCCACCTTTACTAATAGGATCTACCCTTGGTAGAAATCAAGTTATTGACGGACGACCTGTCTTAAGCGGGTGTCTGGGGAATTAGATCCTCTAACTGGAGGCGCTCGCCAAGGTTTTCCTTCCAATCCTGTGCTGCTGCGCTCTCCTGGGGAGGACTCTTGGTAAATACAAGTTCCTGCTGTGGAGTAGTCCCTTGGAGATTGCTGCCTGGGGCATCGCCTTCCTGACCCTCCTTAATCCGCATCTGACAGGAACTCAAAGCTGCCCGTGGGAATTAAGTCCAGGTGGAGGGAGAGAGAGAGAAGGGCAGACATATCCTCTCATGACACAGACTCCAGGATGAAGGAGGTGACATGACCGGATTCAGGGAAGAAAAGCACCAGCAGACACCCCACAAAGCAGGAATGAGGTTGAGCTAGCTGAGTGACGATCTCCTGCTGTCCCGGGGACAGAGTCCCGAGGACGCTGGTGGGAGGCAGAGCCCTCTCTCCCTGGTGGGAGGCAGGGTCCTCTCTCCCTGATGGGAGGCAGGGCCCTCTCTCCCTGATGGGCCCCCTCTCTCCCTGGTGGGAGGCAGGGCCCTCTCTCCCTGATGGGCCCCCTCTCTCCCTGGTGGGACCCCTCCCTCCCTGGTGGGACCCCTCTCTCCCTGATGGGCCCCCTCTCTCCCTGGTGGGAGGCAGGGCCCTCTCTCCCTGATGGGCCCCCTCTCTCCCTGGTGGGACCCCTCCCTCCCTGGTGGGAGGCAGGGCCCTCTCTCCCATGTCAGCCCAGGTGAGTCTAACGGGGCGCCTCTCCCGTGAGGGCGGGTGGGGGAAGGCTGAATGAGGCCTTAGGATGTTCCACCTTAAAGAAGGATTAGTGCACACATTTTACCTTCTTTTTAGTTCTGCCAAGAGTAGACATACCATAAGAACAACTGGAAAAAGGGATATTAGTGAGAGTTCAGTTACTTCTTTACTGTCACTTTGGAACCCGGAGGAGCACCTTTGGATTTGGACTCAAGTACTAACAGACTGTGTGCTTTGGGAAACAATCAACTGTTCAAAGTCAGTTTGCACGTGTGGTGCTACATTTTATGTTTAACTGATCTAATCTCTTAAGTGCAGTGGTGTTTATGTTTCCCCTCAATATTCATTCCCAAGGTGCCACCAAACGCAACACTTTCTTGCAATACTCGGTCTCTGTAACACCAGTTCCAGAGTCTCCAAAGCAGCAAAACCTGACAGCAGTTTACTATTTTTGCGGTGACATACTGAGAGGATTAAGCTGTGAAACTTTTAATGCCTTTTTTTATAGCTCTTTTCTTTTGAGAAACTTTAAAATAAGAATTCAGATTTCACTAAGTGAATTAATAAGATTCCTTGAGTTAAAGGAGGCACTATTACCAAGCGTTTGTTCAGTAATAGTAACTGTATTTGTGTAACTTAATTCTGAATAATAGCATATGATGAGACAAGGTAGATTTTAAAGCATAAAGAACATTATAGTGTATGGCAGACTATAAAAAGAAATTGAGATGTTGGCTTTTTTTATTTCAGGCTTATCAATAAAAAAAGCAGTGACTTCCTTTGAGAATTAGAATTTAAATATTCTTAAAATTTGTTGTAGTCATGATCTCTTACTCTAGTTTTAAATATTTGACCAGGGAATAACTCTTAATTAAAAATAGGGTTAAAAGCTTAGTTAAAAAATATATGTTAACTATTTTTCTAGTATCAAAAGGAAATATACAGCTTATACTTTACATGCATATATTTTCCATGCATTGTTTCGGATTATTAAGTAGGTATTGGACACGCACAATATAATCTGCAATGAAGGTGCCAAAATCATGACAGAGAGCCATTGCCAATGACCTCTCTGCTCTGAGACCTCACGTGGAAGCCACTGCCTGCTGTCTGTCTATCCTCATGTCCCTACTCCGGCGTCCCCTGGAGAACACGGACTAACCTTCTCTCCCGCCTTGTGAATCGCACGCTAGTGCTGCTCATTGGGAAAGTGGGAACCCCCTGGCGAGGGAGCCTGGAAGCTGAGCCCCAGGCTCTCCCTCTGCAGTGCGGGGAAGCACTGTTTCTGGTGGCCCTGGTGGGAGGGAGGACAGCGGAATGGACAGTCTCGCATCACGGGGGCTGCGGTGGAAATTCAGCTGACAAATGCTAAGGAGTGACCCGTTCCATTTTCTTTTAAGCAGTGGCATGACACGAACAGATTTACTTCTCAGGAAGTTAGTGATGTTGGCGGAAGACTGTCCCTTGCAATCTTCCTTCCCTGGTCTGTCTTCCTTACCACTTAGAAATGGAGATCGAAAGCCTGCTCTCTTCCTGATGACTCCAGGCCTTTTCTGACCATCTCTTTATCCTGCCCATTCTGAGTTACAGATTCAGGTTGGTCAGCTCCTATGTGTCAATTAGTCTACAGATAATTCTGTTTAATAAGTACATATAAATCACCTACCATGGCCTTGACAGTCCATGAGACTAGAGACAGTGGATAATTCTAAAATATTAAAAAATATATGTAAAATCTTTAGTCTTTTCAGACAGGTTAGAGTTGCAATAATTATATATGAAATACTTTTAGAAGTAATGAATTAAATATGACCAAATACAAAAGCAAAAGAAAAATAAAGAACTGGGGCTATATTAGGCCAGTGTTGACTTTTGTTCTTCAGAAGGCTGGAAGATAAATGAACTGATTTCAATTTCTTTCTTTTTCTTTTTTTTTTTGGATGGGGAAAGAGAGGAGTATATAAGCTTTTGATTTATTGTAATATAAGTAAACTAGTTATAAAGAATATTGAAAGCAGAAATTAAGAATGTGATCTAAAATTATAAATTGTGCCCGGCTGGCATGGCTCAGTGGTTGAGCATGGACCTAGGATGCAGGAGATCGCGGTTCGATTCCCAGGCAGGGCACATGCCCGGGTTGCAGGCTCGATCCCCAGTCGGGGGCTGCAGGAGGCAGCTGATCAAAGACTCTCTCATCATTGATGTTTCTCTCTCTCCCTCTCCCTTCCTCTCTGAAATCAATAAAGACATATATTTTAAAAAAAGAGAGAATATATTATCCACAGTTTCAAGTGGCTCTTCCTTAACCACACCGTACACATTGTATTAATATGCTAGGTAAGTCTTTTAAAAATGGTCTTAAAGTTTTAAGTGTTGTGACAATTTTTAGCATGGTTACAGTCTTACGAGTGAAAGCCTTAATGGTGTTCCCCCACTCCCCAGCAGCAGTACAGGGACAAATTACTTCACCTTTCAGAATCTCAGTTTCCTCACCTGAAAAATGAGGGCGATGTGATCTACCTTCATACACTTGTAAATTATACATTAAAATCATAAATTGTGCCCGGGGGTGGCTCAGTTGGTTGGAGCGTCATCCTGTACATCAAAAAGGTTGTGGGTTTGATCCCTGGTTGGTGTGTGTACGGGAGGCAGCGATCAATGTTTCTCTCTCACATCAATGTTTCTCTCTCTAAAAAAAAATAAGTTACCCATTGTCACCTAAGTGAAAATTTGTATTCTCAGTATTTCCATGATGATGTAATATGAACTACTTCTAACACTTGAAACCTGTGTGGTTTTATTAACCAGTGTCATCCTAACAAATTCAAAATAAATAAGCACATAAATAAATAAATAAACAAACAAACATAAAAAATATGGGTAAAATTGAAATACAAACATTTTATTTTTGCATTACAGGAATTTTGCCAACCTCACAATAACTACAAAAACTAGAAAATAAAAATCTGTCGTTGAGGAAGTTATTCATTGTTACTCATTTACAAAGTTAAAATACAGTCAGAATTGTGATATCTCAAAACAAACAAAGTCAAACCTCAAGAACAATCCCTAAATATATATTCTTATGATAGCATTCCCGATGCATGGTATGAGGAATATTTATCTGTAAAGCCTCCTGCAGCAAAGCAGTTCCATTAGATTTTTATGGGGAGGTACAAACACGAAATATTCATCAAAATGTCTCGGTGCGATTGGGGCATCTGCTTGCCTCAGATTCACTTGGGAAGGTGGATGCAGGTGCCAGGACCCACGCCAGGGCGAAGCGGGCGGCCTGCCTCCCACCCTTGCCCAGGTGCTACCTGCTGCCCCTTCGCATCCTCAGGGGAGTGGGAAACAGGCAGACATCTAGCATTTTGTGGCATTCTTCCCAGCGTGATACTAATTCCCTGTCCTCCACTGTTATGTCGCTTAGTAGCTATGCAAATGGCAAGGAACAGAAACTAAAGCTTATCAGTGATTTTAGAGGATGTGGTATGCTGTTAAAAATGAAGCAATCATTATGAAAAATTGTAAATTAAATTGACAGCCTGCGTGCCTTTCACCCCTGCCCCAGAATCTGTCAGACCTCGACTTGCTATTTGATTCCTTAGCTAAGTAATTGCATTCTGCTCGGGCTGGTTGAGAAAGAGATGTAAATGGTGCTTTGCAGGGAAGACTTGATCCTAGTAGGGGGGGCTGACACCTTGTTTGCTGCCCGACCTTTCTCTGTGGGTGTAATGGAAACATGAGACTTGAGCATAGATTTAAAAACAAGTTTTTCACCTTGTCTGTAATATAGAGGTCAGAGCACTTATATTCCATCCAATTTAGAATTTATCATCATAGCAGCAGTTCAAGGAACAGTTATTATGTGACAAACACACACGGGAATAGGATATAAGGTTGAAAAAGTGATTTTAAAAAGTAACAGTTATGCAGCCAAAAGTGTCTATTGGAGTGTAAGTTTAAATAAAATACCAAGAAGTGTGCTTTTAATAACAAAATTTTAGGACCCTTTTGCTCCAAGTTTTCTTGCCTCCATCTCTTCACTGAGCAGCCGTTAATGACAAATGGCAAACGAACAAGAAAACAGCTGTCTTTAGTGGCCGAGCTTGCTTGTTTTTAAAATTCTCCTGGCCTCTTTTCAAGGAAGACGATTCACAGAGGGTTATTATTATTATTGAATTATTTCAAACAAAGGGCATTTCAGAGATGAAATAGGATGTAACAATGTAATAAATATGTACATATTTTTCTAATATTTGTCATATTATAAAACAATTATAAGGAATGAAAAGCTTATTTTTCACTTAAGTCAGGTTTAAGATTTTCTATAAAAAGAGTCAATCTTAACCAAGCATTCCTTATAATGAGATGGACAATACAGCAGCTTGTATTGTAAGTAGACTCTCAGATCATTATTAGTTACCATAAGAAATTGCTAAAAAGAGGCATTCTGCTTGACAGGATGAGACTAACAAATGCCACGGGATGCATAGCATTCACCTTAGAGCTCCATGTGAGTGAGTTACGGAGCACAGGTTTGCTTTCTCCCTTGCAAAGTGCTTACTCTTTACTTACTGCAGTAATGATTGCTTTGATACCTCTGTCTTTATAGCATTAAGATTATCCCACTTGATTGTATTGTTTTAATTTTATTTCAGTGTGTGTGTTCCTCTTATACTTGTTGCTTTTCCCCTGTTCTTCCTCGGGACATGCCTGCCTGCTACAGGCATTTCCATCGTAAATAAAACAGGGGTGAGGGCCTGGGGGCGCCAACTTAATCTCCATTTTCTGGTCTCACCTTTCCTCTCTGTCTCCTGCTGTACTTTGCATCTCTAACTGTAGGAGAAATTAAAAGTAAATAGCTGCAGGAAGGGTAAGGCGTGTGAGGGAGACGATACAGCAGGCTGCCTTAGTGGGGAAAGGCAGCTACATGTAAAGCCACACTATTTACAGTCTTGAATCTCTACTTCCCCTGTTCCTTCCACTTCCAAGTCCTGGGTCATCCTTGGGGCTCAAAAAGTAACTGCCTTGCTACTTTTCCCTTTTCCACTCGGAAGACTCTTAGGTAACAGTTTCTTCCATTTTTCTTAGTAATTTACCAATTCTCCCCCCCCCACTAACCTGTATTCCAAAGATTTATTAAAATCTTGTGTCATCTCATTTTCTCTTTGTCTTTATTTTATCACTCTGCGTTTATGAGCTTTTGAGAAGCAGATGTGATAATTTTCTGTAGTAAATCTGCCACATTTATCTGATTTTTGTTAGAACTGTTGGGTAACATTTTACTGCACACCATCTCATGCTTCTCGGATCCTAAATATTTAATAATGTCCTTGAAACTGTACATATTATGTGAATGAGCTGGATTCTAGGGGCCAGGCCTTGGGAGAGAGTGACCAGGACGAATACACTGTGCTCCTTGTCATTGAGACCCTTCCGCATATTTTAATGATTTGTCCCTGACCTTGCGACTGCCCTATAGGAGCTCTGCTCACACACTTATCTCTTTACCTCCTATCTTCAGGGTATCCTGGGGATAATTCCTGCATGTCAATGAGACTTCATCCACTAGAAAGGCATCTATGAAAAAAATTAGCTGGAGAGAGGGGCAATTACATTCTCAGTATAGTTTTATAATCTAACTTCCCTATCGAGAAAGCAAGTACGGTTATGTTGAGTGCATTTATTTGATTAAAAAAAAAAAAAAAAGTGAGTTTTGTAGTCTTTTAGAGCAAGAAAAAGGTGAGATTCCAATCTTCTTGGTTGCCTTTATGCTCCTTCATCTTTAAAGGGCACCCAAGATCAGAAGTGAAACAGAATTGCTGCTTCTGCTAGGACAGTGATGAGCCAGGATGGGACCAGATAAAAACACAGTAGATGTGGGGGTCGCCAAGTGGCGAGACTTGATGAATTTATTCATTGAAATGTGGCCACATCCTCGTAAAATGAGATGTCATCGATGTAAGTGTGGATTGCTTCGGCACACGACGCTGCTAACGCTGCTGTGAGGGGTGACCCAAAACCGGGTTATATATTTCACTGAAAATAGAAAAAGTATTCAAATTTCAAAGAGAAGAAAAGCACAGGGTCACTCCTTGGAAGAGTAAGCCTTTTGCTCTTGGATAACAATTTGTTCATTAAAAATGTATGTTTCTGAAAAAGAAATTTGAAATGAGATTTCATTTCACACAAAAATCTCATTTAATTAGTCTCATTAAATTACAGTAATTTAAGTAATTTCTGCTTATGATGGAAAAGTAGCTGGCAGAACGGCCGAGTTCTAGCTCGAAATAGCCAGTCAGCCAGGTGTTTTAAGTACTGGGACACAAGGAAGGAGAAAAGGAGTGATTATTCTGTCACACTAAGGTCCCCTTAAAGATACTAAGAGCATGCCCACAGACCCTCTCACTCAAGGAGGGCCCCTAGGAAAGCTTGTGGTCAAGGTATCCAGTCCCCTGATCAGGAGCTAGTTAAAGGACTTACATGTATTCTGTACTCCAGTGAGATTCACAGACCTACCGAATTTTCGAGAGAACTGTATCAGCAGAATCCCTTCCAGCTTGCAATGAGAACAACAGAGACCACACAAACGGACAGATACTGTTGGATCCTAAAATTCTACTGGCAGGAAGCAGGTTTAGAAAACGGCTCTGTTGTAGCCCAGCCGGTGTGGCTCAGCGGTTGAGCTGAGCATCAACCTACAAAACCAGGAGATCGTTGTTCAATTCTTGGTCAGGGCACATGCCCAGGTTGCGGGCTCGATCCCCAGCATAGTCAGTCAGTGACTGTCTCTCATCATTGATGTTTTTCTCTCTCTCTCTCTCCCTTCCTCTGTCTGAAATCAATTATATGGGGGGGGGGGAGGACAGGATTTAAAAAAAAGAAACTGCTTAGTTGCAAAGAAGTGTTATTTTTCATAAAAAATAATGGCAGGGAAGGCAGAACCAAGAGCCCTGAGGGTAGGTCCAAGAGCTATGGCCTTGAAAACTAATAAGAAACTTCCAGCAGGTGGCTGGCTGGATTTCACAGTTGCCGTTAACTAGTGACTGCTTTGTGCCCCCCGCTTCTCCTCCTTTGGAACAAGAGCACCCGCGCTGTCACCCCATACCCGCCAGCCCTTATCTACTGGACGTGTGCCAGGGGCAGGCAACGTCTCTCCTTGGCTGCACAGACTGAAGACACTGTGCTCCGATTGCTCTACTTAAAGCGCTGCGTCCTAGGAGCCTCCCCCACGCGGAGACATGATTGACACGATGAGATTCTGCACTTTGGGCCGCTGGTGCGATGGGGTGTGACTTCTGGAGACCTTGGGAGGGTGGTGTGAGTGCATTTTACCTGCGGGAGGGATGTGAGTGATAGGGGACCAGAAGCCTGGACGTGATAGGCAGGCTTCTGCAGCGGCCCCCGGTGTTCTCTGTCTGGGCCCTCAGGCCCCGTGCAACCTGCTTCCCTTGGTGTGGCTGAGGCTAGTGACTTGCTCATAATGAGTAAAATATTGCAACGGCGGTGGGGCGTCCCTTCGAAGATTGTGCTTTAAAAGACTGACTGCCATCTGGTTCTCTCTCTCCCTCTTTCTAATAAATCAACTAGCCATGGTATGAGCTTACCTACGAAGAGATAGATCCAGGTGACAAGGAATTGAGGGTGGCCTCAGGCTAACAACCAGCAAGTTTTCAATATGAAAACTCGGCCCTGGAAAATTTTCAGCTATTATCTCCTTGAGTTTTACTTTTCTGCCATATCCCCATTGTACTTTTGGATTAATTTAAATTAATGTTCTCTGCATGAACTTCCTATTTCTTATTGCTTTGTGTCTGAGGGGTTTTTGCTAGGTTCATTCTTCCATATTATCTTTCAGTTTTACTACTTTTTTTCTTTTACCACTGTGGGAACTCTACTGCATTATAGAGTTAATTCCCTTTTTAGGTTATTTTAATTTCAATAAATATTATTTAAAAATATATTTTAAACACATAGGGTTTTTCCCTCAACTCAGAATCTATCAGATCTGCAGCTTCAGTTCCTCTCAGTTCTGAGCACTTGTTTTTCGTTTGTGCTTCGTAGAATTTACCATATTGTTTTGAGCATAGGAGGGGTTTTTAATTTTTTCTCTTTTGTATTTTATGTATCATTCTTACCTGCTCAGGTGAAGGAGAACACTTTCAAAGTGTGGATTTATAATGCAGTCCTGGCTAAAAGTGTGAACAATTTTTAGAATTGTTTGTGAAAGTATGGTTTGGGGAGAGGTGAAAAATCTGGAGAGTTTTTTAAATCTTTATGGTAATACAAGTTTTAAAAAATTTTTCAGATAATAATATTTTTCACTTTTAAGTAATACAGTCTTTTCAGTTTATTAAACATTTTCCCTGGCATTTTGATAAACAATTCTTTACTATGGTACCATCTGCATCATAGAGTTATGATGCCATGAAGCCCTTGGCTCAGTTTTCCGTAGCAATTTATGAATATAGCATTATAAGGAAAATTAATGGAGATCGTGAGCGTAGTTGGCTGAAAATCCTCGAGAGCTGCAGACTTTCCCTGGTTACCCTCCACAGGTGCCACCGCTGCTCAGAGGACGCGGAACAACGGCAGTTGTGTGTTTTTAAGTGGAGTGGCTGCCCGACTCCTAACGCCTGGAATCGGCTCAGCACGAATCCTGCCCTGGCGGCCACAGCTCTTGTGACGGAGCAGACAACGCGCCGCTGAGACAGATGCTTATTTTTCATTCTTTCCTCCATGAGTGGAACTGGGCCTTGGCTTCCGCTCGTGAAGGGTGACTGTCTCTTAGTCACGCAGGCAACATTCTGCATCATTTCAACTCCATCCTGAAGTTTTTTGAAAAGGTGCAATATCAGTGAGCATCACCAGGCATCCTTGTCTGTAGGTTAGAATCGCAAGCTAAGTAAGGAGCACTGAACAATTCAGTATCTTATTTATAGGTTGTATACATTTAAAAAAAAAAAATTTCCCGGAGCAATGTCCTAGCCCCGTGAGAAGAACATGGGGCCGTGAGGGAAAATGTGGTTTGACTCTGAACCTGCTGGGCCCAGGCTTCAGGTAACCCACCGTCCTCTGTGCCCCTGGTTGTCGCTGCGGCTGGCCCTCTGGCGGAGACCGACGCTTTCAGCCCTCCACGGCAATGGTGCGACAAAGACCTGCTTTTCCCAGCTGGCCGGTGGGGGAAATAGTTTATCACACACGGAAGCTTTCGCTGTTCAGCTGGCTGATGTCGCCAGGTCAAGTTCTCAAAAGAGCGAGCTTTTAGTCACACGCTCCCCGAGTGAGCACTCGCACACCGGTGTGCAAGGAAGGAGGCCACCCGATGCGACATTAGCGGGTCCCCCCAAGGTTCTTATTACTTCAAGTGAGTGCAAACATTTGTGCATGAAGTAAAAGGAGGGATATATTCTTTGTCATGTTTTCCGACAGAATGATTAGAATGCCGGTAAGAAGGGTCAAAACGGAAAGCTTTTTTTTTTTGGTGGCAAACTAATAAAAGTTACTCTTCTTAGCTGACTATTGTGATACGTTTCATGTACGGCTTCATGGGTCTGTAACAGATCTTTCTGGAAAACGCAAAACCAGCATTTCCTCGGGGGTTTTGGACTATTCGATAAATTGAAGGTGCTCGTGGCTAGGTTTTCGAATGAGCTCCTTCTAGACAGAGCTTCCCACGCGAAGGCGCGCAGAGCTCGGCTGTTCCAGGCACAGGCCTCAGCGCCAGACGCCCGGCAGCTTTGGTAAGAGGCTGAGACCTCAAGAGCTTCTGGTTTCCTCCCACCGCTGGCTGCAGACAAATGACTGTTCTTGTGCATATTTTGCAGAACTCATTTTATTTAGCTAAAAGTCAAATGCTCCTGAAAGTCAGTTTTCCATTGGGATGTATACCCATCCTATTTTTTAAAAAAAGAAAGAGCCTTTTTGGTCAGAATGGACATTCCTCAAATATCTAAAGCCACCCAAATAAAGCATTTGTTTGGAGCCGTGGCCCACCCTGGGTGCTGACGGTGGGTGGTTCTCACTGTATTTTCTTCTTAGTTTGTGGGCCGCAGAGCCACAGAAAAATGGGACTCCTGGGATTTTTAAATGATGCCGTGCAACATGGACCGACGTTCCTGAAGGGGAAGGGACCCATGTTTTAAGTTTCTTTGCATGCTTGGTATCTTTTTAAGGGTTCTATACTAAACAGTGAATTACAATTACCTGGGTTTCTTGAGTACGCCATGTCTTTTACAAAAGTTTTGTATTTGTTTGGTTAATTAATGATGCTTTATGCTTGAAAAAGGAGGGTGATTTCTCCTTCTATTGGATAGACTAGTAAGATTAACCTCTTTCTTTTACAATTTTATTCCCCCCTGCCCACAATGACTCTCAGCACCTTCTGTATCTGTCCATAACCCCAACAAAAATGCAAGCTTCATAAAGCCTGGGATTTGTTTGTTGTTGATGTTCATTAATATATCCCCAGAATCTAGAATAATTGTGCATGACACATAGTTGACATTCAGTAGCCAGTGAGTAGCAGTGGTCCCACGTTTGGGGAGGGGTCCTTGTGAGAGCTCATGAAGGGATCGCCAGGAGCAGAGGCAGAGATGAACAGCAAGACCCCAATAAACATCAGCAATTGTTAGTGTTGGGTGATCATGATGCCCAGTTTTGCTGATGAAAGGTGACTTAGGAATTTTAATTTCAGGGAGACTTAAGGCAGGATATGTTCCATCCAATAAAAATTATCATGGAAAATATGGTTAAATACTATTTCTTTCAAAAGGTCTATTTTTTTTTACAAGTATTTGAAGTCCTTTAAACAACACAATGATTTGAACATCTCAGATGCAAGCAACAAGAAGATACATAGATGGAGAGATGTACATTTACATGCATACAATGACTTACAGATATATTTATATATCTCTATCAGTGCCTCCCTATATCTATACTGCATGTACATATAGTATATGTATTTTCATGATTGTAGCTATTTTTAATCTGATTCTTGCTAAATTTAATTGTTTAAGAGTTCACTGCAAGTTATTTCCCAATGAATTAACAAATTAATTATTTTAAATGAACTCCCAAAATATAAGAAATACAATACATATCTTTGAGGAAGTTACCATAGAAACTTACCAGGTTGATTTGCTTGTGTTTTTATTTTCCACTCCACCTACAGTCCATGTTCCTTTACATTTTAGATTTAAAGCTGAAAGCTACACTTTGATATTTGGTCAGTCACTCTAGACCTGTGATTAATACTTCCATTATAATTGTTTAATCAAAATGTTTTTTACTGCACTCTTAGTTTGGAATGAAAATGTTTACTTTTATGCTTCAAATTCTGCTTTGCAGAAGGTAATCTAAAATTATATGTAGGAGTAATAAGTAAAAATAGATTACCTGAGACAGTAACCAAGCAATCTTAATTAGTTCAGTGTTTTTAGTAGAATATATTACCAATTTATATGCCATTCACCATGAGAAACATAGTAGTAAACATGATAAATCAGCATAAACCATTCCTGTAATTGGATCTATTAAATATACATATAATATGGCATAGCTTTAGTGTCCTATAAATTAAAAGTGTTTGTGCAACAACAAAACCCATATCCTTGCATTACTAATTTTTATGAAAGTAGCAGTAAATAAATGAATAAACAAAATTGTATAAAAGAAAGCAAAATATAACAATAACTTCTAATTCTTTCTTATAAAAGCAGAGTTTCAAGTGCTCAAGATCAAGGGAGAAATAACAGAAACAAAGTTTCCTTACCAGTTTTTCTGTCACCTCCAGAGTACAGCATCAAAGATATCCTTCCTAACAAGATGACGTCATCTAACGGTTTCCCCCACTAAGAATACTTTGAAGTAAATCTTCTGAGTCATATCTACAAATCCTAAAGTAAGGGCTGTGTGGGAATGTTGATTCTGGGAATTATGAGCTGTGAAGGATTCATTGCAATACCGCCCTACCCAATCTCTGACATACTTGATGTGAAGGACATCGTAATTAAAAACAAATGTCAAATTTACGGTTTTCTTTCTCTAAGCAAAGGGAGAATAAATATTTTAACTGGTGCTAAATTCTTTCCATGTAGTTGTGTGTAGCCCTAGTTCATTTATTACATTGCTGTATGATATTCTATTGCATGAATATGTAATTTATTTTCTTCTAGAATTGACAGAAATCTAGATTTTTCCAGTATTTGAATATTACAAGTAATGTGGCTATGAACATTCCTACACACAGCTGTTGGTACACATATGGAAACATTGCTCCCGGGAGGCCATATGAAGGGTAGAAGGGCTGCTCTGCGGATGTCCAGTTTTAGTAGACACTGTCCAGTAGTGGGCCCAGGTGATGCTGCCAAATGACATTTTCACCAGCTTTGAGATAGACTTGGTTCTCATTTCACCTACATGACCTATTATTGTTGTTTTCATTTTAACTTTAGCCATCCTGGAGACTGTGTAGTGAAATCTCATTTTTTGTCTTGCATTTCTGTAAAGACTGATGAAAATAATAACCTTTTCATTTGCTTCATGTCCATTTTACATAATCTTTGTATGTAGATCGTGTCTTCTTATTGAGTCAAGGGCAGATGTTTTACTGTCATGTGTAACAGAGATAAATGTTTCCTTTCAGGGGAAAGTTTCAACAGATTTGCTTTCAGCTCATTATAAAATATTGGGTTCCCTAAAGCTGTGGCTCTTTGGCTAGGTGGCTTTGTGGGAAACTAATCACATTTCTTAGACTTTTTTTACTTTGTGACCCACATGTCTCTTACATTACTTTCTTATTTTCCTTCTTAAAGTATCTTTGCTTCAATCTGACTTTCTCTGATCCAACTTCAGATTCACTAATATGCATTTGTTGAGTCCAATCTGCTTTAATCCATCTGTTGAATTCTTAATGATTCCTTATACTTTTGTTCTATTTCTGCATATTTTTTATATTTAATTTTGTCATACATTTTCTTGAATATATTATTATTATTTATAGTTATTTTAGTGACTGGTAATTGTAATATGCAGATAACCTGTGGGTCTCTTTTAATTGTTTGTTTTTTCTCTTGGTTATTTATTTATTTTTTATTGAATAGATTTTTTATAAATCCTGAAAATTATGTATGAAATAACTTGTCCCCATCCTTTTAATCTATCATCTGCCTTTTTTTCTGATTAAAGTTTTTAAGCTCCATTTCAGAAATTAACTTCCTAATATTACACTATTATGACTCTACCTTTCTTTAACTATTTTTCAAGCCAAATAATATATTTTTCAAGTGCTAAAATAGAGCCAGAATTCTATATCCAGGGAAAATATTCTTCAAGAGTTGAGATGAAATTAAAGCATCTTCATGAAGAAAAACTGAGAGAATTTCTTGGCAGTAGACTTTATCTAGAGGAACTACTAAAGAAAGTTTTTCAGAGAGAGAAACTTGACGTATCAGAAACGATAATACCAAGTGATAGCTAGGGTTTGCAGCAGCTGGAACTCTCATACATTGCTGCTGAGAGTGCAAAATAGTACAGCTATTCTGATAAAACGTTTAACAATTTCTTACAAAGTTAAACATACTTACCATATGACCCAGCAATCCCACTCCTGGGTTATGTTCATAAAAAGACCTGTCCATGAATATTTATTATAACTCTATTTATAAAATGTCCTTTGATAGGTGAATGGATAAACAAACTCTGGTGTACCTGCACAATGGAATGCAAATGAGAAATAACAATGAATAAACTTTTCCATTTGACCTTGATTGTGGTAGAGGTTAAATTAATCTATAGATGTATTAAGTTAATTTGTTCACCTTTCTTTTATACACCCAAAGAAACACAAGTCAGATTTTCTATTATAAATTTAAAATAGAATTTTAAATATTGAAATAAATTTTAGTTTCAGACAAAAGGAGTGTCCTTAAATGTCTTTATAGATGACAGTTTAAATGATCATAAGTTGTTATTTTATTATTGAAATTAAAGGTAATTTAGTTCTTAATTCAAACTTACATCTATGCCTAGAAATATTTTAATAGCTTTAGCATTTAGTGAAACCAATGACTTAGGAATCAAAAGTTAAGAAATATTTTAATAGATTAAAGGAATGATCAACTTGTCTAGGGTTGATATTTCACCAGACTTTGAAATTTGTAATTGTAAATAATGCCATTTATTTTGTACACTCTAGGGGTAGAAATGGGGAACAGGGAGGAGTTAAGATATTTAAAGATTTTTAGAGACAGAAATAACTAGAGTTGTTTTCACTGGGAATTCAGAAAGAGGAGGTGAGAGTGAAATTTCAGATTTTCTCAGTTGGATGCAATGTGGTGCCACTTCCTGAGGCAGATGTTGCAGAAGAGACAGTTTTAGATGTGTTGGTAGAGACAATTCACCTTGGTACCTATTGAGGGTGAGGCATCCAATTATGACCTACAGTAGGAAGTTGAATAAACAGGCTTAGAACTTATCATTATGGATCAAAAAACAACAGTGTTCTCTATCTGCTTGTTAGACTGTTTCAGGATAAGTAATACAAGATCCATAATCATATAGTCCTTTAAATCCCAGCTCTGCCAGTTAGCTGTGTAAACTGGAGCACTTTAGCCTCATGAACCACTATTGATTCAGCCATAAAATATGATAATATCACTAATGTGTCATTATTGGGAAATTTTAATGAAACAAATGATACAAAAGGTGCTACATCAATTATATATAGATAAAATATTATTTTCCCGTTCCTCTGTGGGATGCAAATTCAACGGGTTACCACAAAATGCCCACAAATCTTTCTTTGCTTTGAAATAAACTCATCACCAATTTCCAGGGGTGAGGAATTTTCCATAAAATATTTTTCACTATCAGTGTGTTCACCTTAAAATATGTCACCACTGATAGCATGGGATATTCAGACTCTAGTTTTACTTTATATTGATTAAATTTATTGGGTAATTGATAAACATCGTGTTGCCTTTGATGGTAATAAAAAATAAGGTAAAATGCATAAAATATTCAATTGGGGCAATGAGAAAGTGTAGTTTTAAAAGTAGTTTGAAACTTATATTCCTCGTGAGTGACTATGGAGGAAAATCATGGAAAAATCGCTGAAATGTTGGAGCTCTGTAATAAGATCTGTCAGGACCAAACAGCTGGGCTTCTGCCACTGGCCCTCATTTGTAGATGTCTAATTAAAAGAATCATTTGCATTTGCTAATAAATGTGTTTAGCTTCTATTCAAATAATTCTTAAACAAGCCTGTGAGTTAATTTTAATCTCAAATCTCCAGTGGCTCACTTTTCATGCTCACTTAAAAATTACCCTTCAAAACCAGTGTTAGTGATGCGTCTGGCACTGTGCATTGTCTTCTCATCATCATTTATTTTATTGGTTTTTCTCCCCTTTCTCTTGTACCCTGTTTCCAGCATTTTTTTTTTTTTTTTTTTTTTTAACACACTAACGCCGGATGAACTTATATTTTGGAAAGGAATGCATCGGATTCCAGAGAATCAAGCCTTATTTTTCCGAAAGTTGGGTGAGCTCCCAGAAGACATTGAATGCTTCATAGTTTTATAGTTGAAGCAGTAAAAGAGAGGAAACTAATTCCCTCCCCATCCTGCTGCCCTCACTTGAAATATAATTGAAACAGTGCCTCTGTGCTCCTGCTGATTTGTTTTGACACTCATGAGCAATCTTGCTGAGGAGGTGCATTTTTTTTTCTATTTCTTCCTCTGCTACATCCATTATTGATTTTGTTAATCTTCCATCCCGTATCATACAGCACGAATAGGAAGTTATGCAACTGTTAAATGAAATCAATAAATATTCAAATGAGAAGCAAGGTAATTGATAACCAAGACTGCAAAGCATTCCTGTGAATAAGAAGCTTTATAAAGATAAAACGTTTCTTAGTTTTAAAATATTTCACCTCCATGTGGATGTCGACATTTTTTTCTGAAGAACCTATAGGGCTGCAATTTTTCATACAAGAAAAATCCGTTTTATAGATCACAGAATCACCAGAAATATAGCAATATATTTTACTTAGCTTATTTTTGAAAACCCTCATTCCTCAAATTGCTATTAAGGATGGAAAATGTTTCACCTTTTCATATGTATTGTCTTTTGGGGCTTAATTTGTATTTCTATGGAATTAATGATTCATTGTTTAGGACAGTCTTAGTTACACACTTGGCCTGGGGATGTGGCACGTGTCAATAATTAGGGCACCAATAATGATTTTCACAGACTTTAGCTTGGGCTCCGCTGGTACAACGTCTTCCCATTAATTTTATTTCACTTCATGAAAGCTGGAAAATATGCAGTGTAAAGCAAGATGCACAGTTCCAAGAACCAAGGGGAAAAAAGGGGGAAAAAGTGGTTTAAATTCATTTTCGTACGACTTTTGTGTTATTAGCACTATTCTATTTTTCCTGCAGAATCAATTTATTATTACTTGACACCCTCAAATAATTATACCAATGCTTACCGTTAACTTACAGGAACAAGAGAGAAATTACAGTAACCTTTAAAAGGCAAATCCAGATTATGTGATCTGCACAAAGTAATTTTTTTTCCATCTTCTAGATTTACCATCACAACTTTCATCAATAGCTGACGAGAGTGCCATTTCTTAGGCTCACCACCTAACCTAATTTTTTTGTAAATCTGTGCCATTTTGTCACAAGAAAAATATTACCTCTGATTTGTTTTTGTTTTTTTAAATATATCTTTATTGATTTAGAGAGAGAGGAAAGGAGAAGAGAGACAGAAACATCAGTGATGAGAGAGTCATTGATCGGCTGCCTCCTGCAGGCCCTGACTGGGGATGGAGCCCGCAACCCGGGCATGTGCCCTGACCGGGAATCGAACCCTGATCGCCTGGATCCTAGGTCGACGCTCAACTGCTGAGACACGCCCAGCCGGGCTGATTTGTATTTTTTAAAAAATATTTCTTCGATGTTATTGAGGTTGTTTACTTTTTATATGCGTTTAGTTATTGGCCATTCTTCTTCTGTGAATTAGCTATATATGGTCTTCAGCTAGTTTTCTCAGGAATTTTTATCTTTTTATCCATTTGTCAGAAATCTTCGTTATCATTAACATTTCTATAAACATTGAAAATAGGCCTATAGTTTTAATATCAGTCATTTTAATTATGGAGGGTTTTGATGTTTGTTAAATATTACAAAAGTATGTATTAATGATTTCCTCTCTGCGATGTTTGGATGAATGCTTAATATCAAGAAGATTCTGGGTGGTGGTCCTAATCACAGCTAGTGTATTACATGTGGCATCTTTAAGGTTCTACATAAACTCTGGGGCTTAGTATCTGGCTATTGATCTGCAAGTTTATTCTTTCAAATCCTGCCGTAAACAACCAGGATCATTTACATTTGCCTGCAATGAACAGCATTACAGACTCACAGTGATTGTCACATGACTCTGTTAACTCTCCTGTCCTCTGTCACAGTAAAGCCAGATGGGACCTTGGTCGTCTGGACATTTCACATTATATCCAGCTATTCTGTATTGAGAGCACCCTATTAATCTGACCTGGACAAAAGCAAGTGGCAAGCACACTAGATGCCCAGGTAAGAGTGTATGTATCATAGGGTATAACAGAAGTCACAAAAGAGGTCCAGGGGTGTGTCACACAGGGGTAGTTTTAGGTGCCCAGAGATTAGGGGAATGACAAGATATCTCCTCCAGGAAGAAGGATGAGCTATTGCCACTAAGAAAAAGACACAGAACTAGGTAGGCCTTTTCTTATTTTGAAGATAGCATGTGCCACGCTTGCAGATACAGTTCCTCTCCACTTAACACATGGCTTGAAAAACTGTCCATTTTAAGTTATCTGGCACAATAAAATGTGGTACACCCCAATAAAAGTGTCATGTCAAGGACCCTAATTTTTTAAGGCAGGAACGTGCCACCTCAGCAAAGAAGAATTCGCTGTTGTAAAAGCAGAGCCTACCTTGCTCTTCAGCCCTGGTAGATGCCGGGCAACTGAGCCAATGCAGTAGTGGCTGTGCAGCTAGAGACACCTGCCCATCATAGGCTGGGTATTATCCACAGCACCTACTCCTGGAGGCCACCATATGCAGAGCAATCCATCATCCTAACTAAATGTTTCGAATCAGGCCCAATCAGATTGAGAAGGCACATGCCTTCTACTCCTATCTCAGGGATGCCTCCTCCACAGCTTATACCTATGGCCTCCCAGGGGCCTCCCCATGGAAAAAGAGAGAAGCTAAGGCCTGGTTACTGGGTAGACATAAACTCAAGAGGCACGGCTGCTGCAGGGAAGTCCCATGAAAGTGTGGCTCTCAGTGACAGTGAGGAGAGAAGTGCATCTCAGCAGCACAGCTCCAAACTGTGAGGTGTGTGTAAGGGAAGTGCTGGCCTGGGAGAAAGACATACAGGGAATCTCGAGCAGCAGCAGCAGCAAATGGCTTAGCAGATTGGTCAGGGATTGGAAGTAACATTCAAGTATGAGACAAGATGTTCTTGGGGAGAAAATATGTGGCTGTACCTATGGAATTAGGCACAGAGATGATGGATCTCCATGTCTCATGCTGATACTAAAGAACACCCACGGCAGAGGAGGCAGGTTAAAGGAAAATGGAAAGGATAGGTTGTCTGGTAGAGATGGGCACCCCCAATTTCATCACACTAAAACAAAGTTATAGCTGCACCTGATTGGTTAAAAGGGAGAGGAAACTGATCCTGGTCATCGTGAGGAAAGATTGCTGCTATAAAATATGGGAAGGGAGAGTCACTTGGGAGACTCTGTGCATCTGTGCTTAGCAGTAATCATAAATGGGCACCTGTAGCAACCTCAGCCTGGCGAGGCCATGATGACAAGGGGCTACGACTCCCCAGGCATGAAGCCTGAGTCCTGCCATCAGGCAAGCCTTGCTGACCAGAAGGGCTGGCTCCAGTGAGGGGAGCTGGAATGGGTAGCAGAGGAAGGAGCTGAACATCAGTTGCCGTAGCGGGAACCGTGACTGTCTCACGAAACCCCCCTTGTGATGCCTCCCCTTCTCCAGTAACTGACTGGCAAGCATATTACAGCAGCAGTAATGGGCGAGAGTGAGTTAAACAGGAGTCATGAGTGGCTCTGGGAAGCATAAAACGTAGACTCTAGCATCCACCGCCTTTTTCATAGCCCTTGAGCCTCCAAGTGCCGATATCCGCAGAGATGAGCCTGGGGGCTCTGTTTCTTTAAACTCCGGAAAGCTGTGGTCCCCATGATGACAAGGCAGCTGGCTGGAGGTGGCAAGGAATCGGCAGCTCTCCACCAGTTACCCTCAGTAGTTGATGTTCAGCTACCCAATTCCCTCCCCCCCTCCCTCCCTCCCCCCCTCCCCCCCTCCCTCCCTCCCTCCCTCCTCAGGATCACTCTGAAAGCTAGTTAGTTTCTGGGCTATTTTCCCCCCAGCATTTAACAGAGCAGTCCACTTAATCGTTCAGCACTTAATAGCTCCCTCTATTCTGTATCAGTTACCCCATTTTCCTACCAGAGCTCTCCGCACTTCCCAAATAAACTACTTGCCCTTGACTCCTTGACTCAAAGTTGACTTTTGTGTGTGTTTTTCAAACCCCAAATAATACACTATGCTCGATAGGGGGATACATGAATAGAAGCTAGTGCCCATGCCTGGGGAAATTAATATTTTTGGAATTCAATACTGAGACATAAAGGAATCAATACAGCGAGGTAAGAACCATGATAGTCCTAAGAACAAGATGCTGGCAGAGGGCCCAGAGGAAGGGCCTAGGATCCTGGGAGAAGCTGGATGAGTCAGAGCCAGCACTGAGTGGGAGCTGACGCCCCACTCGAGTCCTAAAGAAGTGAAGGGAGGTACATAGCTTCAAGGTACACGGCTCAGTGGGAAACTCATCTTGGGAGAGAATCAAATGAAACCAAGTGCTAATTGTTCATAATAATTATTCACGCCTTTAAGGCAGCTCCAATGCAAGTCATTTCCTGTGGACAGTGGGCCCGTATGGAAAATTTTCCAAAACGCACACCTTCTGTTCCCTGAGATCGCTGACTGGGCGAGGAGACCCTGGGTTTGTGCTTCCTGAGCCCGTCCCATGCGGCTGCCACGGGGACAGAAGGCCGGGTCCTCCTGCCGCTTCCCAGGAGAGGCTAATGCATTTCTTTGGGAAGCTTCATGTGAGCAGGCAGCTGGAAGGTGGGGTCTCCCGACTCCACAGTCCATCGCCCTCATACCTGACTGCAGAAGTTAGTGATCAGAAATGGGACTATAAAGTGAAAGAAACGTTCACCTCCTCCCATCTTTGAAATGACTATGAAATGGGAACCTCCCTGTGGTTTCATGATATAATGTCTCCTCTTGCCGCTGTCGGCGGTAAGGAGTCCAGTGAAGGTAATGTAAAATATTCACAGGGTGAAAATTATCCTCCAAACAAAATATGTATTTCAGTATTCTCTTGAAAAATGAATGTGCCGGACGCCTGCAGTTCTTCTTACTCTTCTTTCTAGAGTTACAAGCACGTGCAGCTTCTCTGCGGGCCTGTCACTCGCAGCGGGCCGTGGCACTGGCTGCGTGGCCTCGCTTACGGGGGGGTCTGCTCTCCCACAGAGGACTCGCCTGGCCTGGTACAAAAGGATGGCGTACAGGGTTTCAGTAGCTATTTTTAGGCGAACAAAAGGATGATCCAATTAAGGTGGTTAAATGATGCCCTAGCCCTATGCAAATCAAGACAGTGTAAGGAAAGATGATGAGGGAAAATTACTTATATCTTATTTTCTATTGTAAAAAAGCAATTCTGGGAGGCAAAATAGTCCTGGTTTCTCTCATAACTGAGGAGTCCCAGGGAGCTGATACGGTCACCGGGAAAAGTTATTTGTATATTAAGGCTCAGGGACTGCCTAGTTCTGTCGAGTAATTTTCACTCCTACTTTTGAGCTATGAGATTTTTCTTACTGAATGTGCACGTCAGCAGCATGACATACTAAAATTTTATGAAACAAATGACATCGTCAGGATTGGGATGTGTGCATACTGGAGCTTTAAGTGTTTATGTTTATTCAGAACATTTCCTGAAACATCTGTCATTTACGTTTTTTTAACCATTTTCATGAAATGCTTTCTGTATGCCCTGAATGGAAAGAATGAACATAAAGACTATATAAATGAAAAATATCTTTCACATAGATATTCAATTAGGGATATTCAATTAGGAAAAAAATTTACAATTGAGATGAATATACCGAGTAGGGTGTGAAAATTTCATAACTTTTATCATGTGTGCAAAAAATGCTCAGTAAGTCATATTGTCCCATGTCCCTAAGTGTATGTTGGTTATAGGAAAAAGAAAGATCAAGAAGTAATGACTCATCCAATAAAAGCTGAATGTACATGGCAGCCCAGGCAGTAATATAAGGACACAATAGTTTTAGGCAGCTCCATTTCAATACCATAATAATGACCATCAGTAGAGGAATGTGGTTTCATGCTAGAGTATTTTTTTCTTTCTAAGTGAACCTAGATGCATCTTCCAGAGCAGTAATAAAAATAAATATAATATATAACACACATATGCATATATAGAATGAAATGATTGCTTAACTATCAAAAGGGATTCTTTTTATGTTTATAAAATTTTATATTCTTTTATTGTTGTTGTTAACCCTCACTCAAGGATATTTTTCCATTGATTTTAGATAGAGTAGAAGGGAAGGGGGGGAAGGAGAGACAGAGAGAGAGAAAGAGAGAGAAACATCGATGTATCAATGTAAGAGAGACACATTCATTGGTTGCCTCCTGCATGCTCCCTGAGCCCCAACCCCTTGGTATGTGGGCTGACACTCCAACCACTGAGCAACACTGGCCAGAGTGAATTTTGTATTCTTTATTATCTAGAAGTATTGTAAAGAGCTTTGATTTCCAAAGTGAGGCCGCCACTACTCACAATTGGTGGCCGTACCAGTTACTATCGTGTGGCACTGGGCAAATCTTTTAACTTCCGGATGCCTTAGTTTCCTTGCCTGTAAAATGGGAATGAATGTAATAGCTACTCATAAGTTAGTTGTGAAGATTAAATAAATTATGGCATAGAAGTGTTTAGAGGGGTGCTTGGTCCATCATCAGCTCTATATTCATATTAGCTATTATTTATTATACCATAACAAATGGAAATAACACCACACCTTTATTTGATCTCATCTGAACTGCTGTCATGTTCTCCCCATCTGCAGTCCTTTCCCTCTCAGGTCATCCTACACGCACTCCGCTCAGAAAAGTCTTTGTAAAATACGGCCTTGTTCATGTCATACCCAACACATTGAGAGCGTCCGCTGTCCACAAAACACGGATGCATAGAGCTCTTAGCCTGGCACTCACGTTCAGGCCTCTCCCAACCGCGCCGTTGTCTGAAGTGACCCTGCCCTTTCCCCGCTGTGACTGGCTGTCCTGGCCCTGCTCCTTGCTCACAATGTCCATGCTCCAGCTCCCCCAGGAATCTTTAACTGAGTGCCATAGTTTGACTCTGTATATTATAAATATAAGGCTACAATATATATATTTTAAGAATGTGTACATGAGTATGGATAGGCCCTTCATTGCTACCGAAATGACTCACTCGTTAATTTCGTGCATCACAGCAGGACTGGTGCTGACGGTGTGCGGTTTTAAAATTATTGAATATTTCTTGGCTTATGCATTAAGACTCTCCATCTGTTTCTGGATTTATGGATGAAAAATTCTATTTTATCACCTTGGAGATGTTGTGCCACTGTTGTGCATTGCTTACCTTACCTGCAGTGTGACATTTTACATCTTTTGTGTAGTCGTGCTGGGGGATATATCTTGTCTTTGACAACAACCCAAAACCAGCACACAAGATTCGTTTCCTGTGATGAGTGATTCAGTCTTAACTCAGTTTTTCTTAAATTATAAAATTTAGTTTATAATGTTTTGATTCTGAGTAATTAACTGTGTATCATGGGAGGCTAGTCCTTTTGATAAAATGCTGCCTCTGTGCTTTCTTGCGAGGATGGGCAAAAAATAAGGGAAATCTATCACAGGGGGACAAAGAAAGTGGACTTTTAATCAGATTATGAAAGGAAGGCTAGATTGTATTATTAGAAGCCTTGGATCTGGGTTCTTGTTTGATTGGTTTGTAGTGTGCACAGCTGACTTACCTTTTCTTTGTAAATTTTACCTTTTAGTGGGGATACTGGTGCCCGGGGAGCCTACCTACAAAGTTATTTTAGAAGCAAATGAGACCTTGTACTTCCGAACACTTGGAAATTTTGTGCTGTACAAATGGAAGGTGTTATCATTTAAAAAAATAATTCTAAGTTTTTTTGTATGTTTAAATGCAAGGATATATGAGTTTGGTTAAAACATTAATTAGTCATTTTAATGCTTATTCAATTGCTAATTGCTATATGAGTATAGATAATCTGACGATAGATTTGCTATCTTCTGCCCGCCACTGAACTGGGTAATCTAGCCTTCCTTTATGTCATAAATATAGAAGAGAAGTCTCCGCCTCCTCAGAGCTTTGCGGGTGGGGGTGGGAGGACCACGAGTGAGGGAGGAGGCGTGAACACACGGGCACTGAGCTCTAATTGCCAGGGTTTAGAAGCAGTAGATACCAAAGGAATATGTATTTTTTTCTGTTCTTTTTTAAAATATATTTTTATTAATTTCAGAGAGAGGAAGGGAGAGGGAGAAAGATAGAAACATCAATGATGAGAGAGTCCTTGATGGGCTGCCTCCTGCATGCCCCCTACTGGGGATGGAGCCCGCAACCCGGGCATGTGCCCTGACTGGGAATCGAACCCTGACCCTTGATTCATAGGGCTACGCTCAGCCACTGAGCCGCGCTGGCCGGACTATGTGTTGATTTTCTATTGCTGCTGTAACAAATTATCAAAACCCATGTGGCTTAAAACAGTTCAAGTTTATTCTCTTATAGTTCCAGAGGTTAGAACTCTGAAATGTATCTCATGGGACTGAGATCGAGATGTCGCCAGGGCTAGTTCCTTCTGAAGCTATAGAGAAGGCATTGCCTTACCTTGTCCAGCTTCTAGAGGCCGCCTACGTTCCTGAGGTCATAGCCCATCATCACAGCACCTCTTGCCCTCCAGCTTCTGACATCACACTCTCTTCTTCCTTTCACCTTTTTATCTTGTCTTACAAGGACCCTTGCTGCTGACCAACTAAATTACTGAATGCTATTGCTTCAAGAGACTCACTACTAATTAAAACAGGGACAAACATATTAATTGAATATAGAATTCTTTCTCTAATTTCAATGTTTTTTTTCTCTGTTTTGCAACTAGAGAATCCTGATTAGGGTACTACGTAAGTAGCATGACCAGACCTTCCCTCCCGAGTGTATTCTGGTGCACTTTTTTATAGACTTGCCCATTTTACTTTGTCTTTACCGTGAGTGAAACTGCTTTTGATGATGTTACCATCCTTTGTCCCAATACCCACTTGGATAAAATAAGTTTTGAATCAGAATGTCAATGATTGAGAGCTTTCAGCTGGGAAAAATGAATAATAGCATCAAGTGATGGCTGTCTCTATTACATTGTTGCCTAGCAACATAGCTGCAGGTTTCCATGATAAGAAATGATGCTATTATGTAGCGACGTCTTAGGAAAGATGTGAACGATAGTAAGTTCTAGGCTTACAAAGAAGTCATCATTTTAGACTTGAGGAAATGAAGCCATGGAGCCATCCAGTGAAGATGACAGAATTCAAAGGATAAATTAGTATTTAAGGCTATTAAATTTTAAAGTTAATGTCTCCTTACTTCCTATTATTTATGTTCCAGTGCTTTTCAGTCCTTTACAGCCTAATATCTTGGACAGGCTGAAAAGAGAAATCATTAAACCATGTAAGAGCAACTGTCACGACATAACCATAGCCAAGATCTACAGTAACACTGTAGAATGTCTTCTGTAAACATTCTGGCATTTATTTATGTGTACTTCTCACTGTTACAACTTCTTTTGCATTGATAAATAGAGTTTAAGTACTACTAAGTGCTCATTTTAAATGGAATGAAATGTAGCCATAAGGTAATAATGGGGGTCTGTGGGTCTAAGATAGCCTGTAAAACATAAAATCACACCACTTAGTGTCTGAAGTGATGCAGTTTTCTTCCATCTTTTACTTGTGACAATATGTTAATATAAAGTGTCATTCATACTAAAAAGGAAAAGAAGTTCCGTTCTACACAGTTCATCAAGTTAGATCTTGATGACATTTCTTTATATTAGCCTTCGGTAATTTAAGAACAGACATCATTTTTAGGGTCCCTACTAAATTCAGGGTGATGGTCTCTCTATCTGCCATTGTGTAAATTCAGCATTAACATGCTAAGCAGAGGGCCTTCGAGGCTTCCAACTGAAACCCAGGGTGTCAGCAGCTTCTCTGGAGACGTCCCACGAACGGGTGTTTTTCCCATTCCAGCAGCTCTGGAGGCCCAGTTGCAAATACAAAGTCTTCTGAATCAGTTAGGGAGGCCCTGCCACCTTCCAGCTCCTTTTCAAAAAATTCAGCTTATTGAGGTGACATTGATTGATAAAATTACATAGGTTTCAACTGTACAAGTCTACAGTACATCATCTGTATATTGCATTGTGTGCCCACCGCCCAAAGTCAATATGTGAGGCAGCAAAGGCTCTAGGTCCCTGCCCTGGAGCACAGCCCATAATGCTTCTTGCTCTGTGTGGCTCCAACGCTCCTCTGTAAGTGTCAGGTAGAGTCCAGGGGACTGAAAGCATCCTGCCTGCAACATTAAGAGAAATGACATGTAACAAAGTGATGTTGTTCCAGGATCTGCTCTGTGTGTGTGGGGGGTGGAGGGGGGGAGGGGGTTCATAAAAAAGCTTTTAAGCAACATTCAATTTTGTTTTCATTTTTATAAAACTAGTAGTAGGAATAGCAAGTCAGAAATTACTCAGGAATATTAAGTATTATTGCAGGAGCAATAAGACAGCATCGAGAAAAGAGAACATTATTCCACTTGTGTATTTGGATAAACCTCAGTATTTAGGTTGTCATTATAGTTGAACCAATAATAAGATGAGTTAAAATGAAAGATTGAAGTTACGGATCTGGTGGGGAAGAGCCTCTTTGGTAACACTATGATTAAGCAATGGGTTTGGAAATATTTCTTAAACCTTAATATACTTAAGGGTAAAGAACAGATGATACTAACAGTTTGTATGATTTTTTAAAAATATTATGTTTCATAAATCCTTGAAAACTGATGTGATAAAATAACTCAATCTTTGAAATCACAGGGATGAATGGTGGCCTCTACAGACAATCACTGAAGAGGACAAGAGTCACGGTAAGCAAAATGGGCTTTGAATATTTGAGAATATAAAAGTAGTATTACATTTTATATTTTTATAGATACTTTATCATAAAAATAACAAATAGAACCTTGTAGAAAATGTACAAATATATTAAAATTTAAAAGAAGTAAATAAAATCTGTGTAAGTCCTCTTACCAGAGATAACCACCATTCATATTTTTGGTTTTGAACAGTTTGCTCTGTTTTTTACTTAACTTATCAGCATATTTCTCAATGTTATAAAAACAATCTAACAGGGCAAACAAAATAGTATTTATTACTTGTGTTGTTGGAAGTAACTGAAAGCAAAATTTACAACAAATTCAAATTTCCTACTACTACTAATAGTATAATGCAAATAATAGCAATTATTATTACTATTACTATTCATTCTTAATTATATTTGTTTTTTCAAAGCCTTGGGAACATTATCTCAGATACTGAGGTTTATGCCTCTTTTTCAAAATCTGTGGAAGCACTATTAAACATTTATTTCTTGTATATAGTCTCAGTGGCAGCTGTGAAATTTACATGTAACCAACCTACAGAGCACTTCCGGGGCGGAGCTGCACATAGGCCCTGAAGCTTTTGTCTATGGCAGCCCTTTGCCAAGAACACAGAGAAGCTCCTAGTGCCAACTGCCCACAGCTCCAACTGTCCAATCTTATTTGATATAATACTCGGACACACAGAGAATTTCACCTTAATACAGAATACTGCAGTGACCTTATCTAGATTTGTACCACTGGTTTGTGGAAATTATAATTTTTGTCCCTCGAAGGTGGTTGGAGGATATCTGTTTCACAGGACATTTGCATACACATTCTAGGATGTTAAGATTTTCTTACTAAACTAAAGGATTAGTCGTGAAGAGGAAACTAAGACAGACCTCTAGAGGAAACTGTCATCACCCACTCTATTGTGCAGACCAGAAGTGCTATCTGGTGTGATCCACCAGAGCTCTCCAGGGTTTATCTAAGCCCCACCCCCCCAGCAGGAGGCGCTGTCCCTAAGTTCAACACTCATGGGGCTGGAACATTCTCCTCCAAGTGTTGGCACCAAAATTCAGTCTTCTTTTTTCTTGCCCCCAAACATTTACCATGCCCATCACAAATCCATTCCTGTAATTGTGCTCAAAATGGGGAATGGAACTCCTCTCCCAGAGAGAGCCCAGGGGAACCCCTCTGGGTCATGCCTTTCTGCTGGACAGTGAGAGACCAGGGTTTCCTCTTTACTGCCACTATTTGTGCCTTCCACCTAGACCAGCTACAAACCCAAGCCTCTACGGGCACTTAGATAAATACAAGGCCTAGCATATAGTTAGAGCCAAGGAAAAACACACACAAAAAAAACCCAACACTTGAATAGATTATAGTGAGGAGAAGGGTCAGTAAGAATAGAAAAAATGTAAGAAACTGATACCAAAGACACTCTATTCAACTGTCCTGTTTTACAGCATCAAATGAATAGATATCTGGAGATTTTCAAATATCTATTGCTCTTGTTTGGAAAGCACTTAAAAATAGTACCTTTGCCTTTGAATGGGTGCCCAGCAAGCAGCAGGCACTATGTATGTTAAGAACATAGGCTGTCTCTATCCACTATGATAACTCTTGGGTAGACATCATTACACATATTCTCATTTTATAGAAATCGGAGGCTGGACGGTTGACATGACATGACAGTTTAGGTGGCTGAGTCTGGATTGAAACTCAGGCCTGTGGTTGCGGAGCCCCAGGGTATCACTCTGAATGAAGCTGATGTCTGCATTTTCTAGGGAAATAAAAAAGGACTTTAACCTGGTAGCTGTTCATCAACAATTAAGAATTTTATATTTGTTGATATTAGTTGCATAGGAAACCTTTGCAAAGTTTAGGAAACGATTAGACTTGCGAGTGTATCTGATGAGAAAAGTCATGTTCACTTTTCAATGCTACTTCTGGCAGCTGGGGAGGAGCATATGTCAAAATAGTCATGGCCATGGCAGATGATCCCAGTGTCTACCTACCAACTGTAAAATACAGTTTGTCATTTTGAAGTGACTAACATAAAATCACTAGGAAATTAGTGCTAATTCGATGTGTAGTGCTCTTCAGTGCCAAGTTAAAGATGGGCACCAAGTTTATTTTCATGGTCATGTCAAAACCCAGAAATTAGGAAAATTAAAAGAAAAATAGAAAGCAAATCTGTGGGAAACAGACTTTTTTTGTAATGAATTTTGTATTTGTTATTGGGGGGGGGGGACTGCAGCAATAGAATCAAGCTATTTTACTGGGATTTTATGACTTTTTCAACTTTTTTCCCCCCTGACTGTAATGTCATCAGATTTCCTCATCTTCTCTGACTTAGGTGAAAAGAGTTAGGTCTGGAGGCCAGGTTGCCGTGAATCCTCAGCTGAGGCACCCTGGTTAGAAGTAATGTCCCTTCATTGTTTAGCATCGTTGGTTAATCTAGATTATATCTTCTACTGCTAGTCTCTATATGAGTGAGATTCATTGTACTGATATATTATATGTGTGATATTGGTATTACATATTATAGGTGTCAAATACACATAATCTTGCTTAATTTTATGTCTATATAAATATAAAATGTAATAAGTACATTTTTATAAACAGTTTAAAATCATAATGGTAACTATTTGCCCTTTACTATGTGCTTCTTTTCCATCCTCTGACCCTATATTTTTTTAAAGTTTTCATTGCTTCCTTTGCTTGCTTGTGATGAGGAAAGGCTATTTAAGAGCTGGAAAGTAACTTCATAACTGAAACTGGCTTATGCCTAATCAGCCAAGTGATCAGTCTCTGGAACTAGAGGCCATTAGAATGCTCCACAGCATTTACTGTTTGGTGGCCATTATGGACTCTGAAAGGAATGAAAATAAAGAGGCGAGCTTCACACAAATTATCATTACTACCGATATACATACACTAGCCATCAAGACAGAGGCACTGAGATTTATGTGTGGAGGTTGCTGTGTCTCCCCAAAGGTTCAGGGATTTCTCTGGCTCTATGCTATATAGCAGTTCACATATAGAAATAAATACGATAAAACCATAAAAAGAGAAAAAAATCACAGTTTGGCCATAAATATGCTCATATGTTATATGTGCCTTAGTGAGAAGGCTGCACATCAGAATTGAATTCTAATTCTTGAAATGTTTTGGATTGTTTAAACAATTAGGTTCTCTCTATTTCTTAACACATTCCAGAGGATTGTTTTATTTCTCTTTTCCATGGCTCAGACCATAAAATTCAAGTCGGGTGACTAACCCACTATGAGTTTGGCTAAAAGACTTGCTGCAGATATTTACTTGGAAGAGTTCTGACTCATCCTTTGTGCAGACTGTTGTAAACCCAGGCTCAGGACAGTGCCTTAAACTTAGTGCTGACGATTGGGAAAATGTAACGAGACAAAGCTGGAGGATTTGGAGATAACAAATTTGGTGAATGTATAAGAAAATGACTATAGGGAAGTCATTGCTTTTGCATCTCATGGAAAATCAATCATTAATATGTCTAATGTACTCCTATCAGTTGTATTATAATACAGATGTGTCCCCTACTCTTTATATTAATTTGGTTACTCTGTTACTGATTAGCTTCCAGTCATGGGAGTGTTTTACTGGTGACATGTGGTTTAAACTAAAATACTTTTTAATAGTTTTCTATTTCTTATTTTATAAAGGAGCCATTGACACTTATGCATGGAACATAATATTAAATTTTTTAAATTACAAAGAGGTTTAATGACATGGGCTTACTGGTCCATGTTTATTGTCATTCTGTTCTGGACTAAACATTTAAAATGTAAATAGAAAAATGGATGTATGTTTCAGATTAAGGTGAAAGAGAAAAGTGAGCCATAGAAAACTTATAAGCAAATCAAATACTGACTTTAAATTTACCAGGTCTTTTTTTTTTTTTTTTTGTAACATACTCTTGTATTTGAAATAATATATTTTGAACAAAAATAATATTGATTTTAGCAGAATAATTAGAAATAAAAGTGCCAAATTTTAGCATTGAATATTTAATTTGTGCTATTTAAATTTTTGGAGATGGTAGATATCAGGTCATCATTTTATAGTCTTATATTTTCAATTTGAAATAACAGGTCTGAACTTTGTGCAATTATTTTTAAGAATGAAAGAAAATATATTGAAAGTTAGATAGTGATATTACCTTATCTATAAATTTTAGTGGTTTAGCTACCAGATCAATAGTTTTCACTATGACTAATTTTTGACTAATTTTAAAGTAAGTTTTTAAATGACATTTTAAATTGCTGAACCTATTGGCCTTTCAGAAGACCTTTCTCCCAAAGGCCTATTGAAAACACACACACAAAAACACCACATAAGGCTTCCTCTCTAAATGAGTTAAGAATACAGGCATTTTGCTTTTAACTTCCCAATGAAATCATGTGTAAATGATCAGAATGTCATCAGAATCTTTTGTTGGTATCATTACCCTCATTCAGTCTTCTTCACTCTCTCCAGCTCTTTGCTTTACACTTATGAGGATGTATTCATCTCTCTGTATGATTTCACAGACCTGGGAGACTTTTTTGTTGAAAATACATTGTTGAGCGTCTCCTAAAGTTTTCCTAGATTAATGAACCTATTCGCATAAAATTCACTATGTGGTCATAATTTCTAGCATTCTTGTTTTTGTTTGTTTTATATCTGACTTTGTCAAAAACTACCATTTGAAGAGTGATATATGTAATTCAATGTCATTATTTTTAAAATGTAAAAAAAAATTATCTGTAAATCGTGTTGTGTCTCTAAAGATCTACAGTTCTGTGGTTTATAAAATGCTATTCCATAGCTGCCTGATCTAATCCTGTCATAAAGCTGAGGATGTAGTAGGGAAAGATGTTTTATCTCATCTACATTTTAAAGTAATACGTATATTTTATCACCTGTACAGCATATGCGCCTGTCATTTGACCAAGAAGAGGAAGAAACTAAAATCAAGGGTATTGAAAGTGGAAGGAATTGACTCAGGCTTATTGTCTGAATTCCAGTTATGGCATTTACTAGCTAAACAATCAGGGACAAATCATATAATCTCTCTAAACCTCAGCTTGTTCATCTGAGAAATGGGATTAACATCAAAGAAGAACTGGGCGGGCCTAATATGCATCAACCTAATACATAGCAGGACTCGAAATGGCATTTCCTTCACTTTGACTCTGTCTTATTTTCTTTCAAATACATCATTCGGTTAGAGGGTATTGCATGAATAATATAGGCATCTGGAGTAATTCTACCATGAAAACTATTTAGAGTTTACTTTTGGTGCCTCACAGGGACTCATTTAGGTTATTTATATGTTGTCTTTGTCAATGGATTTATTCACCAACGTGTTTTGTCTCCCTATCTCTTGACTTGCCTACTTTTCTTTATATCTTCCAGAAGAGTCAAAGACCCCATCATCTATCAACTAAATTATTGAAAGTCTTCCATTTCTAAGATAGTTGGTCACAGTCATAATGGGAATACAGGATTACTTAGTTAGTTAGTTAGTTAGTTAGTTAGTTAGTTAGTTAGTTAGTTTTGATGACCACAAAAGGAAAATGTCCACTGATCATACAATCACCTGTGTCTTACATTATGATTAGTGCTCACCTTTAAAATCAATGTTAATTTATATAAAATATCCTAATTCTGCCAGTATTCCCCCATAAGTGCTCTGTCAGAATAAACAACTGCTTTTCTAAAGCCCATGGTCATTTCAGAGACCTCCTCTTACCCAGTCCCTTAGCTGCATTTAATGGAATTGATGTCGTCTTACCTCTTGAAACGTTCTTTTCTTGAATTTGGGATCCACTTAGTTTTCCTCTCCCATCAATCCCTAGTTTTTCTCTAACCCTTGGGTGGAGTAACTAATTCATGCTTCTTTTCCTAATCTGTAATGTTGGAATGGCGGCGGCATGGTCGGCCTACCTGCCTGGACTTCATGGTGTTATCGGAGGGGAGCGTGCCTTGTCTCCCACCGCTGCTCGTGGGAGTGGGGTTCTTGGGGTACTGCTGGAATAAGCATTTCTGAGGTCCCCACAGGAGGATGAGACATGGTAGAAAGCTTTATTTCCGTGGAATTACACCCTTGAGTTTCCAAAGTCCCATTTCCCTTAGTCAAGTCACAGAAGTGTAGCTGGGATTTCAGTAGAGCTAAAATCCGAGCCAGTGTCCAGAGTGTCCTTCCCATGTGGGAGCCAGGTTCGGCCCAGCACAGGCTAGCTTAGGTTGTATTTTCCCACTGCAGTTCACCAGTGGATCCCTGTGTGTGCCATACAGGCCAGTGCAAGAGAACCAAGAGAGTACACTGCAAGCAATAGGAGTCCCAAAAGAGCAAATTCTTTTGTTTAGGGGGTTATATATCCCCAAATTACCTCAAGCTTGCAATGGCCATGCCTTTTCTGGCCAATGATTTCTGTTCCCAGGTGTGACTGACAGCAAGCACCTTCCCTAGTCCCCCCTCCTTTACTGGGCATGTATCCATCTCTCCTTTGTTGGATCCCTGAGGAGTAAAACTGCAGCTTCCTAGTGAAGCTGCCCAAAGGACATGCCTATGATGTCTGACTTCCCCATGCTCCTTCCCAGTTAGAACTAGCTAATCACAACGGTATCAATAGGGGTTCTCCTTTGAAGCAACTAAGCCTTTAAATTGTATGTATATAATGTACTTGAAACTGCAGGCTCCTCTCTGGGACCTTTCTCCTGATTTCAGAGTCGTATGCGCGCTGCCTACCATCATCACCTCACCCATGCTGAACAGGTATCCCAAACTGAACAACACTTGATTTTGACTCTGTGGCTACCTTTTGTTTTTTCTTGTCTTTTTCACTCTTTTCTTTTTTTCAACTAATATCCATTCCCACTAATTTCTTTTTTTCGCCCCTTGTATATCAGAGCCTGGAAGAAATTAGAGGAAATGAATGCTATTGAAAAAAAAAAAAAAGAAAAGAAGTGTATTTCGCAGAATCCCTCCCCACAGTTCCCCTGTAGATTCTGCCAATGAGAAGCACCTGTCTGGAACTGGAGAGATTGTCCAGAGGGAAAAGCAATTATTTCTGTGGCAGTGCTAAGGACGTGGCAGATGTGACGTCTGATCGGCAGCTTGTTTGCATGCTCATGAATTGCTCAATTGCTGCTGCAGGCAGCTGAGATAAATGTAGTTTCCACCATGCCTGTACTTACTGATTTCCTAAGGCTGGCGGTGACTCCCTGATCTGTCCTCAGCCATCCAAGGGTTTCTTTCTAAGATGATTTCATTTATGAAGTAAATGTCCTCCTTCTTAGGATATAAGATTAGTTCCTATGTTTTGACCAAACCTTAACTTTTCCATCAGTCAGGAAATAGAAGCTGAAAGACAGAATTAATTAATGGATCACTTCTTCTGGTTAGATATGAAGGCAGTAATGATCCCATCACAGATGGAAAGGAGAAACTTTTTCCATGGTATTTGGTAGCAAATTAATTACATATATCATGTCCCATACTTACCTGGGATGAAGTTCCTATCAAAAGCAGGTGTAGGGTGATAAATTAGCTGTTGCTATAAAATATTATCTGGAAACACTTAGTATAAAGGATCTGGGGAGTACTGAGCGCTTCTCACCACACTGAAGGGCAGCAGAGTGAAAGTGACAAGTTCAGTCTGCACCCTTAGGTCAAGGCGTGCTCCGGAGGACTAATGAGAGCCCATGACCGATGGCCCCCCCCTTCCTCCCAGGCCCCTCAGTGGAGGGCAACCAACTGCGCATGGGCTGTTGAATTATAGCACAAGTTCATTCACAGTATTGGCGGCAAATAACCCTATACGAAACTTCAGGTTCCATTTAGGGCCCTGTGAATTGGAGTGGGGCAAATTTGGGTGCATGCCAACGAATCTGAGTACCTTAAACCTTCAATTCATTTTCAGTTCTAACCTCCTGACGTCATCTCTGTTGCTCAAATAACTCTAATGTTCTTACCTAATGTACTTAATTTATAAGGACATATCCATTCTTTTACTTTCTTTTTTAAAAAATGTTTTCACCAATTTCAGAGAGAGGAAAGGAGAGGGAGAGAGAGATAGAATGAGAGTCATTGATCTGCTGCCTCCTGCACACCCCCTGCTGGGGATCCAGCCCACAACCCTGGGAATGAAACTGGTTCATAGGTCAACGCTTAACCACTGAGTCACACCGGCTGGGCTATTCCCATTCTTTTTAAGTTCCACATATATGACCTCTTTTTATTTCTAGACTTAGCAGTCAAGTGAATGAGATCCTACATAGATTAAGGTGGCTTGTATATCAAAAGAGTTACAAAATTTTACAAAGACATATTAGTTGAAATCCAGGAAATACAAATTAGAATGGATTCTAAACGTGTGAGAACAGGGAGGAAAGAATATAACATTAGATCGAGCCACATTTATCAATTCAGGAATATTTGCTGTACATTCAGAATTGCACATTAGCACAAGCTCCTAGGAGTGGCAATAACAATGTGCTCAGTTGGTTAACCAAAACCTCGACACCATTGTCACCTTTACTAGAAAGAGGTGAGATGCCAGAAATCCTTTGGTATCTTGCAGAGCAGGAATTAGAGAGAGGTGTGTTAGTGTGAATTAATGATAGTGAATTGCTTACCCAACTCTGTCCCCTGGGAGCGCCCTGGTGTGAGGGCATTCCTAAAATCCTCTGGACTGTACTCAGCAAGCGGGAGTGAAGGTGAGAAATGCTGCCAGCCATACGTGCTCACTGACATTTATGTGAAAAGCAAGGCTGTAGGGGGGCAGAGGCCATGCGCAGGCGTAGTTGCTGGAGACACAGCGAGCATGGCAGCTGCGTGGGAAGCAGGGCCGAGCTGGAGCCAGCACGCTGGGCACGCAGCAACACCGGCCGTGAGGAATCGCTCACAGGGGCCGCGGAACTGAACTAGACGGCAGGCTAATTCGTTCCTTCTTAATTTGAGTAATACAAAAAAATAATCTCTTGGTTGGTGAATTTATACCTGACTTGAGTCAGTACAATGGACCATCATGAATCCTCACCCATTTCCAGACTTGAGACAGTTTACAGCCTCTTAACTCTCATAAGAAAAGGGTAATGGATCTGTTTACAGAAGGACCAGAGACACGGCCAAGCCCATGTACCCTAAATCCTGGACCAGAGACACGGCCAAGCCCATGTACCCTAAATCCTGGACCAGAGACACGGCCAAGCCCGTGTACCCTAAATCCTGGACCAGAGACACGGCCAAGCCCGTGTACCCTAAATCCTGGACCAGAGACACCGCCAAGCCCGTGTACCCTAAATCCTGGACCACAGACACCGCCAAGCCCGTGTACCCTAAATCCTGGACCAGAGACACCGCCAAGCCCGTGTACCCTAAATCCTGGACCAGAGACATGGCCAAGCCCATGTACCCTAAATCCTGGACCAGAGACACCGCCAAGCCCCCATGTACCCTAAATCCTGGACCAGAGACACCGCCAAGCCCCCATGTACCCTAAATCCTGGACCAGAGACACGGCCAAGCCTGTGTACCCTAAATCCTGGACCAGAGACACGGCCAAGCCCGTGTACCCTAAATCCTGGACCAGAGACACGGCCAAGCCCGTGTACCCTAAATCCTTCCATTTTGCCTAAAATAGTCCCGTGGCCATCTAAGAGGGTAACTGTGGTCTGAGGAAAAGAAAATATCAGAGATTTTAAAAAATTAATGAACCCTAAGCTTGAAGTGAAAATTACCTTTAAAGATAAAAAAAAAAAAAAGAAAATCACCACAGGCCCTGAATCCGAGAGGGGACTGTGTCAGTGTGGTGATGAGTGGAGCTCTGGATGGAGCCCATTTCGAGTGTACTCTGTGCTTGTGGATTTAAGCGTGAGTATTTCTCCTTATTTGGAAACTTGCAGAATTCTTCCTTTGGCTAGTGGCCCCTTGAATTAACATCTGAAATGTGTGGTACATTAGGAAGGACCGGTAGAAGTTCTTGGAACTGGTCTCCCCCCACTACTAATTTATGTTTTAATAAACTGGGTACCTGGAG
This sequence comes from Miniopterus natalensis, assembly GCF_054644295.1. Lineage (NCBI taxonomy): Eukaryota > Metazoa > Chordata > Mammalia > Chiroptera > Miniopteridae > Miniopterus > Miniopterus natalensis. Next base: position 28,666,140 of record NC_142084.1, read on the forward strand.
GAATGACAGAATTTAGCGCCACCATGAAAGACCTGAAATGCGGATGGACGTTGATTTGTGACAGGCCTTCTTTTCCCTCATCTCTTCAATATGCTTCAATGCGACTTGAAGAATGAAGGGGGTTGTTATAAATATAATTAATGGAAGACACTCCGGTATCAGCAACCAGCAGAATGCCTTGACCCTGGCATGTGGCAATTGATCCAAAGTCATTGTTGGCCCAGCAATAAATAAAGAGCCATGGGCTTCAGCAGGTGACAAAAGCTAGGTTTCCTTGGAGGTGCTGTTTGCACATACTCTTCTGAGTCACTCATTTTGGTGCCTCAGGAAACTGAGATCACTGGTGGCAATTTCCTGTGATTTCTGCTCTCCTTGAGGTCTTCCAGCTGATGGCAGCTTTCCCTCGTCTTGGCTCCCTTGGCCTTTCCAGTGGTTTTGTCTTCTCTAGTTCTCTGTCTGAAATACCCCTCTTTTGCTCTCTTGTAAGTAGTAGAAGAGCATCTATTTCTCTGACTGTACGTTGACTAATTTACCCTTAGCCTTGTCCTCTCCAAGTTTTTTTGGTCTCTGTAACTAAGATCTTCATTTATCTAGTAGTTCAGGTCAAAGGCCTGTGGACAGTCTTGACCCCCTACCCTTAGCCGGACTGCTGTTACCACCCCTGTCACTGTTGGCTTTACAACATATTGTGATTTTGACTGGTGTATTAATTTACTCTCCTCTCAGCTAGAATAAAAACTTCAAGAAAGCAAGAGCTTCATCTGTTTTAATGATGGAGACATCCACATTGCCCCAAATAGGTTATACAATTAGTGGTATTTCAATACATTTTTGTTTATATAAAAAGGGATGATAAATTAATCTCATATATAAATTATGTATTTATGAACCATTATTTTAAATTTAGCATAAAAATATATTCATGAAACATTTACACTTATAAAAATTATAATAAAATAGCATCACAGGAGACAGTATTTAATTCAATGATATCCTTACAGGTCAAGCTCACAGAAAAGAATTTCCAGATGAAAGTCATCTGACTTACACATATTATTACACTTCCTATTGCTGCTTGCCAGACCTGGCTTTGCCTATTCTGAGTTTGTGAACTTTCGTGCATTACTTAGGAAATGTCTTGCACAGTCCATATCTCAATCCCTGAAGTGATCATTTCATTCATCTTTTATGAAAACAAGAAAAATTTCTCTTTTTACGTTTTACCCAAATTCTGAGATGGAAAATATGCACTTTATAGAAACTTAGTCATAACAATATGGAAAATATATAAATTATGTACAGTATTTTCATAGTCTCTATTTTTTTTCTTTACTGAGGATCCAGTGAAGCCGATGGTGAAGGGTGACATAGTATCTCAGTTCTGGTCCAAATCTCTCTGCTTCTCTCTTTGCACAATGTCGGCTCCTTTTCTGATGACACATGATGTCCCGTTCCAATTTGTCTTTCTTGTGTCGGCACAGCGATTCCTCAGGCTATGCTACCGCACTTACTCTGTTGTCAGATTTTGAATGAGAGCGCCAACTGTGCTGCTAAAGACACTGCATCTCCCCCAAATGCCGTGAGCAAGTGCCCACCCCTAATTCCAGGCACCAGGGAATGGTGTTTCTCACAGACTCAGGTGTGTAGTCACTGGTGCCTTTGACACTCTGCCACACAGACTGAGAGAGAAGTTTATTGTATTCTGTTCCTTATGGTAGAGGAAATGACTTCCTCATGGACTCTGAGCTAAAATCAGATCGTCCACCAGGCAGAAATAATAGGATTCAACCCTCTGTGTTCAATAGCATCAAACAATGTCCTCTGGCTGCAGGGCACATTTCTACCTAATCATTTCAGCCTCACTATCATTTTTCTCTCACTCATAAATCCTGACCTTCAAAGGTGCATGCTTATTTCATTGTTAGACACTAAAGCGGGAGATTCATGAACAAAGATGTTAGGTTGTCAGTTACTAGGCATTTCTCTTTTCATATTTCTCAACTTTCTGACCCTCTTCTATTCAGGACATTTACAGCATTTCTTTAATAATTGTGTCTACCGCTTTTAGACTCTGTCTCCACTGAGTACAAAGCCTGGTATCTATCCCAGTTACCTAAAAATAACCATATACACATAAGCTTTTAAGCAAGTTGTCCAAAGTCTGGACCACACGATGAAGCTCAGACGGAGGTCTGGACTATGGAGGTCGATGTGAGAGACAGCGGCGTGCCGTGGTCCTCGGAGCTAGGGGCCTGGCCGAGGAGTGGGACACTGAGTATGCGGGCCTGCCCGAGAGAGCCACAGGCAGGTGAAAATCGCCTGGAAAGCTCGTGCTAGTGGAAGCAAAAGGGAAGGAGTTCTGAGGACCAAGTGTGCAACGCAATGCTGTCGCATGGTACAGGGAGTTATGGTGTGATAAGGGCTGAAATTATCTTTTGAATCTGGCACATGGGGGATTTTTGGTGACTTCAATGAGAATGATCTCAGTACAGTGAAGTCACAAGAGATGTTGCAGATGGTGAGTTAAGGAGGTAGAGACAGAGCATGGAAGTCACACACTGGAGAAATGCGACGGGCAAGATTTTGAAGTAAATGATATCAAGTCGCCTAAATTATCTCAAAATAATACGAGGTGCATGTGGACGATGCTCTGAAATAGTCATTTCAGGGACTAAAAGAGGGTTTTGACCCAGGATGAATGGCAGTGAATGATAAAGTCCCAAATGAGTTCTCATTTGACCCTGCAGCAAGTGGGCCCCTTCCATATGAGGCTTCCTTGCCAGCGCTGAGCAGGGCGCTGGGCTAGAGAAGGTATTTTGCAATGTACATTTAGAGGTGGGTTTTTCTGGGTGACTATACTAGAAATGTATTTTAAATAAACACTAGAATGAATACCATAAGTAAGTAATAAGTAAATAGTGTATTAAAATCAAAGCACAATTAAGTTAAAGTTGCCGGCAGGAAAGTAGTTTATATGATCAACCCAAGGCTGTTATAACTGTAACAGTAGCAAGTGCTCACAGAGCACTTGCACTGTGCCCAGTAGCCTTCACAGAGTCCCCAGACGTACCTACTGTTCTTTTCCTCACTTCACAGAGGAGGAAACGAAGGCCCAGGCAGGGGAAAGGACTTGTCCAAGGTCCAATGGCTGCAAGTCATACAGCCAGTATTTCAACCAAAGAATCCAAACCTGTGCTCTTAAACACCAGCGGACAAATGCCTCCATAGTGGGAGGGAAAGGGGAGGGCTATTTGAATTCAGTTAGAAAAGTTAGCTAAGTCCATCCACACACCCCAACAAAAGCAAAAAAAAAAAAATTCATCACAGTGACTGTAATTTATTTTAAAATTCTTCAGTACACAGAGTAGTTGAAATGCGTGTGTTCCTTAGTTTAGCTCCATTCTGGAAACAATCCTCTGACCTAATGAGGAATTCACACTCAAGAGGTGGTCAGCTGGAATTATTCTCAAAGGCCACACTTCAGAGTCACGACTATAAGCATTGTCACTGTCCTTAACATGAGAGACTTTGTTAACTTGGTGTAATGAATCTTAGAGGTGGGAAATTCATTAGTGGAATTGTAGTTGTTGTTTTTTTAATTAGCTTAATAGCTGTTATATTAAAAATAACTCTTATTTGAGGTTGTATTAGAAATAGGTAGTAGGTGGGCCAGCTAAAACATTTCCGAGAAGACATTTCTCCCTTGCATGGATATGGATAACATCATAGAATCCTTGTTGTACTTACCTGTAATTTGAATCACATATGACCCTGTGTCCAGAAGGCTGCCTGCTATCAACTCGAAGTGCCATAGAACTTGCAGTATTGTCACCTACAAGTGACCCAAGCTGTGTTTAGAGTACACCAGAAGAAAGCTGAAACATAATGGAGCTCACAGAAGAGATGCATGAATGATTTGGTTCCTCATTATAAGAGACGAAGGAGTACAACAATATTGGAATTTGTGACAAATTTGGCCTTGAGATCTGATTTTGTTATTAGCTGGCACTGAGATTATGGAGGAACTGCTAACCCTCACCCACTTCTAACTACTTTTGGCTCTCATTTCCCACCAAAACACACTGAAGACCTATGCATGACAGTGGTGTTCTTTTATCTCTTTGCTCTGTAATCAATTCTCTGAACTTCCTCGGCATTGGTTATATCTTAGGGAACTGACTTCTGAAAATACATGAACCAGAGTCTCTTGCCAACTGTTTGCTGAGGAATTCTGGCCAGTGAAAAGCACTGTGGGAAGTGTCAAGAGGAGAATGCCTACCACAGAGCATTGGGAACCTGGGTGGGAGAGCCCCAGCTTCTTGAAAAGGCTCTGCAGTGGCTGTCCTCTGAAGACGGATGGTAGTGGGCGAGGACACCATTGCAGTGGGCCTCTGGAATCCTGGGTCAGCACGGAGGCTGGTAAAGTAAGAGACGGGGTGGGTACAATCACCATAAGGGGAGAGGTAGATGGCAATCAGAGGTTTGACGGAGATGAAGTGACCTTGGGGTCTAGGAATGGACCAGATGGGCAGCCCACACGACTGTCATTGGATCTATAGAACTGGAAAAATACTAGGTTTGAAGGGCAAAACCATGCCTTGAATGGCCGCAATGGAAAGACACGGCCTGTCACTGCTTTTAGTTTTGTATGTTTTGAGGCAGGCTAAGCCATTGATTTTGATATCACATAATCCTCGTTTTACAGAGTGGCTCCGTTCTGTAGAGGGGTTTGCTCATTTCTCATCTGCCTCTCCCCTAGAATGGAAATCCCACGAGAGCAGAGGAACTGCCTCAGACTGGCCATCCAAACGCAGAACCTATCGTGGTGCATAGAACAGTACATTGACCAAGTGAGTGAGTTTCTGGTGCTGTTTCAGACATTTGTCGTTTTGTGCGATTTTACGAATATTTGAATGGGAGAGTGAAAGCGAGTCAGACATCATCTTAGCTACCGGAAGTCGCCCCAGAGAGCTGTCCTTGGGTACGCGAGGGAGAAGTAGGCTGTGCTCGTCACAGCCCTCTCCCCATCGCACCAGGAATACATGCAGCCTAGGAAGACGTCCGGCCCACGGTCCTGACACCTGGCCAGTCATGTCGTTTGTTTAAACATAATTAAAGTGCATGTCCTTGTTCTGAGAAAAACGACATCTTATTGGATATTCCTATGTGCATGTATGTTTATGAAAATATGTACTACATATGTAATTTCCATATATATTTCTATCATATATGTCGGTTTGTTGGAAGTATCATTGTGTGTTATGAGGTGATTCAAGAACTGAACAGTTAAGACTTTCACAGGAATAAGCACATTTTTTCTGTTCATTTCTTTGTGTTTGAAGATCATGTTCATTTCATGATGTTTAAAATATTCCCTTTTCTTATTCATTCATTAAAAAATCAGTGGTGAAGCCTTCCAAAAATCTATAGTTTATAAAATGAAAATATTATGAAGTGAGTAAATATTAGATTTAAATCCTACTAAATTACAACTTTGAGGGAAGTGGGAAGTGAGAGGACTTTATTATCTATTTCTTCTCATGGGTATTTCTCACAAAAGATAAAAATCTAGCAATAGTCTTGATAATGTATGTAGAATTAATATTAGGTGCACCAAAATTATTTTTTAGCAGAGAATAACAAACATTTTAAATTATTTTGTAAAGATAGCCTGCATGCTATCCAAATAAAGTAAACAGAAATCAAATGAATCTATTGATTAGCTATGAATAGAACTATAAAGCACTTTTATATGTTCTTGCCTTCATTTTTTTCAGAGTCAGAAACAACCTTCTCAGGTCATTTTTACTGACCTTAGATTGATTTCCTCTGAGACTTCCATCTTGCATTTCAGCACTAAAAAGTTTGTTAGAAATTTTATGACTTCTCAAAAGAACTCCAAGAACATTTCACAGTACTGAAATTGGGTAGGCTTTGGCAACCTTGTAACAGATGAGGCAGAATATTAAAATGTATTCGCCACTTTTATAAACTTTTTAAGTGCTGAAAATCTTTGGGACACAAAACACTGATTCTCTATAATAACTTCTTACTTTCCTTATCGATGCATTTCATATGTACATATCTTATTAACTTTCCTTTTGACTAATATTTCAATATATCATATGATCACAAAGTCACTGAAAACAGTAATTTTTATTGGTTAGGTATAAAATACTTAAAATAAGCCTGGTTGATATGATTGTGTGCATGTTATTTCTATACATTTAACACATGCTTCAAATAGTTTGGATATAGGTTATTTGATATTCATCAAACACATTTAATCTATGACTTTTATATGTTTTATTCTAATAGTTATTAAAGAAAATATCATTTATCATTCATGATAGACAAGCTCTGCTGGTTTCTTATCACCAAAATAGTATATATTAGCTGTGAAGAATTTGGAAAACATCACAGCAACTCTGTCTTACTGAGTCCTGCTTAACTGATTGCCAAGTGTAATTCTTTTGTGTTCTGAAACCAATTTCCAGTGGGTGTGGGGGAGAGAGGGGGAAGTGGTTTCCCTCATCACCAACAAGCCGTTCTCTGAAACTAGCAGAGTGTCTGAGCATCCAACTAAACTCTGTTACCATCTACCCAGAAATAGCATCAGATGGCCATGGGTGATGAATGACCAAAATATATTTCTTATGAATCACACTATCTCAGTAACAAGGCTCCATTGCCTCTCTAAAATGCTGAATGCTCAAGGCTAGTAGGCGCCAAGCCATCGGAATGGTTTGTTTACTGGAGTTTGCTGAACATGGCTTCATTCTCAAACCTGTTTGTGGCAGAGTTTCTTAACATTGCAACTTTGCGATGTGATTCAATATCAAACAAAACAATGATATGTGGTTGTCAGAAGAGAACTGCTTTCATAAAAATTCATTTGAATACCATGGAAATACTAATAGATGTTTTCTTGAAAATAAATTGCTGCTAAAACATGTAGGAGTGAGACAACCTTAAAATATCAGCAGGAAAATTATAAAAATCTCTGAGGATTCTCACAGACATCTTGAAGTTCTTGCTACACGCCAGAGAAAACAACACTTGAAATCATAAACATAACAAAAATTTAGCAATGTCAAGTCAGTTTTTGGTGGTTAGTTTTGCAATATTTTGTTTGTTTTCTGTTTTGTCTTCCCTGGTGATAACCTAGCTGAATGACAGCAGACTTAGTCATAATGAGAACAATAGAAAATGCTCTTTAGTGTAGACCAAAACAGGTTGAAATACTAATCTTTGTACGTGGTTACCAAAACAGTTGTAAAGAATTTTGACACAAAATATATTACTCTAATGTTGTAATGGCGATAATTTTTCAGATGATGAAAGCTGATGTTACTGAATGATTGCAGATTGTTTATCTTATATTCATCGTGTTCATTTATCTGAGAAATTACATTCCTATTAAGACAGTCAACCTCCATAACATACATGTTGCTCGTACTAAATTATAGTTTATAAAAGTATGGGAATACAAATAACGGCATTTTCCAAAATATATTATCAAAAGTGTAGATGCTTCTGTCAGCCTGGCAGGCCTGGCTCAGTGGTGGAGCATCGACCCATGAACTAGGAGATAACAGTTGGATTCCCGGTCAGGGCCCGTGCCCGGGTTGCGGGCTTGATCCCCAGTGGGGGGCGTGCAGGAGGCAGCTGATCAGTGACTCTCTCATCATTGATGTTTCTATCTCTCTCTCTCTCCTTTCCTCTCTCTGAAATTAATAAAAACTTTTTTTTTTTTTTAAAAAGATGCTTCTGTCAGAGGAATGTAGGTATTTCCTATATTTTTGATTAAGTAAATTAGAATTTTAATTTTTTTATTTATTGATTTTTGACAGAGAGAGAGAGATGTTAATTTGTCTTATTTATGCATTCATTGGTTGATTCTTGTGTGTGCCCGGTGTATTGAGATGAACCTCTAACCAACTGAGCTACTCAGCCAGGGCCAGTAAATTAGAATTTTAAAAATTCTCTAGCCAGCCCTGGCCGGGTGGCTCAGTTGGTTGAAGTTAGATTCCAGTCAGGGTACATACCTAGGTTGCAAGTTTGATCCCTTGTTGGGGTGCATGCTGGAGGCAACTGATCGATGTTTCTCTCTCTTTCTGTCTCGGTAAAAATTAATAAAACATATCCTCAGGTGAGGATTAAAATGAAAAATACATTGTCTGGTCAGCAGTGTATGGGCAGTGAGTTATATGCCATCCCAGAAGATACCAGCTCTCCCTAGCTACCTCTGCACTAAACCACTTCTTTAACAAGCATCCAGTGAGTACAGTGTGTCGCCAGACTCTGCTCGGGGAAGCGGTCACGAAAGAAACATGCTGCTCGCTGCCCGCAAGGAGTCGTGTGCGTGTCAAGCCAGCAGTCCCAGTCTGGCCGTGCGTGTGTAAACGAGCGCTTAGGAACAGTGCAAAAGAGAGCAGGGGAAGGCCAGCGGCACGACAAACACAGAGGTCAGCTCTCAGGCTTGTCGTCATCACTTTACACAATAAAAAAAAACATCCAGAAGGTGTATCCATGTCTTGCTACTAATGAAGATCCCATTCTCAATTCCTCCTTCATTAGCTGCATTTTTTTGGTGATTTTATGATTATTTCGCTCTTGAAATCTTGCTCAAAGCCTAATTTTGTTTTACTTTGTTTTTAATAGATAGGAAATTACCAAATACTCATTACTTTTTTTTCGACACATTCAGTTCAAAGCAATGGGATATGCTTGAAAGCGCACTGTATTCTTTCTTTGGTCACCGTCAAAGCAGGATGTCCTCTGTGCGCTCTTCATTTAGGTGGCTTTGTACTCTGAAATATTTCTTTATTATTCAGAGCATTTACATCCAGCCAGGCAATTTGTTTTTAACCAGAGTGAAGGGCACATGTTTCTAAGTTATTGTATTAAAGTCACTTTTCCGAACTGTATTTCTGGCTTAGAATCATGGAAAAAAAATAAGAAAATTAGAATGTTATAGAGAAAGGGCAGCCTTCTTTCATAAAACTAATCAACAGAGAGTACAAGTTAGATTTACCTCTGTATTTTAGAAATATCATTAAATACTAAAATGCTTCATTATTTTTAAAATGATAATATTAAATGTAAAACCCAGTTATTGGACACATAAAGTTTATGTCAGTTTCATCCAAATTTATTATTTAAATGGCTAAAAATGAAGACCAGGAGGAGAAATTATGACAGTTTGTAAAAATGACTTACATTTTCATTTTATGAACAAAATAAATTCACTTGCCATTTTATAGTAACATCATTATTAAAAATGATGTTATCATATGGAGTCCCACAGACCAATATTTTATATTAGAGATTCCAATTACTAAACCCTGCATGACAATTCCTCCTGCATTATGGCAACTGAATTTACAAAATCTACTATTCTCTACTAACATCAGAAATAGCCTCAAAAAACACCCCCAAAACAAAACAAAAAAACACAAAACAATATCAAATACTCAGAATTGGCATGGAAGATGAAACCTGGTAGAAGTATATCTTTCAGAATTACTCAGGGTCTACATTTCTGGCTCTTGTGGATTCCAGAGGGAGCCAGGAATAAACTACGAGGTGATACATTCCTATCCTTTCCTATATAGCAAGGTCCTCCCATTCTTCTGAAATATAAGGGACCTTTACCCCTGCTTTCTAGAAATTCCCAGGAAGGGAACTGTAGCCCCCAAGCACCCTGCAGAAGGGCCGGGGGGAACCTGGATGCCCTGGTGTCCAGGGCGGAGAGGAGGGGTGCTGAGCCATCCCAGAGGAAGGGACGGAGGCAGCACCCGAGGTCTGCCAGGCTCTCCTGCTCCGCTGCTGCTGACGGGACCGGCTGCCCGGCTGCCCGGCCTCGCAGGGTTTCTCTGTGCATGTGCTGTGCTCAAAATGCAGGTGAAGGACTCAGGGGAACATATCATGTTTATCTGATAAAATGTCAGCATGGTTTTCTATACTTAGATAACCAGCCCAGTGCTTCCTGTGAGAGCCCCAGGGAACAATGTAGGCCTTATGGGGAAGCCACACAAAAATGTCCCCTCACCTTAGAGGAAAGGGGTGTTACAGGCAGGCAGGTATTTTGGAATTCGGGGATGCTCCAAAAGATGTAGCTTTGGCAATAGTACAACTGTGACGAGCTGAGGATGTTTGAATAGGCCAAGGCCGGTATGCCCAGGCCAATAAAATTGAGCATGATAATTTTGAGAAAATGATCTTGACTTCCCTTCCCAGGGGTAAAATTTTGTTGTTTTACAAACAATTCAATTGTTTAATGAAATGCAATATATTATGTAGGATATTATTTGAGGTTTTTACTTTGTAAAGAAGTATGTCTTCTGTAGTAACTGTATTTTAATATTTTGATGTAAATCTGATAACAAATCTAATTTAAAACTATTTATTTATAAGCTAGTAGCACAACTATTAAGAAATTTAAAAATTAAACTTTAATTAAATATATCTCTCAGTCTTGGGAGGTAATCCAATCATTTTAAATATAATTAGATTATCTTCATTGGCAAGATCCTTAATCTTCTCTGTCTCAGAAAAATAAATGACAACGCGTCACTTGGAATAAAGCTATTTATTCCATAAGCAGCAATAGAGAGTCAACAAGGGCCAAAAGATGAAATAAATACTTACTATATTAAAATTAAAAATAGATTAAATTAGAAAGGTCTATTAAAATATCTGTCTTAATATCTTCTTTCTCTTTGGTGAATTTTCCAACAGCCTTGTTTGGGGCATGGATTTTTATGACGTGGTGGTCTGAGTGTGGTGTGGTGTGGGTGTATGTTGTGATGTGTGCGTGCGTGTGTGTTTTGAAAACTTATTGGGGAAGGTTTAAATTTTTTATTATGCTATGATGGTTGCTTTTTTCCCTCTGGGTATTTTATATGCAATACGTGATACTGACAAATTGTTTATTCTCATATCCTCTCCATTTTCCCAACAGCATGGGTTTCATGTTCTGCTTCCACAGAAAAATATGCTGTACTTGATTTTCTCCTATTTCTGAGAACTGTGCTTTCTTCCCTAACCTTTAATGGTCACTGTTGCAAACTGAGCACATTTCTTTTTCTGAATTTATGGTCTCAACTCTTTCCAACCTCCCTTTATATCTGCCTAGACTTATTTTTGCGCCAGATTTGCCACTGCCTGCTACATTTTCAGAAGTTCTTAACATAAAAGACTGAGAAATGTTAAAAAAAATCAGTATGTGCGTATTTGCATTTTCGTATATTACTATTTCAAGGTTTAATTGATTAATGGACATTGGGTCCTAAGCATGGATGTTTTATGCTTTTGGTTTACTGGATTAATACATTAAAATAAAATGATCATGCCTCCTTGGTCCAATACTGTCTTGTGGCTGCATTGCCAGTAATAACCCTTCTCGCCTGGGAAGCTGGCAGGTCATGAACATAAGGTTAGTTAGGTAAATGGGTTGGCGTGGACCAAATGTCTCTGTGGACATTTTGAACAAAACAAATTTTAATTCCTTAAAAGTATATGATATTTTTTGAAAAGGTGATGGTTACAGAAACTCAATAACATAAAATCATTAAAAAAAAAATAGGAATTTGAAGAGATGAGGGATGATCTGAGGAATCAATAGGAAAATCTGCTGAAGGGTCCGTGATAAACACAAAACCCCTAAAAACCAATTAATTAGGGGAGGAGGTAACTGGCTGAAGTCAAACGTACAGATTTGGCCCCTTTTAATGAGGTGGGTGAAAAATAAAGTATTTATACTGTTTTCCTAAAGTAAAAATTTATTAATAACTATAATAGTTCAATTTTTATTTAATTTTGACACCTTTTTATTTGATAATTAGTTTATGGATTAATAGCAATATTTGGGCTCACTTTAGTCATCACATTATTATTTCAGTCTTTAGTATTTTATTTGCTTTGAATCTTTTGCAATACAGATGATCTCTTTGGTTGTTTGGGGCATGTGTAAGGACGAGAGGAGTGTGTGGGCGCATGTGTGCATGTGTGTGTAGGTGTGCGTGTGTGTGCATGTGTGCGCGTGTGTGTAGGTGTGCATGTGTGCGCGTACATGTACCGTATTCATTCCAGCCAGCCAAAAAAGAGAAAGAGGAAACAAAGGCACAGGCCCTCTCTTTAAAACACTCCCCGTAAGTTTCCCTCACCTCTTTCATCTGTCCCCTAATGTCCCTTAGTTATATTCTCACAGCCAGATTGAAAGGGGACAGTTATGTGCGCAGCTATAATTTTGAGGCACAACTACTGAGGCCAGCGGGGGAAGAGATTAGGAAACAATGAGCGAACAGCCTGCCACGAACAGTTACGTGTATGTTATGATAATCTGGACGTTAAGGTGCTTTCAGTTTCACAATTAAAGTTTTCACAAGCATTCCTAATTTTCATTCATTTAATCACCTCAATATAAAACAGAATAATAGTGTCTGATCCTTCTGACAAAGGACGTTATAGTTCTGTTTTCTTCTTCTGATCCTCAGCCCTTTCAACTTTCTAATTTGTTTTTATGATCATCTGAGGTCACCGATCTTTTTTTTTTCAATTTCTCTCTTTTTTTATGTTTCTTTCAGGGCAAGATGTCCCTCCTTCAGGTGTGGACACCCAGTGTCCTAGGTAGACATGAATCTAAGCCAAAGGAGGCATTGGAAATCAAACCCGGTAGATAAAGACAGAAATAAACAACCCCACCAAGCATGTGTGTTCCTCCAAACTGCGTTGCTCTTGCCCTCAGTGGGCTCCTTTCTGATCAAGAGTGGTGTCTCTGAGTTTGAGTGAAGGCCCCTCAATCAAATAAAACTATGAACTAAATAAAACCTTCACTGGCAAACCTGCATCTGGGTGGTCTTCTCAGTTTCAGAAAGCTTTCCCTTCCCTGCCTTATACTTTAAACTATTTCTTTTTCTGTGGTTTAAAGTGCAGATTTACCATCATGGATCTTTAATTCTTGTAATTATTAGCTACATAAAAACTTATTTACATATTTATCTTTTAATCCTCATTTTAAAACCAATTATTGTTTAGAAAGAGAATTTTCTTCCCCTGATTTCTCTTGTGATCTAGCGAGTCTCTGAGCATTTTCCCAAAGGCTTTTATATCTGAACATTTGTATTTTCAAATACTTGACAGTATCTGAAATGACATTTCTCTTTCCAGTGAAAGTTTTATAAATATTATATGATTTTCTTTAGGCAACTATTAGACCAAAGGAAAGATGTGAATTTTACTTGATTTTAGTGATCTATAGGCAATCATTTCTTAGCAGTTTCACGTAGTTATTCTCTCTTACTTATTTTTGATAAATGATTTGCTTTCTTGAATGTTCCCACACCTTCCCCAATGCGATATGAATGACACGCTCCAGAGTTGCACAGGGTACAACCTCCAGGCTGTCAGAGTTGGCCCAGGTTCCAATATGATCGAAGAAGGCTTCTTCATGCACTTCTTTGGTTATTAGTTCTGACCATGATATTTAAGTTTTCTGGCTTTTCCTCAAGCTGAGTCACATTTCTACGGTTAGTTTTCTCTGTACACACACTTCTTCCATAATTTTCATTCCTATTTTTCTTGTAGATTCTGGAAATGCTTTGTAAGTCTATTTTATTTATTGTTGATTTGAATTTCTTCTACTTAAATCTGCTTTTTACTCTTTCCAGTGACTGTTTTATTGGGCAATTATTTCCCATTGGATTTCATACCTTCGGCCCTTGTTTAACAGAAGGAAGGCTTTCGGCTGTATTCCTGAGAACAAGACCCCGATGCGCTCTGCATTTCCTTTTGTGTCCTGAGCTAATTCCTGTCGGGGGAGGACCTTCCTCTGAGTCAGTACCATTTTGCTGCTCTCTGCCGCATGTCTCATTCATAATGCCTTCTTATATATCAGTTGAAATTTTTTATTAGCTCCTGTTAGAACTTGGCTTGCTACTATTTATTCATGCCACGAGGATGACCGATGCATCGTGTTTCAAAGCCCTTCCCCTGGCCCTTGGTGCACAGGAAGGAGATGGTTGGTGCCCAGTGCTGGGAGAGAGTAAGGAGGTGAGATTTCAATCCCTGTTTCACGGTAGCTTCCCAGATGTTGGCAGAAGCCCCTAGTTGACTTGAGACCAGAGGAGAGAGCACTGTGGAAAGCAGGAAGCGCCATGGTGCCCTCGTGGTGGCATTTAGCAAATGCCAGTGTCCTTAGTCACCCTGTGTGCCTCTTCCCATTGTTCGCTAAATACAAAGACCTACTCAAAGATAGGTTAAAAACTAAATTTCCCTAGGTGTGCAGTCATGGCTCAGAGGGCAGCGGGAAGTAGGCAGAGGTATCCATGCTGCTCCCAGGATGTACCTTACGGGACCAAGAGCTGTGACTAACAGCCGAAAGGCAAACCAGCACAAAGTGAGCACTGGAGACTTCACCGTGCGGCTTTCCCTGTCAGTGTGAGCAGAGGCAGTTAAGGTCACGGCCTGCAGAATTACTTGCGCAGATTTCCACAGCCGAAGGCCAACACACAGGTTGTCAGGGGAAATCGGTAATGACTCTTCCTACAGAAGCAATAGAGGGATGATCTTTCAGCCTGATTTATCTGCATAAACACCTTCACAATCTGAAATGTGATTAACTTATTTCTCACTGCATAGATTTTAACCTGTCCTTCATCGCCAAATAAATTAATGGCTGTTTTATTTACAAATAAAACACAAAGAAGCAGGGGTAAGAGGCTCTGCCAGTTGCACTCACTCCCTGTCTTTCTTTCCGGAGGCCAAGTATGCAGGGAATGTGTGTCTCTGCTAATGCTTTGGAGCCCTCCCTCCAGGCGCTACATCAAAACAACCAGAGCATGGACTCCGGGGAAAACAAAGGTTACATTGGAGGACCTCTCTGGAAAGGAGGGAATGAAAGCTGGTCCAGGGAGAGGGACATGAATCCACACACAATGAAGAGTTTAAAACTCATGGTACCCACATGAAGCAGGGTAAGGAGGGATATTAAGGATTTGGAGGGAGAGCCTAGAAACTGAATGTGGAACAGTGTCAAATACAGATCTGAGGATGCAGCTCAGGACCGAGGAAAACTTAACCAGAGACTGGAAAGCATCAAAGAAGAAAATACTCCTAATTCTATTAATGAGCCCTCTCACGTAGAGCTAATTTTCAGTCCACTCATGCATGCAACGGTGGTGGCCTGGTGGCGTCTTGGCAGTGACACACAACAGTTGACATTTATTGCTTTCTCTTGATTTTTTTTTATCTTTGATGGGATCACCCAAAGAATATGAAGAGTTTCAGATTAAAATATTGTGAAGCCTTTTTAGAGGAATGAAGATAATTCTCTTGAACATCAAAACTACCTTCCTGACAAGGTGTGTGTGTGTGTGGGGGGGGGTGCACATGCGCGCACACAGGTATGTGTGTGCACAGGAGTGTGTGTACAGAATTCATCTTGCTTAAGAGGGGGGCTTGGAGGCACATCACAGGTATCAGTGTTTTGTGCTAGAACTAAAACTCCCCAAGTTGTACGCTGGGGATGGGCCTGAGTGATTCCTGAGTGAAATAGAATCATGTGGTATCCATATGATTAACAATAATACTTAGCGTATTGCGTGCACCTGGTATACTAGGCATTGTAATAGGCATTTTATAGGCATTCTCATATCAGGTTTTAATGATTGTTTTGAGATAGTTCTTTTTACTCCTGTTTCACCTGAGAGGAAAATGAAGTTCACAGAGGAGATGTGATTGCTCCAGGCAGCTGAGCTGTGCGTGACAGAGCTGGGATGTTAGGTAGGTGTTTGGGAATCGTAGGCCGTGATTTCTCTATAATATAGCAGCATATCCGAGGAGTCACCTCACGTCCTTCAGATCTGAAGTAAGCCGTAAAGTCTGTCCAGAGTTTTTTATATCTCAAGTATCCAGGATACCCAAAACCACAATGGAAACTTTGAGGGAAGGATCAGCATCTCGGTGGAGCTGGGAGAATCATAAACACCCCTCACTTCACACATCCCCAAAATGCCAGTCCGACCATCTGGAAAATAGTTCAGCCATTCCTTTAGGGCTGTACTTGGCAAATGTCCCTTTAGGAGCTCTTTTCCATGCCAACTTTGCTTGGGAGGGTCTCAGAGAGTGGGTGGATAGTGGGGGTGATGTTTAGTCTGAGCTGGACCCGAGCAGGCCACACAGGTGACAGAGAAAGCGTGGAAAAGGCTTTGTGTGATCAGTGCAGCCGATCAGTGCATCGTTACGGCTGCACCGAAGGTCGCTTTTCAGTTCGTTGCCGACAGGGCAGCACAAGAAGAAAAAGCCTGTACTTGCGAAGGCAGGAGGGGGTCCTCTGACACACAGAGCTGGCTGAAAGCAAGACATGCAAGCAAGGAGGGTGCGTCCACGCAAAACCAGGCAGGTGAAAGCAAACACCAGAAGGGGGGGACGCCAGTCCTCCTCGTGCGTGCAGCAGGGGCAGCGTCCTCGCGGAGGCCTCAGCGACCGCGCACAGGCCAGCTAGAGGCACGCCGCCGGGACAGGGCCGTGCAGCCGCTGTGCGTCCAGCAGTGGCCTTGCGAGTCCAGCGTCTCCACCGACGTCACCTTCTATTGCTGCCGGGGTGCTTTCGCGGCAGCTCAGCTTCACGCCGGCCAAGGAGCTCATCACGTCAGTGATGCCACGAGCTCCATTTTCTGACTGGGATCGTTTTCACTTTAATTCTTTTAAATATGTCCTCCCTGGAATATTTTTTTGTTGCACCACTGCTAATTCACCACTTTCATATTTTAATGAACTTCCCCGGATTCATTAGATTAGTGAACTAGAACCTCATCAGATTCTTCCCTCTCCCTCAAAGTGCCGAGTGAACAAATGGAATGTGTTCAGTTGTGGCATGAATTAACCAACATGCCTATCACATTAAACGAGCGACCTGAGGGATGCCATGATAAAGCGCCCTTTGTTTGCTTGTTTCCAGTGGCCTAGTTGGCTCTTTCCTTGTCTGTGGATGAAAATTCAGCAGTGACCTCTGACATTTCTGATAATTCATAGGCAACAGAATTCCCTTTTCTTAGTTCTGCTTACAAAATATGTATAAATTCAGTGTTTAAAATGCTCACACTTGAGAATTCCTATTTCAGGGGACTGATACGGAGTTTGAAAGAACACCACTTCTATCTTTACATAAAGAAAAAAACTAAAAACCTGCAAATATTAACAATTTTACTTGCACCCTTTAGAAAGATGATCTTTTAGGGGAAGCAATCGATCTAAAATCTGAAGGAAGACAAATGTTTACTGTGAGAAACAGAACCTAGTGTGCCAGAATTTTTTATGTAAATGTATATTTCATATGCATGTAGTTCTATATACACGTACATTAATATTATATACATGTAAATTATATGTACACATAGCTACATGATATGTAACACATGTATCTACATGATATGTTATATGCAGACATGTAAAATGTGTTATATGTACATATACATAATATACATATAACATATATTAAATCTCACATATATACATATATATGTTGTATAGATATATATATACAATATATATCATGTATAAATAATATGTAGTACATTATGTGTACATGTAGATGTTTAGAATAATTATATTTCTATAATTATAAATTTATTATATTTAGTATATAAATTTAGTATATATATATATTTGTGTTTCACACTGTCATTTATTACTCTTATTAGATATTTAGCACTACCCTTCACTTTTGTCATGTTCTGTCATTCAAATATTAGAAATTGAAAGCAGCCAAGAATTCAGTTATTCAAACACACATTCACAAAAATTACTCTGCAATATTCACTTTCCTCCCCCCGCCGACAGCGTAAGGAGGTAGGCGTCTCTTCCGTCATTTATGCCTGGTGTGTTTAAGAAACAGAGAATCCCTGGAGGCACACTCAGTAATGACAACTTTGACATGTTTCATGGATCAGTTTCATTATTTTGTCAAGAGCATTATTCTAAAACAATGGAATCCTGAAGAAAATGTCTTGCCTCTTTGAAGACAGTAGATTCTGAGACTAAAAAGCATACAGAGACGGAATCCTAATTTATTTTTATTTTAAGAAGCATTTTTTTTTTTCTTAAACTTACACACATAAAGGGATGCGCTTAAGTATATATTTGGCGTTTTTCTCTGGGATGATTTTCATATTTTCACTATTATTCTATTCTTCCTGTTCTTTTTATCAGAATTAAGCTAGAAGTCAACTAAAAGAAAGGGAATTTTACCTACTAATTTTTTATTTCATTTTTTTATTATTATTCTTGCTTACATTTCGAGTTAGACACTCTATGCTTGCTTCTTGTAAGTAATTGGAAATTTGCTCTCGACTATGTATGGGCCAGTAATCACCAGTTTAGATGGGGGAGAAAAAAGGAGGAATGAAGGTATTTGTCAGTCTCTTCTGCTTTGGTGGAATTCCAAGATAGACTCTATATTTGATTAATAACACATTGCTCTTCGAGGTTCTATAGCAGTAATTTTCAACCGGTGTGCTGTAAAAAATTTTAAAATATGCAGTGCTTGTCTATTTAGTCAGAGGTACTGGCCTCTTTTCCCTTAGATTGTCAAAAAAAAAAAAAAAAAGACAACAGCCAGCACAACAATAGCCATCCTGGTGTGAATGCCCTGACTTGAACCATAAATACATGTCATATAATAGAGCTGCATCTTATTGGTTACATTGCATAATAAGATTGCATCTGATTGGTTAATTCTTGGTACCAGAAATCCTTATACGCAAGCATAGGCACCTGATTTTTTTAAAAAAGTCACTTTGGAGCAAAAAGAGTAGGTAATTACTATGATCATTATTTTTTTGTAAATCAATGTTGATTGTACCTATTTTTTGTCAGATAGATTAAAAAAAATATATTTTTTGGTGTGCTGCAGGATTTTAGTAATTAGTTTATGTGTGCCATGAGATGAAAAGGGTTGAAAATTGCTACTTTGTAGAAATCCAAAATAAGAAGAAATGAAATAAACTAGGCTAAATAAAATAGATTGAGAGGTTTACATGCTCGCCTACAGTTGGTAGAAAATTGTTTTTTTCTAAGCAAAGCTAAGGCTTTATTATAAGGTTGCAGAAAGCTCATTAGGCAAGAAACTCTTGGAATCTCTTTTTGGTTTATAGCAATTAGCTGTTTGAATGCAGCTTTACTTTTTGTAGCAATTAACTTTGTGGGAAAATCCCCTGTTAAATTATCTTTGGATAATATTCATAAACTATCAACAATTGTTTTTCCTATAAATAAGCCTTTGTTATTTCTTTGGCCCCGTGGTATTGTTGTTACAAAATATTTTTTCCGTGTAAGAAGGTCAATTTCTGATGGCTGTTGAGGTAAGATTCTAGAAAGTGGGTGTAAGGGATCATGGAGTATATGTATTTCTCTCCCCCTGGTGGGTTAGCTGGGAAAGGCTATGAGGTATTCTGACCACCACAAATTATCTTGTAACTTGTCATTTAAATACCATTTTCTGTGCATGCTATGTTTTTTGAAAGAGGGAAATCAAACAGCGTTCTTTTGACCACTAGCAATTTAATTCATATTCATGAGTCCTCTAAAGTAATTTTCAGGTTATTAAGTTAGATTGACCCTGATTTTTCTAAAGAGAGGGGCGTACCTCCTAATCATTGAGAGGTTCAGGCAGAAAGAATGTCTTATCTCTCCATATCCATATCTTTTTTAAAAAAAATATATCTTTATTGATTTCAGAGAGAGGAAAGGAGAGGGACAGAGAGAGACAGAAGCATCAATGATGAGAGAGTCATTGATCGAGCCCACAACCAGGCATGTGCCCTGACCGGGAATCGAACCCCGATCGCCTGGATCCCAGGTCGACGCTCAGCCGCTGAGCCACGCCCGGCCGGGCTCCATATCCATGCCTTTATTAGTTTGCAGCCATCTACTCATATCTACCAAAGGTAATTCTGGAATATCTCTCCACTACCCAAGTGTCTTTTCCTTCCACTTTTTTTTTTTTTTGCCATTATGGCTGGAAAATGTTATTAATTTTTAAGAGATCTAATGATAAAAGAATAAGTGAGTGCTGATAAGTGTTGCTCATTTTGAGTGTATTGCTTTGAGTATATAGTAGTACTCTTACTTATTGCACTCTCACTTCATGCCAAGTGTTTAGGAATTTATTATTCCTCTTTTACAAGTGAGGAAACAGACCTGCACAAATTTAGCACTTTCCCCGAGATCACACAGCTTAGAGCCGGGGAACTGGGCCTTCAGGCTGCCTTCGCCAGATCCTGTGCCCTCGCCACTGTCCTGTTTGATCCTAGTGAGGGGAGTTCAAATGGATTAAACCTAATGTAGTTTTTAGAGCAATAAAGTATGTTCCCATCAAAGACCTAATTATCTAAATAATTCCAAAAATTGCAATGTTGCAACAGATGGTACAACTCTGTAATATGAATTCATGTCCTTTTATACTTGTAAATGTGTAATTAGGACACAGACTAAATATATTGTTCATAAGTGCACTTTCAAAAGACCCACACCATCATTAGATCTTTTTATCTACCCTGATGAAATTGGGGCTTTGAAAGGCTTCACTGCAGCACATTTGTGAGTTTTGTATTTTGTCATAAATTATTCCATATTTCTCTTCAGGGCCTTCGTTCTGTTTGTTTCAGGAGAGAATGAGAGTTTTCTTCACACTGACCCAAAGAGTATTGCGTTTCATTTCCCTGAAGAACAAAGTCTCCTGTGTCTCAGAAAATGGTGAGAATATTGAATGGCTGCTCCATCACAGTGTCCATTGCAGTCGGTGGGGGGCTCTTTGTTCACTAGATGCTGGAAGCTCTCGAGGCACTAATGGCTTATTTCATAGAACCAATGTCATGCAGAAAACTGAGCTACATAAAAGCTAAGTTCCTTGACATTTTCATGGGAGTCAAGCAGTTTCTTATCAATCTTTACAGCCATCCCTGACTTGTGTTTTTGTAACTTTCTTCTAAAGTTGGTAACGTGACTGTTTCCAGATACACAACGTCAGATTCTTAAGGATTGAGTGTGTCCACACACAGGCTTGGAAGGTAGCAAGGAATTCCTTAGGTCACGTATGACAACCTATCCAAGCTATGACATACCATCTCTTTTGGCAATTCTGCGGTTTCAAAACTATCTTGACTCATACCTTGGGGTAGGCTATTCTAAGGGGAAAGTATTCTGGATAATAAAAACCTTCTCAATATGACTTAAAGAATTTCTAATACAAGCTTCAAAAGACACGTATTAGTAGTGGTTACTTCAAATATATTGCACTGTCTTAAAATGGACCTTTATCTGCCTCAACTGAGCTTGAGAAACTTGTGAATATGAATCTTACCCAAACCTTCACAAGTGTGCTGCACTCCTCTCTAAGAACTAAAGTTTATGGAGGGTGTAGTCTACATGGAACAGCCAGTGCGCAAGACTGGGTGGGCTCCGTGTCCTTCCAAACCAGCACGAGAGATCGATTCTGTCTTGCTGTTCACATGACAGTGTGATACATGGTCCCCATTTATACTGAGTCAAGAACATCTAGAAAACTAAAAGAGATTCAATAAGGACATGGCTTTACCTCAAGTCATCTTTTTTCGTTGTTATTGCAGAAGTAGCTTTTACTGAAATTATGCATTGCATAGAGATGGATGCTTGCAGTTATAATTGGGGGCACAAAACATTCACAATAGCAGACAAGTAAATTCAAGTCAGTGGCTATGTAATGGGATATTTTCAGGATGATTGGATAAATATAAATCCCTTAGAAATCTATCTGAGGACACTGGTAAGGCTTTTGATTATGCATGCTGCCGTGTTTGCAAAAGAACTGTTTTTTCTCTTCTAACTCTGGGGCAAATTCTGAAAACAGCTCCTTGATTTCTATCATCTACTATTTATAACAAAGAAATGGTTTGCAAATGTTTAAAGAGTTTGCTTAGCTAAGCGGAAACATAAACTTACTGCACCATTTCAGGGCTTTACAGCTGGAGCTCTTCTTTGTTTTGTGTCATGTTTAGTTGTTTGTTATTTGGTTTGGTTTGTTTGGCCTGTGGGTTATTTTCTGAGCTGCAGAGTTTTTAGTGTGGTTAGTCCAGAGTATTAATTGCAACAATAATGCATTGTTTTCTCCAAGGCCAGTCTCGTTCTGAAGATAATTCCAAGCAGTGTGTATAAAGAAACACTGTCATTTCAGGAGTGCTATTTTTTAAATTTTTTTTTTTGTTTAAAATATTACAGACGTCCCTTTTCCTCCCCAATGACCCAATCCACCCCGTCCTATCCCCCTCCCCATCCTATCCCCCTCCCCAGGCCTTCTCCCCACCAATGTCCGTGTCCTTGGGTTGTGCATATATGCATATAAATTCTTTGGTTACTCTCTCCCCCTCCACCCACCCACCCTCCTCCATCCCTCTGACATTCGTCAGTCTCATCTATGCTTCTATGTCACTGAATCTATTCTGTTCATCAGTTTACTAAGTTCTTTAGATTCCACATATAAGCAAGATCATGTGATGTTTGTCTTTCTCTGCCTGGCTTATTTCACTTAGCATAATATTCTCCAGGTCCATCCATACTGTCCCAAAGGGTATGAGATCCTTCTTCTTTACAGCTGCATAGTATTCCATGGTGTGAATGTCTCACAGCTTTTTTGTCCACTCATCTACTGATGGGCACTTGGGCTGTTTCCAGATCTTGGCTATTGTAAATTCCGCTGCTATGAAGATTGGGGTGCATATATTCTTTCTGATTGGTGTTTCAGGTTTCTTAGGATATATTCCTAGAAGTGGGATCACTGGGTCCAAAGGCAGCTCCATTTCTAATTTTTTGAGGAACCTCCATACTGGTTTCCATAGTGGCTGCACCAGTCTGCATTCCCACCAGCAGTGTACTAGGGTGCTATTTTGTTGAGTACACTAAGGTTAAAGATCCTGAACATATCCTTTAAAAATAAACTTCTGAAACTTCCACTTGCTGGGGGGAGGGGAGTAATTTTTGTCCACATCATCTGTTCTTGCATTAGAAGCAGAAAGCCAAGTTGAGTAAAAAAGCAACTGTTGTAAATCAACGAAGTACACTTGATTTCAAAATCCAAATTTTCCCAACCCACCAGCCAAAATTCTAAGACAATATTTGTTACATGTTGGAATACTCTTTGGAATTTGGAATATGTCTTCAATTTTAAGCCAGCCCAACACTTACAATATTAATATGTGAACAGATGCTATAAATCTAACAATATAGACCCTGAGAGATTTGGAAATACTTTTATAGAGTTAAAAGTAATATTGTTAAAATAGAAATGACATATTTTGGGGAAATAAATATGTTTATTTTAAGTATAAAAATAGATTTACTTTCTTTAAAATTTTTAAAACTGAATTCAATGAAATTGTTCTTAAAACTTATTTCATCACATATACTTATATTTTTCTTTATGCTGAAGTTTTTATGCATATTCATTATTCATCAGGAGAAATGTAATGCTAAAATACAGGCTGTGAATTCTGTTCTATCTTTTGTTATTCTGTATAAGAAAATTTCTCCTGAGGAGAAGAGAATTTTCCTATTAGGACTCTGGGCAATGCTTCCATAGAGAAATGCGTCATCACTATTGTGCCATAGTTACCCGCCGGCTTGGAACACGGAGTGCTGTGGGGTGTCTGCTCATCCTAATAGTCAGGTACCTTTATTTAAGTATATCTCCCAGCTGTAAAGCACGTAGCCTCCACAAACTTTTAATTAGAAAAAGGAAGGGATAAGAAAATGTTTCCTTCTCTGGCAGCCTAGCAAAGTGAAAAATTCCATGGCCTTTCTTTTATAACTCCTGAATCTTAGTATTTTTGTTGATTTTTCTTTCAATTATTTATGAAATATCATCTCATTTTGTCTCTGTGCCTCCCTGCGTTACATGTACATATTCCATCTGTACTTCATGACCAAGAAACCAAAAATGTGCATAATTTTAGAGATAGAATAAGATCCATTTCCAATCATTGTTTATTTACTTATGTCTATTTACAGTAAGTGGTTCCTAAAAAAATCTATTATTGCTTTCATATTTAGTATCAAGGTGCTTGTATAATAAACCATCCCAAAGGTTCCTACTTGGAGAGTTGATGGGGCTCAACTGAGAGTTCCCAAGGTCTCTCATGGAGTCGCACTCAGGCGGAGGGTGTGGCTGGAAGTCCTGGGAGGTTGTACCTCATTAAACATCCAAGTCGTCGTCTTCATTCAAAAGTGCAGCGCAGGTCTGGGAGAGCCGGGAGAGTTGGAGGCCGGCCAGGCACCTCTCTTTCTCAGTGGCCTCTCCAGGTGGCCAGCTTGACCTTCTCCACGGCACGACAGTTTCAGGGTAGTAAGAATTATTACACGCTGTCAGCTAAATTCTCCCAAAGGGAGTGAGTGTCCTGAGAGAGCTCGGCAGAAGATTCAAAAGCTTAAGTGAAGTAAAAATTGTAACAAGTTTTGACAGGCAGAGTAAATGGTAGAGTTAGTCGTTTTAAAAAATTTCCCCCTTCAGGAAATCAGAGGTTATCAAAGAGACATGATAAATAGTGAGCCTCAATTTATATATATGTTATGAGGGGTGGAAAATTTGGAGCCTGGAGAGTCTTTCTAAGTCCTCTTGATCCTTGGATGTGGACCCTTACGGGAGGAAGTGATGAGCTCCACAGTTGAATACTGTGGGGTCCATCCAGAGAAATGGAGGCATTCAGTCACCACGATGCCAGGGTAAGAGCTCTGACATGAGAGGGGTGAATGCTATGAGACTTCATGGTATCGTGGAGCTCCATTTCCCTAATTCTCCATAGGAGGTTATGAACTTAACCTTTCCAAGCTTCATTTGTTTCTTAAATATGTTTTTATTGATTTTAGAGAGAGAGGAAGGGAGAAAGATATATAGAGAGAAACATCAATCAGCTGTCTCCTGCCCCCCACTGGGAATTGAACAGGCCACCTCTGGGTTCCTGGATCGACACTCAGTGACTTAGCCACACCAGCTGGGCCCAAGCTTTATTTTTTAAATTATATGGAGATAGAAATAGCACTGCAGTTAATGGCATAGAGTATGGAAAAGAACTTCATGCAGTGGCTAGAAGACAGTCCCACTAAATACGTGGTTGTGGTCATTATAGGAGTAATTAATATGTTCTTTATGAAAGGCTGTGCTCTTAAAGACATATCTATTTTTAAAATCTGTGTGTTAAAGACTCATCCAATACCCCAATGTAGACCGAAGAAAATAAATTTATTTTTTAAAAGGTATTCATTTATCTAATATTTATTGAATGACTTCTTTATTCCAAGGAGTGCACTTGATAAGTGAAACAAATTTCCTTCCCTCCTTCCCTGTTGGAGCTTTCCACTCAGTGAGGAAGACAGTAAGCACCCAACGGGCCCGTCACCAGTGCCAAGTGCCATGAAGGACACAGAGTCCCCGAGACAGGACTAGAAGGAGGTTGTTTATATTAAGTGTGATCAAGGAAAGTCTCGGAGGAGGTGACATTTCACCACATCTAGTAATTTGACAATTGTCTCACAATAGTTCATTGAAATAAAAACTTGCATAAAAGCAAAAATTGTGTGTTCAAAGACTCTAGCAGGAGAACTCACTAGCACATTTTAAGAGGTCGATGAGGCCCATTTAACTGGAATGTGGGGACAGGGAAAATGTTATGAAACCGGGCGAAAAAGGTGGGCCAGGACCTTCAGGGCCCTGTATGCCAATATTAGAAGGTTTGGATTCTCTTTGAAAGAAAATAGGAAGCCGCTGGAGAATTTTACTAGGATATCAAGTGGCCCTGTTTGTGTTTGTAAAAATTAATATTCCGTAACTGTTTGGAGAGCGAGTGGAATAAGCAACAGAGGAAGGAGGCAGAGACTGTAGACGTGACTGGGGCGCGCTGCGGGGGAGGAAAAGAAGCGGGGAGGTGAGATCGCTTTAGGGGGAGAAGCGGCGGGACTGATGGGCTGGACCCGAGGATGAACGTGAAAAGCTCAGAGGCCCGATCCCAGGAATACAGGGTTTGGAACCGAATGGGTGGTGGTGCCATTTGCTCACACACAGCAGATGAGGCTGTAAGGGCGAATGCAGAAATTCAGTTTTAGAATTTTAATTTTGAAACCCTGGTCTGATATCCAAGGAAAATTCCAAGTAAATAATGATCCAGGCGGCAGAAATGAACTTTGGGATCACTGAACTACAGATGGCGTCTGAAACCACAGGCCTGGGAGAGCTCCGCACGGGACAGGGTGGCTGGAGGCGGCCCCGGACTCAGTCCTGGGGGAGGGACGGAGTAGGCACAAGGGACAGGTCAAGGGTAAAGCGTGGCCAGCGAGTGGGAAGAAAAACGAGACGAAAACGTTGCTATAGAATCTGAGAGGGGACAGAGCTCCGCTAGGAGGGAGAGGCGAATCCTGCCAAATTCCGTCAGGGATCACGAAATATAAGGACAGAACGAGAAACATTCCCACTGAATTTGGCAACTGGCGAAGCAGTGGTGACGTGGCCAAGACACAGAGGACTCCAGATGGACTCCCAATGTGGCTCAGGCTCATTTTCATGACCCAATTAAAGACATAGTCAAGTTGCCAGCCATCATTAACTACAACTCTTGAAGTGCATGCACCTAAGAATATTAAAGGGTATGCAGTTCATAACCCGAAATGAAAGTCCTTGAAATCCCATCTTCTCTCCGCTTCCACGCTCCCACGCACCCGAACCTTCTCACCTCCTCCAAACCCTCACCTCTGCTGCTCACCTTCTCCAACTCTCTCAGTTCTATTTTTATTTTAATAGAAAAGTTAAAAATCTCTGCATCTCTGTTGTGTTTTTGTTTTGTTTTTTGGTGGTTGCTTTTGTTCAGTTTATTTTCTCTACTCTCTGTTTTGAAAAAATAGAACTTTACTTTCCCTTATTCTTTGTTCTGTGTTCACATTTTTGGCAATAAAGGAAAGCTTAGGAAATATCCCAACAAACAACACTATGACAGTCTTTCCAACTATTTCTTTGATCTTATCTTTCCATGCTTTCATTCTTTTTTTTTTTTTACTTTTTTTTGTCACCAAAAGGTTCGGACTTAAGCTGGCAGGAATAGGCCTTCCCTTCAGGGGAATGGAGAGTTGAAGTCACAAAGACAAAATTCACGTTAGTATATAGGAGGCAAAGCCGTTAGTGTGTCTAAGTTCATAAATATTATTCCCTGTCACCTGACAATGATGGAGATCTAGCATCCCAGGCAACCGTGCTAACCAGAGGCATCCAAGTCAGACTCTGTTCAAAGAGCCAATTTGTTTCCAAATTCAAGGGGCGAGGAGAGATATATGATCTTTCCTTATAACTCATCCCAATGGCGTGCAAATAATAGCTTATTGCCAGAACACTTGTGCAGTTAATGGCCTTAAGGCTGAGTGAAGGCTTAAGCTACTTAAGAAGAGACAAAATAGCAGTGTGCAAAACAATTCCTCTCAGCAAAGTACAGCCTAAAAGTATTTAGGAGGCGCTGCACTGACTCAAAAGTTAGAAATACAGCATTTGAAATATATTCCAAGCCTAAAAGCACCTTGGGATTCAGTTTTTGCTTTTAGGTGTGCGCTCAAAATTGTTGAAATTCTCAGAGGCAATGAAAAGCCACACTCACTTGGGATATGATCCACCAAGATTTACCCCTAGGATTCCAGACCACTAGCCTCTGGACACCAACTAATTATCAAAAATAGTGTGATATTGAAGGTTAGCAACGGCTAGTGAGAACCAAACCAAAATGTGGAGTACCCGAAAGCATTAAGATTTGGTTCCTAGCATTTCCACACAGCAGGCACTGGTGGGGGGTGGATGGAAGCTGCATGCCTAGACCGATTTAAGTGCTAATAGAACGGACACCTGCACTGAGTGAAAGTTACTGTTTGAGATTATACCTTTGACCTAGAGCTGGAGCAGCCAGCTTTCACGAAGGTGAGCTGAAAAATTTTTACCTTAAAAGTTAAACATTCTGTATAATCACACTCTCCTGCCAAAAATATCTGTGTACTCTATAAAATCCATAAAATTAATTCACTAACTGAAAATGTCTCTCTTTAGTTCATTTTCCCCTAAATAAACACAGTCAGATTTCATGCACTGAGAGTGTCTTTGAAGTCATGTGTAAAAATCTGTCAGCTATAAAATTTATTAAGTATATTTTATGATTTCATAAATGTAAGATTTTATTCAAAATATATTTTAAATTGTGGGAAATCATTTCTTTACAAAATGAATAGCATAAGGCCATTATGAGATAAGAGGATGGCTCATAGAGTATGGTGTAGGTTTTCATAAAACATGATAACCCTTCATTTCAAAATACAGCACCAAAGATGTAAATAAACTATATGATTTATGGAAGATCAGAAACTAAATAAACTGAAATCTGCATTTTTCCAGTCACAAACCTATGCTTTGAAAAGTATACTCTGTTAATATGCCAATTTTTTGTTTCTATGTGATGTCAAAACAGACACTAAGTCCCTGGGGAATTCCTGTTCCATTCCCCTGTTCATGGCCCTGGGCCCCTGGGGGGTCCTCCTGAACGTTATGCTCAGGCCGCCCCATAACATCTCTCAGCGATCTTTTCTAACCCTCCCGACTGATTTCACCCCAGCTTATCTTCATTCTTCCCTCTCCAGAATCCGGATTTTAACCCTGAGTGTATTTGTCTCTATTCCCCCCTCCACACGCTCCTCTTGACACTTCTGTTGGCGTTTTGGATTCATCTTTCTCCTGGGCTGCTTTTATCACCATTGGTGTTCTCGGTTAGGAACCAGGTTCAGCCTAATAAGTCCCCATGGAGTCCCGGTAAAGCACCGAATCTGTGGAGTAGCGATGCTAATGGGGCACCAGTGACCGTTGAATGATCTAACGTGGTTCCAGGCTCCCGCCCTCGCACAGGAATTACTTTTTGATCATTTTATCTTTTCCATTTTAAAGGAAGCTCCTTTAGGGCAGGGCCCTCGGGTATTCTTCAGGACAGGGCCTGGCATGGAGTAAGCTTTCAATGAAATATTAGAATATTGGTTGGTGTAAACCTCCAGGGGTTTCGATCTCCACTTTGCGCTCACTGGTCGTGGAGAAGCGAAGTAGCTAACTTGAGTTCACGAAGCGGGGCTGGGCTGCAGGCTGTGCCCGCCAGGTCCCTCATGGAGCAGCGACGACATCCTTCCAGAGGGGCCCTTCTAGTTTAAGAGATGAAGCATGTGGTGGAGGGTAGGCCAAGTCCCTCCCCCGTGGAGCTTGCCTAAGCAATAGGAGATAAATGTGTGTAAAATAAAACGCCACGCGGTCGTATGTTGAACCAGACATAGGCAAGAACGGAATGAAGGGCGCCGTGATAAAAAGGGGCAGGGAAGCAATGGGACGTGCTAGTGTATGTTTGTTCCTAAGCTGCCCAGTTCACTGCACCTGTAACCCATGCCAACCAGTTCATCATTTTTTATTTTTATTTTTGGTAATTGAGTCCAAAATATAAAGATTCCGTTTAAGAGCTTCATGGGACTTTAAGGCAAATGCCAGAACAGCTTGTTTTTAGTTGACTTCATGGATAAATATCCAGATTTAAATGAATGAAAGTTAAAAGTGGTGATTAAGGAACTTTACTGAGAATATTCATATTTTCAAAGCATTGATTTATAAAGCACTTTTCAAAACAATGAGCAGTGGATTCATTTCAGATCTGCAAAAATTGCAAGCACTTGGGAACCCCTGTCTTATGGAAGAAAAGCGGTGACCTCACACACCATCCAGTTTGCACCACAAAAATTGACCCACTTGAAGCGTGTGTTACAAAACTATGGGTAATTAGCATAAAATTACTGATCCTAAAGTTAAAAAGGACCGCAAAAGATCAGCTAGCTAGACCTTTTATAGGAAGGTTTGAAAGGCTTAGCAACATACTCAGGGTGACAAACTGCTAATTAGTTGGAGATCATTGAAGAGAAAGGGCACAGACCTCGAGTCTCCTCATTTTTATTGAGGGAGTTTTAATGTGGGTAGATCAGTGCCCAAAGTATCAGTTGACGGCCACTTCAGTGGGACACATAATGGAAATTGCTGCAAAAGGCTACGGATGCTGCATCCTGTAAAGCTTTTGTTTTGCTGCACTGTGTTTTGCATTTTTTTTTTTTTTTGGTTGAATGATTATAAGCAATCCTGTTTCTTTAAGGACATAATGTTCAGGTGGTGCCTGCTTTAGATGCATCACATCCTCTCTTCCTCTTTGTTCAAATTGTTCAAATTCAATTCAGTGTCTTTTCATGCTTAAGCAGCTTACGTGTCGAAACAGCTCAGTACTACAATGAAGAAACGCTATTGCATATTACTCATGGAGAAATAGTATTTTATTGTTTTAGGAATTAAACTGATCTTTTAAAAATAGGATTCTAATTTTTTTAAAAAAAATAAAAATTTTAGGATTTAAAATGAAGAAGACTATAATCTTGGGAATTATAATACTCCCATGGACATGTTATTGTGTTACTATGTAAACTTTTTCCAAATAAAAATAATTCGGTATATAGCACATTCTATAAAACTAGAGTATACAATTGCAAAAATACCCATCAGTTATTTAAAATGTTAGCTATCACCATTGATACAAGTTTACCGAATCCCCTAAATGGGCTGTTAAATGAATACTAAAAATAATCCCCTTGTGTTGCTTTGGCAAAGCGTTTGCATGCTGTGTGGAACATTTCCTTTCCAGCTACTTTTACTGAAAATCAGGGATTCATCTCTGTCTCTGAATGGAGACAGTCATTTCTGCACTGGGGCAGGGAGAGAGGGGATTTCAGACGAAATGGCTGAGCAAGCAGCAGCTGCTCCCTCCACTGGCTCCATCTCCCAGTGTCACATGTCAGGGTCCTGAACAAATAATGCACCATTGTCCACACTTACAGAGCTGGGGGTCTGGCCTTGCGAAGCAGCAGAGCATTGGGGCCTAAGGAACTGTGCTCACACACACACTGGCACCCTGTGCGGTGCCTCGCTGAGACCTTCAGGAAGGGCAGCGGGAAGGCAGGTCAAAACGAACCCTTCCTGAAGGTCCAGCCTGGAGTTTACGGTGTTGCCTTTTTTGTTACTTGGCGTGATAATAACAATTCTTTAATATCACGGACTGTAACTAATAAACATCTTTGTTTAATCGTTTCCCCCCTAATATTTGTAGAGTAACTTAACAATTACAGTGTCTAAGTGAGCCAAGCCAACTCTTCTGTTCATTCCTCCTTTTCTGTATAGCTCAGTGTTTCGCAGGCAGGTCACCACCCAACGGGATAGATGGACGACGGTGACTCGGTCCCTTTAAGAGTGGAATGTTAGCTGTTGATAATTTAGCAAACAGACCTTATCAGTTTGACCTAAGAGTCTCTGTAACTATATGACAGGAACTCCTGCTGACTGGCTATATGGTTTTAGAAGCATGTGCTACAATTATTTCTTTTGTTTTCAGAAGCTCATGCAAAATTTGATATTCACAGCTGCTAGGCATCAATTTGGTTGAGAAACCATCTCGCCACAAAAAAACAAAAGTGACTGATTCCAGATTATTGCCAGATCATGCATCTGTAGTGCTGGAGAGGATTCAAGTTTAAGTGCTACAAAAGTAGCCATGACCCAGGTGGGCTATAAGGTTTCCCTGAGCCACGCCAGACTCCTGTCTGCCGATCCTGCCTGATAGCATCTCGGCATTCCTCGCAGTGGAGTAAGTGTGGCAGCTACAGTTTTTTTCCCCTCCCTCCTCATAGTGACTATACTGAAGCAGACAACTGGTGGAGATATTATAAGACTGAAACAAATACATGTTTGCTTGCTGAGAAACTCAGTCAAAACTCCTGCTTTACAACGTAAATAAAATTGAGACTGTGCATTTCAACATGAGACCCCTGGATAAGCACGGTTTCTATAGACTGATCTGAACTAAGTTAAGAAACTGTGTGAGTCCACATTCTGACTGCTTTGAAAATATCTTTAAGTTCTTTCATTTTAAGGAAACCAAAACTTGATATTGCAAATTGAGTGGTGGATTATGAGTGTGGCCAATATTCAAAGAAAATATCTTTAACCCTATATCCAAATATTGGTGAATATTTGTATATTTAAGAAAAATGGAATGATTAAGATATATGTCTTTCATTTGCAATTTCCTTCTTTAACCAATTTTTTTCAATTAACTGACTGTGACATCAGATTAAAGAACATATACTGTAAAAACCAATTCTAATCCATTTTTGAGTAGGAGGAATACCAATCTAAAATATATAGGAAGGAATAAAAATTGATATATAAGTGAAAAAGTTAAAAAGAAACCATGTGGATAGAGAGCCTGGGCCAAGGAAGCACATCATTTAGAAAGCAATTTCTTCTTATTATTTTAATTGCATCTCTTTAAATATCATTCTTTGAGCACTGGTTCCAATTTAAGAGGAGCAAGTATATGAGAAAATCATCCTAGCCACTTAAAAAGGAGGAAAGTCATAATGACAAACAATAAAAAGGGGGGGAGTTTTACAGCACCCTTTGGTATTACAGTAAGAATTCTCGTCAATAACGTCAGGAATTAGGTCAGCTTGGGATGACTCATCTCTGTCCAGCTCCATGTGTGGCATGTTTGTGATACAAAAGACCGAGTGCTGTAAAAGAGATGAAATGTGCTTATAATAATCACTATAATTTAAAACATCACATCTCTTAAAGCTTTAAGCACCAACTTAAATAAAAGCATTACCCACAGAGACGTCTGCTTTCACATTGTTTTGGTTTTGCTCCGTCTGTGTCCGGCGCCCCCAGGAGGAGAGACCTTCTCCCCATTTTCTGTCCCTTTGCTGTTCCCCAGACATTTCCACGTGCTGTCCTGACCATTTCCACATCGCACACACTACTTACACGCACTTCCTGTGCTTTCACTCCACTCCCCCACTTCTAGACATGTGTGACCATAGTTCCATTTCAGTATCGGCTTAACACCTGTGTCCTTTCGCCTCTGCCAAGCAAGTTTTCTATTTCAGTAAAATGGGCTTTTTCTAACCCTCTGCATAGCCTCTCTTCAGCTCCCTACCTACTAGATGTATCCGTGGTAAGAACATTCAGAATAAGAACTATTCAGAAGCCTCACTGCATCTAGACTCCCAAACTCTACTAGGCTGTGAGTCCCTTGCTTTGAAGGCAGAGTGAGCTTAAGAAAAATAATAAAATAAAATAAAAGAGTACATGGCTGATTTGGAAGGATGGGAACCAGGAGACTAAGTTGCTGTATGTTGTGAGCAAGTCAGTTTCCTTACATGAATCTTACACAACTCGTGTAAGCCATTTCCAAATATAAGATGCCAGATATTAATTTAACAGACCTCTGTCTGTGCATAACATTATTATGAATTAAAGAGGAACAAGATATGAGCCCGGCTTTGCCAGGGTTTACATATAGCTAAGTATTAGGTAATAGGCATAGGTACAGGTAATCAGTATAGATACATAGATTTATTTTGTTTTGCCTTTTCTCTGCTAGTTTTATACTGAATATCCATTCTCTCTTTTTTCTGTATTAATGATAGACATGGTTTTATTTAGGTTGCATTGTATCCTGTTAAAATTTATTTATTCCCTAAGTCTCCTTGTGTGTAAATATAACTTTATGCCACAAATCTGACCAACGAGATCGAAGCTGAAGTCCACGAGATGGATTGTTTTGAAAAAAATTACTTTTTTTATGTTAAAGAAGTGACCATTCCATCTAGCAAATATCACCATTTGGAATCCACTTTCAACCTGGAATATAGAATAGATGCCTGGAGATAAAGCAGCCCTCTTGCACCCATGAGCAGGGAGTTGGGTGAAGCCTTTATATCAACAACAAATGGTGACTGACGGGAGAGGCAATCTGCCATGGGGCCCTGCATGTTCTTGCTGGATATTACAAGAATGCAAAACCCTGACCACTCTTTTCCTGAGCCATCTCTCAAGGTTGTGCCTGTGGTTAGCAACCTTGAGAGATGAGATATCATCTCTTCCTGGACAGAGAGCAGGCTTGTTCTTACTTGCTATAAAAGCAGTAAATCCCCCAAGCTCAGTGTCCCTCTGGTATAATGCAGTCTGCTGCATGTCCAAGCATCTGTGGGCTTTGGAGGACAGGGGTGAGCTGGCACAAACACGAAGCTCTGGCTACTGCTTTGCTGTGAGTGATACAGTCTTTTGTCTCTGACTCGGGAATTTCGTGTATTCTATCGGCATATGTGAAACAGTAACAAGCTAATCTTCTAGCTTGAAGGTAGGGTGAGCTCTCAGACCCTGCGCAGCTCTGGACAGTGGCATCACTGCTAACACATGTGTGTGTACATGTATGATTCTGTACGTATCATTTTATATTCACATATGCATATCTACATTTGGGGGGAAGCTCTTGTAACATTGCGTTAGTGGTATACAATCTTGGGCCGTTTATTTAAATTCTCTATCCCTTAGTTTCCTCACCTACATTGAAAATACCACTGGTAGGTAACTCATAGAACTGTTACAGAATTAAATGGCATAACAAATGTAACATTCTTAGAACAACCTTTGGCATTTCATAACTGTAACTATTCTACTTCATCTTTGATTTCTATTAGTATCTTTCAGAATCCATCATTTTGCAAAGATATTTCATTGAAAGTAGGTTTATGATCTTTTATTAAACCATTGAAGAACATAGGCTTTGGGGAAAATAAATGCCACCTGAGGAGTAATATCTGTATTTGTATATAAGTATGACTCAGTTTTTTAAGGAAAATTTCACATTTTGCTTTAAGAGTTAACTTAAAAATCATTTTTTATTTCAAGTAAGCTGATTGTACAAAGGATAATATTCAAATAGTTTGCCTCCTATTTTTTTAAAACATGTTTTTATTGATTCGAGAGAGACAGGAAGGGAGAGGGTTAGGGAGATAGAAACATCGATGCGAGGGAAACACCAATCTGCCACCTTCTGCACGCCCCGCACTGGAGATCGAGCCCAGAGCCCAGGCACGTGCCCTGACCGGGAACAGAACCAGCGGCCTCCTGGTTCATGTGACTCAACCACTGAGCAACGCCAGCCAAGCATTTTTTCTTCTATTTTAAAAATTGATCACTTTTGAGGTTATTCAGACAGTACGTAAAGACTTTTATAGTTGGGACATATATATAAAAGACAACAGTGGCCTCTAGTGATGTGAAGACTGAAATAGCAGAATGGAAATTTCTAAATTATTCCAGGGAAAATGAATTTCAGTGATTTGCCCCAGCAGATGAGAGATTAATACAGCCTCTCACAGGAAGCACCCTACCTCAAAAAATGACTCTGTACAGGTTAGTAAGTTGATGTACACAGTTTGTAACTCAAACAGGAACTGACGTCTTCATGACTACCGTATGTGTGGCGCTGCAGGTGCACAGACAATCATTTATCATTTCATACATGCACATGTACATTCGCAAGAATCCTAACTTAGTTTTCAAACACATTTGATTGGCAATGATTTGAAAATTTTTTGTAAATGCTAGTACTGAAAACTCACCTAAATGTCAGCCTATTAATACGTGCTCACTCAAAACTTTGTCATCTTCGACTCCTCTCTTTGTATTTCTCTCATTCAATAAGTATTTGTACTGTGAGCCTACTAAGTGCTATCTATGCATTTTTCTATGTGCTGGAAACTACAATATTGAACACATTAGACAAAAAAGCATCCTGGTTTCCTGGAGCATATATATATACGAGTGGGCGGAGTCAGACAATAAATAAAGTTAAAATGCAAGCTATAGGCTACCTTGTAATGTTACTAGTGGTGAGAAAATGAGCCAGGGTGGGGGACAAAGAGTGCTATGGGTGTAGTTTGAAATTTCAAATAGGACACTATGGAAGGCTTCACCACGTAGGTAACAACCGAGCAAAACTTGAAAGATGTGTAAGACTGAGTCATACGGGTATTTAGGCGAAGAGCATTTCAGCCAGGAGAAATGCTAAGTGCAAACACCGTCAGGCAAGCGCAGGCCATAGGTGTTCCTGAAACAGCGCGGAGGCCAGTTTGCTTGGAGCGGTGGGCTCATGAGGAAGTAGGGGTAACACGTCAGCTTAAGGCCAGATCAAGTTGGGACTCGCAGGCCCTTGCAAAGACTTTAGTTTTTACAGAGTGGGATAGGAAACCACTGAAGGATTCTGAGCAGAGAAGCATAATGTGGCTTCTCTTTTAACAGAATTACTCCGTACTCTCTTTGAGAAGAGCCTGTATGAGGGCAATGGTATAATCAGAAAGATGAGTTTGAGAGCTACTACAATAGTCTGAATTTTAAATAGTTTGCTTTCTTTAACTTTTTGGAAGAGATACTATTTTTCAAGATTCTTGGTGAAGAAATCCTTAAAATATTTAATAAAGAGCAAGTCACAAACCCTTACCCACTGTAAGAGTCCCAGTTGCTGTCCCCTAACAGATCCAAGCTCAAGCCCATGCAAACGAGTGCGTTCAGCCCAGCATGGCTGAAAGGGACACTTGGAATGCATGGTCTCCCCAACAAGAGACTGGGGCTCCTACTCTGTAATACTTATTAAAATAGTTTTCTTGTAGGGCCTTATAAGAGAGAGTCCACCTCAGTTCATTGCCTTAAATTGAACTTCCAAAACAATTTTAAAATTTCCAGAAGTTTAAACGTTCAATATATGCTAAAAGAATCATAACAAGAGGCAGGGCATTTAGCAAATCACTAATTTTTTAATGTTTTTTAAAAATTTTTTATTGATTTCAGAGAGAGGAAGAGAGAGAGAGACAAAAGAAACATTAATGATGAGAGTCATTGATCGGCTGCCTCCTGCATGCCCCCTGCTGGGGATCGAGCCCGCAACCCGGGCATGTGCCCTGACCGGGATTGAACTGTGACTTCCTGGTTCATAGGGTGACGCTCAACCACTGAGCCACACCACCCGAGCAGCACATCACTAATTTTTAAAATTCATCAGTCATGCCCTGGCCAGGTTGCTCATTTGGTTAGAGCATCATCTGAATATGTTAAGGGTGTGGGTTCAATCTCTGGTCAGGGCACATACAAGAATCAATCAATGAATGCATAAATAAGTAGAACAACTAGTCAGTGTCTCTCTCAAATCAATTAAAAACATTCATCAGAACAGAATTGGAATCTTATACTAAATAGCTATTTAATATTTACTTTCAGTAATTTATTATGCCATATACTATTATATGTATAAAATCATATATATGTGATTAAATAGTTGAGAATTTTAATACACACTATATTCATTATATACCATGATCTTAATTATTTTAGATAAAGAAGATTAAGTATTTACAGGTTACAGTTTTCTTGATCTAAATATAATTTCTGCATTTAGTTAGAGGTAATGATCTTGATTGTCAGGAAAAATATTAATACATTCTTACACCTACATGTTAATCTTCCATCAGTGACTTGCTTGCCTCACCGGAGAATCTGAGGCAACACTATCCATACTCTTGGCTGCAAACTATAAATAGCCGTATTGCTACAAACCAAGCATATGAGATCCAAGTTCAGGATGCACCTAATGAGTCCTGATTGACGTTTAAATTTTTCTAATAGATTTTTGTGTTTAAAAATTACATTACATGGCCATTTTCTGTGAAAACATACTTCTCATGCTTACAACAAAATATAAATATAGATACAGACGTGATTTTTTTTAACAGAAATAAGATATTTATTCATGTTAATCTAAAAAATTATTCTTTCCCATTACACAATTTATTGTAGTCATTTTTCCAGGTGAGTACATAGAAATCTAACCTGATATTTTAAATAGAAGTAAAACATTTTCTGTGGACATTCAGCTTATTCCCTGTTAAAAATTTAATTTAATTATAGGTCCACAATAACTTACTTGAAGTTTCAAAATTTAAAATTTTCTCTAGTTCATTTGTTAGGAAACCTGACCTGAAGCAATATGAGGCTATTTATAATCTTTATTTAGCCTCCTTCATTTGAATGTTCACATATTTTGCTGCAGAAATATGAGTGGGTTTGATTATGAGGTGCTGCCTGAAGCCCCTTAGAAGTATTTAAAACAATATGATTTCTATTATTGCTATAAAAATCCCAAACATCAAAATTCTGAAACACACCTGGCTCCAAGGGTTTCAGTAAGTGGTTTGTAGACCTGCATAAAGAATGCTCCCAGAGGCACCCCCTTACCCATACAATTGGAAAACTAGGACTTCTGTTTTTATCAGTTAGATTTCTAGAAGTGGAATTGGGTCAGGGAATACCTCCTTCATTCTTAAATTGCTTTCAGAAATGCTTTAATTCACTCTTCCATCAAATATGTGTTACCGCGCTTCTGTTTCTCACGGTCCCAGCAGCAAAGCACCTAGGCAAACTTCTAATACAACTCTGCAGGCCGCCTTGATCTTTACACTGACATTTCCGAGGGCGCGCCTGTGGAGGCAGGATCCCCGCACACATTCACCAAAAGCCGGGGCCGGGGCAGTTTAGGGGAGGCCGCTGAGGGCGCGCACGGCAGGACGCAGCACTTGTTTTGGCAGCTACGTTTCAAAGTGCTTCCTTCTAACGTTTGTCACATCTGCTCACGACCTCATTTCATTTGTTCTCTACCCTGGATCGCCACCCTCTCTGTGTCTGTCCAGTGTAAAATTGAGTGGCGCCCCATGCCAGCCTGTGCCCCGCCTGCCTTCCCTCCTGCGCGCCCAGGGCGTCTGGAGAGGGGCCTTCGGGACTCGCCTGGACTCCTGGCGACCTCCGCTCGCTCCCCAGGCTCCCCCCGCGTGAGCATTCCCACCCCTCATACCCCGCTCATAATTCCGCGCTTACTCTCCACACTCTTCTCCCTGCTTCCCAGCACAGCGCTGCAGAACGTGCCCCACACACGCTCCTGGAATATTCCACAGGAGTTTTGTACCCGCCTTTCCCCCACCGTGTGCCTTCTCGAAAGGCCCGTTTTACATCCCGCGCGCTCCAGGAGCTACCAGTGCTTGGCATGTAAGGGACTCAAGGAATGCTTGATAAATGCTTTAAACTTTCGTAAAACCTTTCAGAGTCATCGTCCAGTGGTAAAACACAAATCACAATAATTTTTTGACAAAGGTGGAATAGTTTCAAAGAAGTTAAGCAGCTTGAAAAAGGGAGTAAGACTCAAATATGGCAGAATCAAGAATAAAATCAAGTCTTCTGGTTTTACATCTATATCTGTATCGATTTCCTTGTGTGCATTTTAACTGAGGACCCCTTTATTTATTCACGTTTATAAAGTACACATTGTTTTTTATTATCTCTTTCGTTTGTTTGCTTGCTCATATTGTAAGGTCTACAAATGTCAAATCACTGTATTGTACACCCGAAACTAATATAATATTGTATGCCAGCGATACTTAGATTTTAAAAATAAAATTAAAAAAAAAATTTAAGTGACACATTAATTTCTTTTGGTCATACTCTAGCTGTTTAATGTGTTTAACATTGTAAAAAAATATAAAACCATGCTGGAATACTAAATACCCTGTGAAACACTTAAAATTATTACTTAAAATGTATAAACAGATAAATGTGTGTATGTGAGCGTGCATTCTAAAATCCATTTTTCACTTACAGCCGTTGTCACTGGAAATCAAAGGCAGCAACAAGCCCTCTGAGCCAGATGGTGATGCCTTGCGTGCCTGTCGCCTGCGTAGCATCTCACCGTATATTTTACTGTACGCAGCATGAGACTGCAAAGGACTGCTGCTGTATTTTCACCATACATATGAGTTATAAGCAGTTCTTTGAACTCTTTCAAAGACGTCAAAATCAATCACGGATACAACCTTTTTGTATTTCACAATATTCCTGAAAGGTGGGACTGGCAGACGTCACTGTGCCTGTCCCTACATGTGGGGACACATCCATCAGCCTGCGGTTCTTTCTGGCTTCTTCCCGGTGTTGGCAGGACAGAATTTTCCCACGCTGGCTTTCTTCAGATGAGTCAGTAAATCTTTCAGCTCATCAGTAACGCTCTCTCCACACCAGCCCCTTCCGAGCCCTGCACGTCTGTGGTGTAGACATGTCGGGATTTGACCAAGAATCTGAACATGGCTCTGTGCCTGGTCTGCATTTTAGACTCACAGAAGACACTGGGCAAAACTACCTCCATTCTGCAGGCCCTTGGCTGGCCTGGAGTGTCACGGCACCGCTCAGGTCACTGGTTCTGGAGAACTCGCTGGCCTTTACACTGATTTCCTCTGTGCTTCATCCACACCATTGTTCCTCGGTGCATTTTTAGATATGTTGCTTCTTAACAACTTTTTAAAAATTCACAGGGTTATAAATATTCATAATCTCTTCTGCAAACCGAACATGAACTTATTTGGAGATAAAACCTATCCTGACTAGACAAGGTCATTCATAATCCTTATCCTATACATTCAGATCCCTTTGGAAATATTAATGTGTTTGACTATGCCACCCAAGACATAACTGGAAATTCTATAATATATAATATGTGTATTGTATTACCTTTCTGAATTAAAAAAAATAAAAAATCTGTATTTCAAAATCCATCTAGTCCCAAGGTTTTAAGTAGGGAAGTGTGGATCTATAAATATATACTGAGTTACATCTGTGTACTCCCCTAGAAAGATTGCAGTGGTATATTAAGTTTTAAAATGTTTTTTAAAAATATGGCATAATCCCATTTAAAACAAATAGATGTGTTTGTATGCATAGATTGTGTGTTTAAATATAAGCATGAGTAGAGATGACTAGAAATATGTTATTCTATTATATATTGTGTTTTCTGTTGTTTGATAGAAATCAATGTCTCCAGATGAAAGTACACAAAGTTTCCCTGAGCAGTTGGATAAGGTGCATGTGTGTGTGGGTCGAGGGGGAGTTCATGTGGGAGGAGGCAGTTATATAAATTCTTTTACTACAAATATAATTATTTCTAATTCTATTAGCAAAAACATTTAAGAAGCACTTACTATAAGATGGACAGTAAAATACGCATTTGCACTGATTATTTAATATCCAATACAACTTTTTGGAATAGCTGCTCTTATTATTCACATTTAATTTAATACACTTTTTACTCTCTGAATCTTTTAAAGATGACCAAAACGCACAGAACCTAAAAAGTGGCAGGGATTTCCATTTGATGGCATACAATTTTTTTAATGGTTAATTAATTTAAGCTACTTAAAAAAAGAGTCCATATTTAAAGTACACTAGATTTTCCTTAGTATATTTATTACAAAATATTCATAAATATGAGAAATAATTAGTAATGTTTAACAACCAGTTTGTAGGGTGGGAGAGAGGAAGGAGAAGGGGAGGGAAGCTGGATATGTTGCATTTGTCCGTTGATGTAGCACAAACACCCCTGCAGTGGTTGATTTCCAGCTCTCCCAACACCGCCACGGACGGGGTTGCACTGAGCTGAGTGTAATTGCTCTCGGGAGCCCGCGCAGGCTGGCTCCAGTGCCCTTTGGAAAGATAACTCAGTAACCCCAGAGACGATGAAGTTCATTTTAAAGCAGAAATATAAATGCCAGTGCTAAAATGTTTTAGATGTGTTCATTAAAAAGGGGAAAAATACACATGAAACAAACAAGTACAAACAACATGATTTTAATTAAGTTGATTACATTTTAGTATACAAATATAATTTTTAGACCAGGGGTTATCTTTTTAATAAAAACAAATAAGTAACTATAATTATTAAATATAATTGCATCTATCTAAAAAGTCAGGGTAATTAACTATGTTCAGAGGTTTTAAAAAGTGGTTCCTTTGAGATAATAATGCACTTCTGGTCACAGGACTCAGCAGTGAGCACGTAGAGAGCGTGTCATTTCAAAAGCATTTTCGAAGCTCTGATTTCTTAGACTGTTGCTTATAAAGCTCTGAAGAATGTCAGTCAGTTTCTCCACAATGAACATCGGTTTCTTCTATAGAGTAAAGTAGGGTAGGAAAGAAAAGAAATGCTGTCATATAAACAACTAAAAGTAAAGTTCCACTTGCTTAGATCTTTAAAGTAGTATCGGTAGAGTCATGACTTAGAATTCAGGTAAAATGTTTAAGAGTATTGGTACGTAATTCTTTTTTTAAATGTATTTTATTTTTATTGATTTTATAGAGGAAGGAAGGGAAATAGAAACATTGATGTGAGAGATACATGGATCGATTGCCTCCTTCCGCGCCCTGACCTAGGACTGAACCCACAACCTAGGTCTGTGCCCTGCCCGGGAATCGAACTGGTGACCCTCTGGGACGCACAATGCTCCAACCAACTGAGCCACACCAGCCAGGGTGGTACATGATTCTTAATCAGGTACATAAAACATAGAATACCTTATCCAGAAATTATGAAATGACAATATTTGTACCTACTCATTTCTTCTAAATGATTATTTAGATAGAGAAATATCCATAAGGAATAACACTTGCGGTGGTTAATTTTATGTGTCAACTTGACTGGGCCACGGGAAGCCCAGACGTTTGGTGAAACTTTACCCGGGCTGGGTCCGCGAGGGTATCTCTGAGTGAGAATAACATTCGAATCGGTAGAATGAATAAAACAGAAGGCCCCCCTCCCTAATGTGGGTTCACCTTCAAATGAGTCGAAGGCCAGAGGAGAACAAACAGGCTGAAGAAGAGAAAATTCCTTATGCCTGACTGCCTTAGAGCTGGGACGTTGTTTCTTTCTGCCTTCAGACTCAAACCGAAACCTCGGGCACCCCAGGGTCTGGAGGCTGCAGGCCTTCGGACTTGAACTATACCCCTCCTCCCCTGAGCCTCCAGCTTGCTGACAGCAAGTCCCTGGTAAACCGATTCCTTATTGCAAATATGACTGGATAAATATGATAGATTGGAGATATCCTATGTATAATATGTCCATGTAAATATCATATATTGGTTATCTCCAATAGAGATGGTATATCCATGGATGTGCTCTATTGGCTAGCTCCTATATATATGCTTAAATTTTTTAGATTTCATTCTAAAATTCGACATCACCAACTCCAAGGTTGCACTACATGATTTTTAAGACACCCCTAATTCTATAGTGATATAATATTGTGACTAGAACACGTCACATTCATTTCATTTTAATTGAGCCACTGCGAAATAATGTTTTCCTGTACAGGACACTGTACTGAGCTCGGGACCTGTGAATTCTAAAACCTGTCCTTCCACTTCTGGCTGTGTGCTTTTAATTCATCTTTCTCCTTCGCTCTGCTTTCGGGCCCCCATGTGTGGGCTGGAATAGGTTATTTCTTAGGCTCCTGCCCATGCTAACTATTCCAGTATAAGATAATTGATATTTCTAGGTACGAACTTGCAAACAATGTCAGATACCATCTGCCCAGTGTGATCATATGTATTCACTAGGTTTAAACATCCCAAGTGTTTACAAAAATCATTTTCTTTTCTTTTATAACTTTCCAGAACTCACAAATTTGGC
Source organism: Miniopterus natalensis (assembly GCF_054644295.1). Classification (NCBI taxonomy): domain Eukaryota; kingdom Metazoa; phylum Chordata; class Mammalia; order Chiroptera; family Miniopteridae; genus Miniopterus; species Miniopterus natalensis. Next base: position 28,709,648 of record NC_142084.1, read on the forward strand.
CTACAGCCATGTAAAAACAAGGCCAGAGAAATTTCTAAAGTGCCTTGTCACTGCGCCATTGTCATCCGAGGCTTGTGTTTGTTTGTGTTGCTGAGAGCTTCATTTTTCTCTTTTATAACAGAGAAACCCTAATCCCTCTATCCCTGGTTTGCTATCATTACTTTTAATAAATGTTGCTTTTTTAAAATTTTTGCTGGTTCATTTTGGGACCCTAAATGTAAGAATTCGAGAAACACAAAGTGTGTTTTAAATAAAGATGTTTGCCTTTGTCTTTAAGGATATTTGAGCCTTAAAAATCTGTATAAATTGTGAGCCTATAAATAGAGAGAAAGAAATCCTTTTCAGTGTAGTAAATTTTTTATTTAAAAAACCTATTTATAATAGGGAAAAATCTAGTGTAACTGGTATAACTGAATGGATGTAAACAGCATCCATTCACATATTTTGTAGCAAAAAATATCTAGTGAGCTGCTTTCTGGGGCACAATGTTCCTTGACAATGTACTAAAAGAGAGGAAAACAATCTGAACTCTACCTGTAAAGAATATGTAGTCTGGCCCTAGCCCCTTTGGCTCGGTGGTTAGTTAGAGCATTGGCCCATGGAATGAAGGGTCTCGGGTTCGAGTCCAGTCAAGGGCATGTACCCCTGTTGCAGACTTGATCCCAGGCCCTGGTCTGGGCATGTGCTCTGTCACATCGGTTTCTCTCTCTCTCTTTCTGTCCCTTCCAGTCTCCCTAAAAAGCAACGGAAAAAATATCCTTGTGTGAGGATTAGAAAAAAAATAAATAAATACATAATCTGGCTTGTTGATGGAGGCATTCTTAAAAAAAGCTAAATAGCAGTGCATCCAAGATCAAGAAGAGAAATGAGTATTAAGTACTGAGTGAGCGTGGTAGGTATTACATGACCTTAGGCGTGGGAGAGGAGCTTTGCACAGCTGTGTGGTCCAGGTGCCTTACAAAGTAGGCCCTGAGTTTTAAATGAAATGCTGACCATTTATTTGGGAATTGTAAGCCCAGACAAGTGAGAATGATGAAAAAAGGAAAAAAAACAAACAAAAAACCCCATAAGGAACAGAAAGATGAAATGCCATGCAGTGCGACAAGAAGCATTGCCGTGCTGGCCCTTTCTCGAGGAGTCTCGGACCCAGCAGGCTGCCGGCGGGCATGTTCCCCGCAGCGCAGGTAACACTGCTCGAAGGGCTGGGACGTGCAGCTACTCCTCGGAGTGGGCCACAGGAGAGAGAAAGGAAATAAAATTGATGTATTTTCCTGTTTCCCATGCCAAGGTCATCCTATGGGGAGCCAAGTCCTCACATTTCTGGGTCGTGTGTCATACGGCCCCTGAAAGCCCTCAGCTCCTAACATCCCGAACCCTTAGGGGTGTATTCCATCATGTCCGTGAGAAAGGGTGATTCAGCTCGGGTGGTGCGCCGACTAAGAAAGAGAAAAGGAGGCTGTGGGAAATAAGTCTGAGAACACAACAGGTTTGAAAGGTCAGAGAAAATCTGTGGGCATAAGGTTTGGCTACGGGGTGGGTAAAATTTGGATAATTAAGGAAAAGAGAGAAAGCTCTTGGTAGAAGAGAAAAGAATGCACATGGAATGTTATAAACACACCGAGTAGAGTAGAGAACGTTTTAGACAAAGACACAACTGGACAAGGGGTTTTGTGGAGAGTTGGAACAATACAGAGTGTCAGAAGAAAACCTTTGCACTTGACTCAGGCCACAAGGCCTTGCTAAGTCCCGGGCAGGCCAGGCATGTGAGGAACGTGAGATATTTATAGCTTCCATTTGACAGGGGCTACAGAACCTCTGTGAGGACTGAGTGCACGGTTACAGAAGAAAAATAAAATGTAAATGTTTTAAAAACTACCGTCTATTAAATGTACTTATTGTGATCAATACTATGTTAAAAACTTCTATACTTTGTCTCATTTAATTCTACGCAATAAACATGGGAGGCGATTTTTTAATTATTCCTTCTTAAAGATGAGGAAAGTATGGCTCAGAAAAGTTAAGTAACTTGCCTAAGGTCACACAGCTAATAATAATCCCATTCTGCGTTCAAACCAAGATCAGCTACAAAGTTTACATTTTAACTATCACATCACCGGTCTAATTTTTTTTTTTTTATTGCATATCACATTTAGTTTAATAAAATCCAAATATGTATGGCATAACGTTTAAATATGAAATTTCTATTCTATCATCACTTCACCCAAGTCCCAAATGCTGAGATCAATCAATATAATAACCCACCCCCCAAACTTTCAGATTCTAAAGTAAGATAATAGCCCACTCCCACGAAACATGGTGAATATGTAGCTTCCTCAGCCTCGGCCCATCACCCACTCCCAGCCCGCACAGAGAGAACCAAGAGTGAATTGAAAGTCGAATTTTGAAGAGCCTGGTAGTGTCCGCAGTCCCCTAAGCCCAAAGGAGAGCATCGCGCGTGTGCTCTGGAATTTGAGTAAGAAAGGGACAGATGGAGAGAGTGTGAATTCAAGGATTGTTTCTAGAGCGACAGTTTCGGGAGAGCTCTGACTGACACGTCTACCCACAGAGAGCCAGAGGCAGGCTCTCCACGGTCGCAGGTAGGCACCTGGAGGGAAGTCACCATGCTTGAAAAGCCTTTCCTTGAAAAAGATGCTTCAAAAAGCCTTTCCCTGACGGCAGGGAGGGACCTCAGCAGAGGAGGCGTGAAGGTCAACGCTGACCGTGGTACCCGAGTGGCGAGTGGTAAGCGAGCAGGTGAAAAAAAGCAGTGCTCGCCCCCAGAACTTCAGCAGGAGGCCCACGACGGCAGCGAGCCTCGGGGAAGCCAGGAGCAGGGGCGGCTCTGGACATGTCGCCTCTGATGACAATTCTACCCCTCCAGAAGGTTGTGTCCTTCCCTGGGGCTCCTCCCGCTCTCCCAGCCCAGAGACTGAGTCACCCGGTGAAACGCAGGATAGAGGAGCTGTCAGCCGCAACGCCACCACCTCACTGCCAGGGTGCGTGTGCGAGCCGGGCCCACGGTGGGGCAGCAAGAAATGCTCTAAATCGGGGAGAATCTGCAGATTTATAGTTAACCTGCGTTGGGCTTGAACGTCCTCACCCCTCTGCAGTTCACCTAGACTGTGTCCCGACGATTGGAGAGAGAGGAGACTGAACAGGAGGCCCACTGAGTAAACAGGCTTGAGAGAGAGAAAGCTGCTTTCCTCCAGCGCCCCCAGACCAGTGCACTAGCGAATACGTTTAGTTCCATTGTAGCTGCTTCTCCGGTTCTTTCAAAACTGTGCTAACACATAGTCAGGCACAAATAATACACATCTTTAAAAGATAAGACTGAAATTAATAGGAGTTCGGACATTGTGATCCCACTTTGAAAGTTAACCTATTGTAACAATCCCCATGAAATGGGGGGGGGGGGTCTCTGTGGCAGGGAGAGGAAGACAGGTTGGTCTCCACGTGGGGAAGGAAGAGTTGGCTGCTAGGGAAATTACGCAGCAAAAGGCAAAATCTGGACTAGTTGCAGATTATATGACATATACATACTCACGTGTGAGTTTAGCCTTCAAATAAAATCTGTAATGAAAAAAAGACAAGCTTTTTTAAAAATAATATTAGGTAATAGTGAATTTTAATAAAACGTATTAAGGGAAAGAAGGCAAACATTTTATGCTCTAGGGAGTTTTTCAGTTTTCAGTGATAATTAAGTGCTGGAACCATGGAGAAAGTGATGGTCTTTATAAATAAATGTAATTTATTTACTTATTTATTTAAAATGTATCTTTATTGTTGAAAGTATTACAGAGGTTCTCTTTTCCTTCCCACCGACCCCTTCGACCCCAGGCCTGCACCGCACACTGTCTGTGTTATGGGTTATGCATACATGGGTATAAGTTCTGTGGTTAATCTCTTCCCACCCACCCACCCCTGTTAATTCATTGGTGCCACATAATCAGCTTAATTATAGGAATTGGGTTTTTATTATTATTTTTATGATTGTTTAAACAGCTATCTTATTTTACCATGCACCGTGAATTGAGACAGAGAGAAAGTAGAAGCCGGTATGCACATATCCCTGCTCTGCATCTCTCCCGCTGCCTTGGGGATGTTGAGCTGAAGCTAAGGGACGAGGGCTGATAGGGTGGCCCTCTTCCACCTTCATTTATGTCGCAGACACGCAGTTCCCTATCTCTGGGCTGCAGCTGTCTTTGTTTTAGATTCTCGCCGCAGTGCTCTCATTCTTTGATGTTTCCAGGTGCAATACTCCCCCTATTACCGGTATTTCAGCTGTGGTGTGTGTGTGAGTCTGTGTGTTCACGGGTGAGGGACTGGCGGGGGTGGGGGGGCTGAGGACAACGAACCGAGGAGCAAAAGGGTCCCGGGGAGGAGAGTGTGAGCGTGCTAGTGTACGGTTTCCAGACTCTGAGCTATCCCCCCAAATTCTGCAAATCAAATTTACACTGTGATAGCTTCCTAACTTTCAGATGTGGGTGATAAGCTTCATAGCCCTTCCTTCCTTCCTTCTGTTTATGATAAGTAATAGTAACAATAACAGCCTCGTCCAAGTGCCCTGCGCGCACATTCGATTCTCACAAGGAACCTTCAAGGTCAATGTTTTTATTATTCCCACTTCACAGGTAAGAAAATTGAGGCAAGGAACATTAAGAAACTGCCCAAGGTCACCCAAGAATGTAAGTAGTAAAGCCAGAATAAGAACCTACTAACATTTGTGATTTCGCCCCCAATTCATGTTCATGTTCTTAAACTCTCATAACACAATAGGTTTTTCCTATTAGTCAGAACCTGTCTCTACCTGGTCAAAACAAGACCTTCAGAGGAGAAAAGCCGTCCAGTGCCAGGGAAGGTGTATCTCCTGATGGAGCAACCTTTGGGGCAGGAGAAAGAAGCCCTCATCTGATACCAAACAGAACGCCCTTCATACATGAAATGCTGGGTTTAGGTTTCTAGACTATAAAGATGAGTGAGACACGGTGCCTGTCCTCGGTGTAATTTTGTAAACTTTGTCCTTTTACAAATCTTCCAATGAAAATGTTGCAAATGATTTCTTAGAAACTTGGTCTTTTTCTGGGTAAAGTCTGCCACCATGTGGCTACTTTGTAAAACAACATTTAGAAGTGATTTTTTTTTCTTAAGCGTTTAGATGTGGAAGGGCGGACAGCAGGCAGACACAAGCTAGGGACGTGCGCGTCCGTCACTGTGACCTGCTCTCATCGATGCGGAGAGCCTGTTTCTGGTACTCGTGTTACTATGCAAAGCGCTCCCTATGACTTATTTATTTATTCCTCACTATCAGCCTTCGAGGTAGATACAACTGACATCTTTATGGTTGCAAGCACTTTTACCTTTCCTCCCTTATGGCCGGAAATCCTCAGATTCTAGACTGGTCTCTAACGTCAGTGAGCTGAGTCACTGCAGCACCACCTGACTACCATGTGCTAGCTGGATCTTAATGCACCGCCGTCTGAAATTAGATTTATCAGGGTCTATGCTTTTATTCTTCATGCCTTGAAGTCTCTAGCTTTTTAAAAATATATTAATTATATTCATCAAGTAACCAAAATGTCGAAGCTTCACTGTGCAAATCTGACATAACATTAATAGTGGTACTAGTATTAGTATAGTATAGTATTAACAGTGTAAGAACAAGTAACTGTCATCTTATTAGCAATTAGTACCTAAGGATTTCAAAGGTTTTTTTCACATTATGCCAAACAAACCACAGAGAATTCATATAACACCTATTATCAATGTGGTATTAGTAAGTACACATCCTGTGCTTATGTCATGAACTTCCTACTGAAATAAGAAATTACTATCACTGTACAAGGACGTATTATAATATTATGTAATAATAACCTACAGCAATATACTTGAAGATTAGTATTAACTGTTCAAAATTTTATTTAATTTATTATTATTATTTTTTAATATATCTTTATTGATTTCAGAGAGAGGAAAGGAGAGAGAGAGAGAGAGAGAGAGAGAGAGATAGCATCATCAATGATGAGAGAGTCATTGATCAAGCCCACACCCGGGCATGTGCCCTGACCAGGAATCAAACCGCGATCTCCTGGATCCTAGGTCGACGCTCAACCGCTGAGCCACGCCTGGCCGGGCTAACTGTTAAAATTTATGTTTTGGAGCCCAAAACAAATTTTATAAGGTGAGGTCGCCTATTTTTTATCTTCAGAGTTATTCGTGCTGTGGACCACAGTGGTTCTTCCTTTCACAGAATCACAGGATGAAAAGAATCTGTTTCTATAAAAGCTAATCCTATATGCTTTACTTTCATTGCAAAACTATTTTAAATTTATAAGTTAGGTAAAGTATCATTCAAGGAAAAGTTAATTTATTATTTCAAATGTTTTTGTTTTTTTTTCTTTATAAGGCTATGCCAGAAAGGGAAACGGCTAACCACCCTCTTTCACTCCCTCCTAAAAATTATAGGTAGAGGAAAGTCCAAAACTTCTTAAATAAGAGGCGAATCTTTTTGTTACACTCCACCCCCCATACACACAATTTATTGGCAAGAACTGTGGGCTACATCTCCAGGGAAGTTTGGGGAAATTTGAATACATTTTTTTCACAAACCACAACAAAAAAATCACCATTTGAGACTGACTGTTCTGGTTTGATCTTCCTACAATTCCTGAAAGCCTAGAATACGCTCTCAAAAAGGTAAGGTACAGTGCTGTTAGTGTTTGCTATACAAGGGATTTATGTTAGTTTGGCACTAGAGGGATACATTCCCCTCACTTTTTATATTTAAAAAATGCATCATTGTTGCACCTCTGCTTATATTCAGTAACAGACGGTCTCTGTTACTATCTGCAGCTGTCACAGGAAAAGGACCTTGACAGGTGCTGGTGCTGCGGGAAAAGGAAGCTGCCGGCATTCAGATGGGGAGTATATAACCAGTAATAATATGCCTTGAATGTATTCACTTGACGTGTTTGTCAAATATTTACTGTCTGATAGGTTTTGTTATAAGTACCAGGGATAAAGCTTCCATAAGTCAAGGCTCCCACCCATGTGAAACTTATATTTCCGTGGAGCAGACAGAGAATCCACAAGTACACAAATTATTAACGTAACTTCAGATGGTGACAAGTGCATTAAGGAAAATTAAGCAAAACACTCTAAGAGTGAGTGCTGCTGGAAGGCAAGAGCGAACCGTGCAGACGCCTGAGAGAAGAGCGTGATGCTAGAAAGAAGTAGTTAAAAGGCCCAGAGGAAGGCCCTGGCGTGGAGAGGGGGGAACGCGCGAGCGAGCGAGCGAAGAAGCGCAGGGTGATTGGATCAAAGAAGTGAGAAGGGCACCGGCTGGATAATCTGTGATTTTTGTTTCGTTTTGTTTGTCGGCTTTTTTGTTTCACTGGTCACTCGGCTAACCGTTTTAAGAAATCTGATGTTGAAAGATGTACTATCGCTTATTAATGTTGATCTAGGGCTAGTAAATTTCAAAGTACTTCTCAAAGTTTTTCTCAAACTTGAATGTACATAGCATTTTGTAAAAATGCAGTTTTGATTCAGTCAATTCTGATACTCAAGTGGGGGGGTCTGGGATTCTGTTGTTTGAACCAAGTCCTCTTTGAAGCCAGAGCTGCGGCCCTGTGCATCCCCTTCGATGAGCAGCACTGCAGGCTTCTGTGGCCCCCGGTCTTTCCTGTGCACCTGCTCGAAGTGAAGTTCTGGGCTCCTGCTTCTGTGTTCCCGATTCTGTAAGGTGCAGAGATATGTATTTTGGCAAAGAATCCCAGGAATTCTGATGAACACGGTCCATACACAGTGTTGTGGAGGGTACAGAACTGAACAACATAGACTCTGATTTTCCTTTTGTATGATATTTGTTCTCAGAAACATTTGGCTATGGACATGAAGGACCTGTTGGCGCCTGCCGGTCCCTGCCTGTCCCAGTGAATATTCATTAAATAATATTTATTGAATATCCACCCAATAAATATTGCTAGGTGGCTCTTGCCCTCAAGGATGTCACAGTCTGGAGACAAGTAGCCCAAAGGTACAGCGGAATTAATAGGAGCACGGATTTTAGAAGCAGACAAACCCACGAGCTGTGCTAAGTGTGTGAAGGCTGAACTCTCTGCTGTACTCTCTCGATAGTCTCGGCAGTAAAATGAGAGCATGGCCACCCCCTAAATCTTATGTGAGGAGTAACTGAGGTGATCTAGGTAAAGTGACCAGGAAAATGTCTGGCATAAAGGAAGTACATGGACAGCACTGGGCCATTGGCTACTGGGTATCTGAAGATATTAAAGAGTTATTTTAATTCTGTTAAGTGCAGTAACAGCATGCTGGGCATGTAAAAGTAAATAGTCCTTCAGAGGCTGAGATGTGCATTGAATTCTTATGAATGAAATGACATAATGCCTGGCGTCTGGCGTACCTGACAAGGACACCAGGTAACTTAGCTTCACCGCCACGGTGAAACGCTGCAGGGAGATGGCCCCCCAGAGGAAGGGTCTGTCAGAACGTGTGTGCTATCCGCCCACTGCTGGGGCGGGAGAGATGACTTTGTTCCGAGCAAAGCAATTTTGAGACGAGGCGGCAGCTGTGTTTTTGGAGCTGTGCGTGGAGTTCTGGCTTTTGTGTCCCTTGTTAAAATATTCTCTTAACCACCAGATTGTTTGCACACAGATCTTGTAAACATGCTCCAGAAAATGGTTCATAACATGCATTTCAAGCAAAGAAATTAAATGATCTGTGTCACCAATTTAACTCATCCTTAGCGTCCGTTTTTCCGGCTGACCGTGGCACACCTCCTCTCCGCGTCTTCAGTATGGTGCTCTGGGTACTTGACTGTCCTGACCCAACACTTACCTGGCCACGGTGCAAGTCCCCCACTCACCGTGCCCTCCAGTATGAATTATTTTCAATGAAGAAAGTTATTTAAAAGAATGCTCAAAGTTGGGGGTGTATATAGACTTCATCAACAAATACACAATAACATGCTAAATTATGTCTTCACTTGGAGCCTAAATCTTGAAATCGATATTATTTCTGCCCTCCATTTTCTAGTCGAAAGTATTGATGTCCGTGAATATTAATATGTTGTGAACTCTAAAGTGATTTGCTGACCCAAGATATTGTCTCCTGCCAGTGCTTTAGTACTTAGAAAGTTATAGTAGAGCTTTCATTCCTCAAGTGTTTTAATTATAAAATATTATCTTTCATTATGCAAAGGGTACCAGGAAGGATATTAATGAATTTAAACAATGAAATACAGCTTCTGCTTTATGCTTTTTTCTTTTTAAATACCATTTTTATCAAATATTAAATTCTCATATATACAAGAGTCTATTTATATGTTTTTTATTTTTATGTTTTTTATTGATTTCAGAGAGAGGAAGGGAGAGGGAGAGAGAGAGACAGAAACATCAGTGATGAGAGAGTCATTGATCGGCTGCCTCCTGCACGCCCCCGACTGGGGATCCAGCCCACAACCCCGGGCCTGTGCCCTGACCGGGAATCGAACCAGGACCTCCTGCTTCCAGATGGATGCCCAACCACTGAGCAACACCAGCCGGGCTGCTTTATAATTTTTGTTTTTATGGAGTGTGGTCCGCAGACTCTAGGGTTCCCCCTTCACCCATGGCCCCTGACATTCATGCTTTGTCTGACACTCTTCCCCTCAAGCACGGGTGGGACTTATGAATTGCTTCTAACCATCAGAATATGGCAAAGGTCACACGATGGACTAGATTTTTACCTGTATGTGTTATAAAAGATGGTGACCCATCTTGCTAGGAGACTCTCCTTTGCTGGATTTGAAAAGACTGCCATTTGTGAGCTGCCGCGTGGACAGGGCATGTGGCCTGGAGCGGAGGGTGGCCTCTGGCTCAGGATGACCAGGAAGCTGAAGCCTTCAGACTGGCAAACTGGAAGGGCCTGAAGGCCCCAACAGCACTGTGAGTCAGGAGACTGATTCCTCCCCAGTCCAGCCGCAGAGGAGGTTCCATTTGGCCAACACCTTGACTGTAGCTTTGTGAGGCCCCGAAGCTGTTCTCAGGACTCAGCTAAGCTGTGCTCAGACCCCTGACCCAGAGAAGCTGGCCACTAGTAACTGTACCGTTTGAAGCCACTGACTTTGTAATACTATTGTTAAGCAGCAACAGATAACCAATTCACTGAGTTTACGACCTTCCTTTTAAAGACAGAACATGACTCCTATGGGTGATTTCAGTCCTTTGCTCTCAATGAGCATTCCTGTTGAATTCTGCTACATGAGTGGGAGAAACAGCTAACATTTATTGAGCTCCTGCTTTTCTCTTACTATTTTCCAGCATGAAAAATATACCTCTCCATCATCATCCATTAAATCAGTCAAGCAATCTGCAAATCACAATGCACTTCCAGTACAGGCAGAAACGACGGCACTTAATTCTAAGAGATACCTGGTGGAGAGTAAGGCGTAGAGTTTCCTGAGCACACACTTGAGAACAAGCAAAAAATTATCACCAATTTGGCAAAATTATTAAAGATACGAACGATTGGCTTGAATGAGTATGACATGTATATCATCTCATTCAACCTTCTTGACAGCATCAAATGTCTTGAGTTATGTAATTAGATGATAAATGCAGTCATCAAAAGCGATGAAAGAGAGAGAGACAGATTCACCACTTGCAAGCAGCAGTCCGCACGAAGGCAGGAATCACAAATCATCCTCCCAGAGGCAAAGATGAAACGCGATTATCGAAGCAAAGATCCTAGTGTTGTTTTAAAGAAAGTACTTAAAAAATATAAAAAATAATGTGTCACAGGCCCACTGGAGATCAGAAAGAGTTTGGACAACTCCTTTAACATGTTCGTTATAAACTTATTACTACCAATTTCCTGACTCGAAAGCAACAAAACAATTTTATAAAATATTGCTTAAATTTAACATGTGCATCTCCAAGAGAACCTGGTGATAGGACTGTAGAATAATATTTTGGTTGCAATTACAGTAATATTCAGTGACATATTAACATGACATTAGAATTTCTTCAATCGTATTTTTTAATTTGGAGCCAATAAAAGTTTTAGCTTTTCTGAAATATTAGTCTATGACTACCTACATAGGCTTTGGTTCAACTTTACATGGCTTATTGCTTTCTTTGAATTAAATTTTATGGATACATTGTCCTGTCTGAACCTACTCTGTTGGAATTTATCCAAATTTATTTTAAAATAAATACACTCTTAGTATTTCCTTTTACATGGTCATATGGCATTTGACTTTATTTACCCATAAATATTTCAATATATTTATATTATTTTTCTTGTTTTGTTCCAATTTGTGTAGAAATTTACTGTAAGTCTTGAAATTCTATGTATGCAACTATGCAGGGCTGTTTTTAAATAAATAAAACTGTTTCCCTCCATAAAAATTGAAATTATATTTTCAGTATTTTCCTAATATAGGTACAGTGATCAGTATTTAATATTTATCTAGAACTTTTTCATAAATTGAAGTATATCTCATGCTCTGACAGATGGTTATGAAGTCACAGTTAGCGTATGATCTGATTTCTCTCATTTTTAAGTGTAGAGAACTCAATCATGGGATGTTGGAATGACTTACATGTGACCCTGTACATGGAGAACAGGAAGCAGAATCTAGATCGGATTCAATGATTGTCAGATTCTAAAACTGATCTTTTTTAAGAGCAAAAATTAAGAGCCTTAACCACAATAATATGATTGCCTATCTTATTTTAGATTAACATTGTCTTTAAATATTAAATTGTCACTTTTTATTAATTTGTTTCTCCAGAAACATCTACTTAGTATAACCACATACAAGTACTCAAACTAAAAGTCGTTTCATTTTCTATGCGTTGTTCGCTTATTTTGTGTTTACTGTTTCCTTGTGTCTTGTAACTTCAGGAGAAGGGTGGAAAGGAAGGGGTTAATCTATTCTGCCACTCCAAAATTACTACCCACAACCAAAATCATAGCTTAGTTTCTTCTCAAAATACATGTTTGCCATTTTTAATCACAGACTCGGTGATTAAGAATGGAATGAAAAAGAGACACGACTAAGGGGCAATTCAAATAAACAAAGAATTAAGATGTTGTGATATGTTTATAAAGACTAGAGACATCTGGAATATTCCAACTAAATAGTACAGATAATGCACTCTTTCTTTTAATAACAGCTTTGAGTGCTGTAAAATATCAAAATGCTAAAGTACTACCAAGGGCCTCTGTTGTTTGTCCTTTGTCTTCTAATATACACCAAGTTCTGAGTTTCGTCTTCATTCTAATGCGTATTGTGTTCACTGCTTCTGATTCATTCAATTTTAATCTTCTTTATTAGAGATAATCTATTTGTGTCCAAACAGCATTCTTTTAATCAAATCTTGATGAATTATGCTTGTCGTATATGACTATTCACTTAGACCACTCTCTGTTCCAAAGGAAGATATATGGTGTTAAATAGGAACCAGGAGATTGAGGTTCGATTCCTGGTCAGGGCACATGCCCAGGTTGCAGGCTCGATCCCCAGCAGGGGGCGTGCAGGAGGCAGCCGATCAATGACTCTCTCATCATTGATGTTTCTCTCTCTCCCTCTCTCTGAAGTAAAAAAAAAACATATTTAAAAAATAAAAATAAAAAAGGAAGTAGATATTCTGATACCAACCATAGAATTTCTCCTTTATTTGAAAGATACATGCAAGTGGATTAATATATTTTTAAAATATATATCTTTTTTGATTTCAGAGAGGAAAGGAGAGAGAGAGAAACATCAATGATGAGAGAGTCATTGATCGTTTGCATCCTGCACGGCCTCCACTGGGGATCGAGCCCAAAACCTGGGCCTGTGCCCTGACAGGGAATCGAACCACAGTCTCCTGGATCCTAGGCCGATGCTCCACCGCTGAGCCACGCCCAGTCAGACCAAATGGAATAATTTTTTTCCGCCTGTGATTGTATCAGTCAAGGCCCAGTTGCAGGAACTGTTAGGCTCGTGCTAGATTCAGAGAAGATCAGTTATTTATTTTCCCTGCCTCTGCAGCATCATGCTAATTGATACAACATAATTAAAACAGAGAAGTAGAGGGAAAAACAGAAAGAAGAAACTAGAATTAAAGTTTTCTGCATACTTATTTAGTCCCTGGGTAAAAGAAAGAAATTACACATTTAAAGGACAGATAGATGTTTATAAAGGAAAACAAATAGATTTAACAACAATAGCAGCAACAACCAAAAAATTGTCTGAGACCTCAATTGATTAAAATGGCAACAAACATGAATATTTATTTTTAAAAAAGCAAAATGAATAGCTAGTATATGAAAAATATAATAAAAATGTATGTTTAGACACCCCTTTTTATCCTTTTAAAATGGGTCAGGATTTAAGATGTGCTATATTCAAATATTTGTGTTTCTTTGTTTTGCTAGAAGGAGATAACTTTGGTTTTGATTATTGGGATATCGTTTCTGGAAAGCAATTTGGCAGTAACTAATAAGGATCATTAAAAGTTAGAATTCTTTTTTAAAATTTCTGTAATTTGGCTAAAGATGGCAGAAGCTGTGTCTGTTTTTGTTTGTCTGAAATATATCTTTATTGATTTCAGAGAGAGAGGAAAGGAGAGGGAGAAAGGGATAGAAACATCAATGGTGAGAGAGTCATTGATCGGCTGCCTCCTGCACCCCCCCAACTGGGGATCAAGCCCGCAACCCGGGCCTGTGCCCTGACCGGGAATCGAACCCTGATCACCTGGATCCTAGGTCGATGCTCAACCGCTGAGCTACGCCCGGCTGGGCGCTGTGTCTGTTTTGTTTGCCACTGTGTTCTCTGCAGATTTTAAAGTACTTGACACAGTAACTTTTCAATAAATTTTGTTGGATGAATGAATGAATGATAATAAAAGCATGAATTTTCATAGCAATATAACCTAGAAAAACCCTGAATGTCAACATTAAAGGAACAATTAAAAAATTTTGGCCAATTCATATGACAAGATATTTAGCCAATAAAGTAGTTAAATTATTTAATAGCAAGGGAATGCTCATTAAACAATAATACAACATCAAGTAGTCTTATTGTAGCCTATACTTCTTTATCTCAAATGAATTTAAAATAAAAATATTAACTGTGGGTCAAGGGTATTTGTGTTTTTAGAATCAACCCTCTGGTAGGATTCTCTTAATTCTTCACTTGCTATACATGACAAAAATTACAGTTCAAATTATTCTGTACTTTCAAAATGTTTCCTGTGTAAAAAGTAGTAAACCTAGACTGAATATATCCTTCTTAATACTTTTCTGACACGACTTATGTATTACATAGAAAGTAAAGGCGTCTATTTTCTTTATTCTCTTTATTGTAGCATAAAATTCAATGTCAGTTTTATTTTAATGTTAATACAGTCTTTGACTATTATCCATATTAATATATTTTTAGTTTGAGATAAACTGGATACTTATACCTAATACAGATCAAAATATGACCAACTATTCACATAGTATATATTTCAACAAAAGGGTAGATTGTCACAAACAGTTGTTGGACTGGGCAGTTTCTCCAAATTATGGTAGGTAATTACTAGTTTGTGGCAAATGCCACAATATCCAGAGACCTAGCCTCACATTTAGTGTAAGCAATTTCCATTCCAGTGGCTTTGCTCACATACTCACATGTACTATATTATGAAGGAGCGTAACCCTAACCCTTTATTTTGTTTCTCCCATAAGTGTGATGTTAAAAAATATGATTTTAGTTTCCATCTTGTAGCTTCAGATTTATTTACATACACTGGTGTTTCCACATAACCTTTGGAAATTGAACACTGGCCAGAAAATAAATGGTTAAATATATAAATATATACATTACACTTCTGATAGGCCTATGGAAGGAGAAAGCTAAGCCAAGTACCAAATAATAAAGGTCAGAAACTTTTCATAAAAGACTAGAAAGGATGACTATTTAGGAAAAAGATAGCGTTTGCCTCTGCCCTGCGTTGCCTTGAGGCAGTTATTGCCCGCTTCTCTGCAGTCAAGACAGCAGTGTCCTCAGGAAATAAGCAACCAGTTGCCCTTAGGCATTGAATGTCCCATCCAACTCTCTAAAAATCCCCGGGGCTGTGGGTTACAGTTCAGGGAGATTGGCACTTCCCAATCATACCACACTGCACAGTTCAAAATGCAAGATTACAGAAGGTTAAAAGGTAAAAAGGGAAAAAAAATGCAATTGATGTGAAACAGACACAGAAATTTTGACTCATGTTCAACACACTTACTGTATGGGGGTGGGCAAAAGTAGGTTTACAGTTAATACAATATAATCATTATACAGTATTTAATAAGTAAATAAGACAGGAATAAACACTGTTTCTGTGTACTCACAACTATAAACCTCCTTTTGCCAACCCCTTTTTATACATATATGTAATAAAAAAAAAAAAAAGAGAGGGATTACAAATGGAAATGATCAACAATGGTTATCTGGCAGGGTTTTCAGTACAAGGCTCATCTCCTATGCTGGAGAACAGAGGTCAGCTGCAAGTGACAGCCCGTAAGTCAAATTGGACCTGCTTCCTGTTTTCATAAATAAAGTTTTATTGGAACATAGCCATACAGACCCAATAATTTCTATATTAACTATAGCTGCTGCCACATGACAAGGACAAGGTTAAGTAGCAGTGTGAAAGAGACTGGCCTTCCAAACCTAAAATATTTATGTTCTCGCTTTTTATAGAAAAAATTTACCAACTCCTGCTCTAAACTCACAGACTGAGGCCTGGCCTTTAAAGATCCCTCCTCAGCACACATTACCAGCGCAGCTGACACCACCCGAGCAAGAGCTCCCAAGCCGAACTAACTGAACACCTAAGGAAAACAAGACCTCAGAGTAAGACGAACTGGACAACCTAGGCAACTCATAATAAGGAGAGAATTTTAACAGATGGAACAGAATCTAAAATGTGTGTTAAAGATGATGATAGATGATAGACAGATAGACAGACAGACAGACAGATAGATAGATGATTCCCAGCTGGGGTGGCTCATGGTTTGGTTCGATTCCCTGGTCTGGTCACATGCCCAGGTTGCAGCCTTGGTCCCCCATAGGAGGCGTGCAGAAGGCTGCCAGTCAATGATTCTTTCTCTTCATTGATGTTTCTCTCTCTCTCCATCTCCCTTCCTCTCTCTGAAATCAATAAAAACATATTTTTTTTTAAAGATAGATGATTGATGGATAGATATTGTCAATAGAAAGCAGAACTAAAATTTATTTAAAAATGAAATAGAAATATTAAGTATGAAAAATATGAGTTGACATGAAGAGAATAAAAGATTAATCAGTGGTAGATAGGATACAGCTGAAAAAATGAATGAGTGAATTAGAATATCAGACTGTGGAAATTTCCAGAAGACAGCAAGAGAAACTAAACTGACCTGGCTTATGGATAAGTAATATTTGAAGAAATAATGGAGATAGGTTTCCAGTTCTGTTACTATGCCAGGCTGTTATTACCACTAAAAAACACTAAGATTACTTCATTTTGCAATGTTTTCATAAAAGATCAAAGAGCTGACATGATACAATAGTTAGGAATTACCATAAAGTCTAGAAGATGAAAACCGCTCATGTTAGAGTGTTTGCCTCTGGGGCGCCTGTAAAGGGAGAGAAAATGACAGAGATGGAGAGGGGAGTGAGTAGAATAAAGATCCCTCCTCCGCATCTTCCCCTGGCGTCTAAAACGTGAACAAAATAATTTTGGACATTTAATGAAGTAATGAGGGCAAATGAATACAGATCAGGATGACAAACTGTTATAAAAACTATTTGTTTTGATGTACGCCCTGAAGTTCAAATGAACTATATGCTCTAGTTTCTTTCATGGCTGGACATAAATATATAATTTTCCCTTCAGTCTATTAAAATTGCTGAATATCTTCTCTCTTAGAAGTATCTAATTTCATGTTTAGTGAAAGCTTTCACTAAGTAATCCTTTTAAAATCATTAAGCTTTTAGTGGAAGAGCAAAAATAACCTAAATCTTGTTTCTTCTTGTATACAATCTCTATATGTCTTTACTTTCTTTCATCTTACCTTTTGGGGAGCATCTTCACTTAAATTTTTATTTATTAAGAGGAGCATCCTTACTTTTTGTCATGCATTATATTACCACAACTCTTGAAACCCAAGGGAGAAAAATAAGATAAAATGAAGGCCCTGTTCCTTGTCTTTCAGTAAAACCATTCTCCATACCATACTTTAAATTATGTACCTGGTATACATAACTTGTAATTCTACTTGTAGGTTTTATCTATAAATGAATGTGTTGCTTTAAAGTAGCTATCAGGGAAAGCTTCCATTTATTCAAATAACTGTACCATTATCTAAATAATTTTTTATAATCCTTTTTCAGAATTGTTCAAAATTTATTTTACGTACTGAATACGTACACATTTTCTGTATTATTCAATTTTGCCATATCTTGTTTTTTAAAATGAGTATATATAATATAAAATATAGATTACACAGAATAAACACGTCCCATTCCACAAAATGAAGGATTTTCAGCTGTTCCCCCAAATTAAATTCACTCCTAAATGATGCAAATACAACAGTATTGATACTAAATATGAAGGTATCCCACAGGCTCTCCAGACAAAGTTCTTGATGTCCTACAAGTACCTAAGTGTTTTCCTTCTACTCTTTGCACTTGAATCACTGAATTGTGGAGCATTAGCAAACAGCAAAAGAAAAACCCCTATTATTCTCTTAAAAGCGCACATCATAGCCACGGTTTGTAAACATTTTTGGTTCTACGTTAACCTACAAATCTTCGTCAGCTAAATTACTCCAAAATAGTGGTGTTGAGATTGTAACCTTTTTGGCAGAGGAAGTTTTGAGAAAAAGCTTAAAGATGTCTCTCTTTTAAAAGAACAGCTTCCAATGCTTTACAAAGTTTTCAAGAACTAAAACTACACAAATGGTAAAATTTAACTTTCTTGTCTGTTTCCAACTCACTCAATATATACCCTGCATATATACTGCCATGTGGACACACCGTATGTACCCAGTGGCACAGAGAGCAGAGCAACATGCAGAAGTGAGTGTTCTAACCTAAACAAAGGAACTGGGGAGAGCATTTTTAGCGTCCAGGTTTCCGTAGATGCTTTGGGTCACAGGCTGTCTATATCACAGGACTTGAATTTGCTGCCTGCTCTATTGCATTTTTTTTTTTTTTTTTTTTTTACCCTAAAGAAAGAAAGGTGGTAGGAGATTCCTAAAAAATCTTTTTTCTTTGCCACTATCCCCAGGCATGGAGGAGGAATTAGCCTTGTAATCTGATCCTTTTAAGTCTCTGCATTTAATTTTAATCAAGAAACCAGGCAACCAAAGACGTTAAGACCGACTGAACGGCAGAGGGCAGCATTTACTCGTGGCTGAATCCACTCCGGGCTCAGGAAAGTTTTACATCTGGAGGGGGTCACTGTGGCAGAAATGCATGATATATGCCCTATCTTGTATTTGCATTGCTTGGTTTAAATTCTTATTTTCGAACCGGTTTCCCTTAAAGGGAAAGGAATACTGACCTGATTCCTAGTCGCTTTATTTTTTTCTTTTATAGAAGCGATTGCATGCGTCTACAAAAACTCGCTACAGTAAAAGAGCAGGGGAGTTAATCTGAGTGCAGCACGTGGCAGGTGAGCATTTTTAAAATTTAAAGTTCATTCTATTTATTTATATTTTTCATATTTATTTCTTCCCCAGACCCTCCCCCTGCCCCCTCTCGTCCAAAAAAAAATTGGTCATGATTCCTTTGGCCACAGGATGTCAAGGGGGAAATATTCCAACAGAGATCTAAAATTCCAAACTCTGCAACAGGAAAAGGGCTCCGTCTTTCCCAAGGGCTACCATTGTTATTGTTGAAACTCTAAGGTTTGGCTACTGGCACCTGGGATCCATTTGGGAAGGGAAACAAAACAAACACCAGGTTCCCCTGGCTTTTCCTATAGGAAGTGCGAAGGGCCCGGGGTACCGAGGCCGCGGTGCCCCCCGTCGCCCGGGAGCTGGGGAGGGGAGCTGGGCGCAGGCCGAGAGCGCAGCGAGCCCGGGAGCGCGGGGCGAGCGCTCGGCGGCTCCAGAAGGAAAGGGGAGGGTCGGCTTGCGTTTCGCCGGATCCGTCGAAAGGGGCAGGAAACGGTTAAAGCCACTCTGCGCTGCGCATTCCCAGACAGGCTTTGCTTAATCCTTCCTCCCCGCTCGAGCAGCCCCTCGCCCCCCCGCCTTTCTTTTCTTTCTCTCGACCCCCTTACCCCTGAGTTATTACTAACATAACAACCGAACGGTCTTCCCTCAGACCCCGCCACTAAAGTTATTTATCTGCAAACCTGACCTAACCCCCATCTATTCTGCGGCAGCTTTTTGCTGTTATTGCTCTGACGCCGGCCAAGATTTAACCAAAAGAGAAAAAAAAAAGAAAAAAATCGCCCCCTTCCCAGCGCCTCCGACTAGCGGGGGTCCCACCCCGACCGCCCACAGTCCCCCGGAGGCCCCGGGAGTGATGAGCGTCGGGAGCAGCCAGTCGGCGGCCGAGGCGGCCGGGCGCGCGGGCGGGGGCAGCTGCGGGCCCAATGGGCAGGGCGGGGGCGGGGCCGCGGGTGACAGGCCCCGAGCGCGGGGGCGTCCGCGCGAACCCACAGCGGGTCAATGAGTGGCGAGCAAAGTTTGGGAGTCCGGCTCGCCCCGCGGTCTGCCCGCCCCTCTGTTTGTGTTTCGGCCGCGCGCGGGGCGTGTGCGCGCGCGCGTGCGGAGGGGAAGGGGCGGGGAGAGTGGGGACTCGCTGGGGCGGAGAGGGGCTCCCGAGCTCCGGCTGCGCTGCCGCACAACCTCGAGCCCGGCGGCCGAGCAGCAGAGCGCTGACAGGCGCCGTCCCGAGCCGCCGCGGGCGCCGCCACTGCCCGGCGCCGCGTGCCCGCCTCCCCCGCCGACGGCGCAGGAGAAACGGGGCCAGCCGCCCCCAAACCTAAAGCCTTGTGGATTACAAAGTGAAACTGACCCGGGACCATAAAAGCAGAGATTCACCCGGGCAGGGGCGAAGCGCACTAGAGTGGGCTCTGCCGGGGCCGCCCGAGAACGGCCTCCCCCCACCCCCCGCGGCATGCTGAGGGGAGGGGACGCGGGGACTGCGCGCCGCTGCTACCCGAGCCCCGCGAGGCCGAGAAGAACGGGGGACCTGCGCTCGCTGTGGATGTACAAATAACGGGTCGGCAGGCGCCCCGGCTGAAGTAAAATAAAAACATGCCGAGGAGCGCTGGATGCTGCCCGCGCCCGCAGCAGGGGCGGCGGCGGCGGCTGCCGGAGGAGGAGGCGGCGGAGCGCTCGGGGGCACTGGAGCCCTAGCGCCCGCGCCGGGAGCGCAGTTCGCCGGCGGCCCGCGCGCCGCCGCCGCCGCCGCCTGGGCCTCGCGGCCACTCGCACAGCTCCGCGGAGGGGCGTCGCAGCCAGTTCCCGACGGGTGGGGACTGCAGGAGACCCCGGGTCTCCAGCCTTTAGGGAAAGAATTCGCTCACCTCCGGGCTCCCTCCCGCCCCTCCCTGCGCGCAGCCGTCCTCTGCCCGCAGCGCCGCCCGCGCCGGTCCTGCCCTCCTCCGTGTCTTGGCCGCGGGCAACTTCCAAAGTTTCTGAAGAGTTATTTGCAAGGATTGCTCACACACCTTAAACACAGGCCACCTCTCCCCAGCCCTCGGCCACCCTCGCGCAAACGCTCAGACTCTCCGGATTCCGAACCAACGTGGAGGGGGGAGAGGGCGAGGGTGGGAACACTGGAGGTTTGAGAAACTTTTCTCGGAACTCGTCGGCGCCCGGCAGCGCCCCGCGGAACGCCCGGCAGCCCCTCGTCCCCGCTGCGCTCTGGCTACGCCGCGTCCAAATGGCTACCTGGATGGAACCTTTCGCCGCGGCCACTTGCTTCTGCCGGGCAGGCTGTCCTTTGAAATAGCTGAGCTCTCAGCAGGACCGTCAGTGGCATTTGCCAGGATACTTAATCCCGGTCGTTGCATTCTTTTTGCTTCACCTATTCCTTCTGTTGACCACGCCATTCTAGGGAGCCGGGACCATGGACTTGGCCTGCGCAGGCGGGGCTCCTGGCCGCGCGTGGCTCCCGCTGCCCGGCCCCTCGGTACTCCAGCTCCTGCGCGTCTTCGGGCTGCTGTCCCTGCTGCCGGGGCCGGCCCGGGTCGGCGGGGCCGAGCAGCGCCAGGTGTTCCAGGTGCTGGAGGAGCAGCCCCCCGGCACGCTGGTGGGCACCATCCCCACGCGCCCCGGCTTCACCTACCGGCTCAGCGAAAACCACGCCCTGTTTGCCATCAACAGCAGCACCGGCACCCTGTACACCACGGCCACCATCGACCGCGAGAGCCTGCCTAGCGACGTGATCAACCTGGTGGTCCTCTCCAGCTCGCCCACCTACCCCACCGAGGTGCGCGTGCTGGTGTGGGACCTGAACGACAACGCCCCCGTCTTCCCGGACCCCTCCATCGTCGTCACCTTCAAGGAGGACAGCAGCAGCGGGCGCCAAGTCATCTTGGACACGGCCACCGACGCGGACATCGGCTCCAACGGCGTGGACCACCACTCCTACCAAATCGTGCAGGGCAACGAGGAGGGCCGCTTCCGCCTGGACATCACGCTGAACCCGAGCGGCGAGGGCGCCTTCCTGCACCTGGTGTCCGAGGGCGGGCTGGACCGCGAGGTCACGCCGCAGTACCAGCTGCTGGTGGAGGTGAAGGACAAGGGCGAGCCCAAGCGGCGGGGCTACCTTCAGGTGAACGTGACCGTGCAGGACATTAATGACAACCCCCCGGTGTTCGGCAGTTCCCACTACCAGGCGGGGGTGCCCGAGGACGCGGCCGTGGGCTCCAGCGTCCTCCAGGTGGCGGCGGCGGACGCCGACGAGGGCACCAACGCCGACATCCGCTACCGGTTGCAGGACGAGGGGACCCCCTTCCAGATGGACCCCGAAACGGGGCTTATCACGGTGAGGGAGCCCCTGGACTTCGAGGCGCGGCGCCAGTACTCGCTGACGGTGCAGGCTCTGGACCGGGGCGCGCCGTCCCTCACCGGGCGCGCCGAGGCGCTCATTCAGCTGCTGGACGTCAACGACAACGACCCGGTGGTGAAGTTCCGCTACTTCCCCGCCACCTCGCGCTACGCCTCGGTAGACGAGAACGCGCAGGTGGGCACCGTGGTGGCTCTGCTCACCGTGACGGACGCAGACTCCCCCGCGGCCAACGGGAACATTTCCGTGCAGATTCTTGCGGGCAACGAGCAGCGCCACTTTGAGGTGCAGAGCAGCAAAGTGCCGAACCTGAGCCTCATCAAAGTGGCCAGCGCCCTGGACCGGGAGCGCATTCCTTCCTACAACCTGACGGTGTCCGTCTCGGATAACTACGGGGCGCCCCCTGCTGCGGCGGTGCGGGCGCGCTCCTCGGTGGCCAGCCTGGTGATTTTTGTCAATGACATCAACGACCACCCTCCTGTCTTTGCGCAGCAGGTGTACAGAGTGAACCTGAGCGAGGAGGCGCCCCCGGGAAGCTACGTGAGCGGAGTGTCTGCCACGGATGGCGACTCCGGCCTCAATGCGAACCTGCGTTACAGCATCGTCTCTGGCAATGGCCTGGGCTGGTTCCATATCAGCGAGCATAGCGGCCTGGTGACCACCGGGGCTGCCGGGGGCCTGGACCGTGAACTTGCTTCCCAAATTGTACTGAACATCAGTGCTCGGGACCAGGGCGTTCACCCCAAGGTCTCCTACGCCCAGCTCGTAGTAACTCTGCTGGATGTGAATGATGAAAAGCCAGTGTTCAGCCAGCCGGCCGGGTACGATGTGTCTGTGGTGGAGAACGCCCCGGCGGGAACAGAACTGCTGGTGCTGGGGGCAACTGACGGGGACCTGGGTGACAATGGGACAGTGCGCTTCTCCCTACAAGAGGCGGAGACTGACCAGAGGTCTTTCCGTCTGGATCCCGTGTCTGGGAGGTTGAGTACCATCTCCTCTCTGGACAGAGAGGAGCAAGCTTTCTACTCCCTGTTGGTTCTGGCCACAGACCTGGGCTCCCCTCCCCAGTCCTCAGTGGCACGCATAAATGTGACTCTCCTGGACATGAATGACAACAGTCCTGTGTTCTACCCAGTCCAATACTTTGCTCATATCCAGGAGAATGAGCCTGGAGGGAGCTACATTACCACGGTGTCTGCCACTGACCCCGACTTGGGTCTCAATGGAACTGTCAAATATAGCATATCAGCTGGGGACAGGTCTCGGTTTCAGGTCGATGCTCAGAGTGGGGTGATTTCTACAAGGATGGCCCTAGACAGAGAAGAAAAAACAGCTTACCAGTTGCAAATAGTGGCTACTGACGGTGGCAATTTACAGTCCCCCAACCAGGCAGTAGTAACCATCACTGTATTGGACACTCAAGACAACCCACCTGTATTCAGCCAGGCTGCCTACAGCTTCGTGGTCTTTGAGAATGTGGCTCTGGGATATCATGTGGGTAGTGTGTCTGCATCCACCATGGATCTCAATTCCAACATCAGTTATCTGATTACTACTGGGGATCAGAAAGGTATGTTTGCTATCAACCAGGTCACTGGGCAGCTTACCACAGCTAGTGTGATTGACAGAGAAGAGCAGTCCTTTTATCAGCTGAAAGTAGTGGCCAGTGGGGGCACAGTGACTGGAGACACTATGGTTAACATCACGGTTAAGGATTTGAATGACAACTCTCCCCATTTCCTTCAGGCAGTAGAGAGCGTGAATGTGGTGGAGAATTGGCAGGCAGGGCACAGCATTTTCCAAGCCAAAGCTGTGGACCCTGACGAGGGTGTCAATGGCATGGTGCTCTATAGCCTGAAGCAGAACCCCAAGAACCTATTTACTATCAATGAAAAGAATGGTCATGTGAGTCTGCTGGGGCCCCTGGATGTCCATGCCGGTTCCTACCAGATAGAGATCTTGGCGTCGGATATGGGTGTTCCACAGCTCTCCTCTAGTGTCATCTTAACAGTGTATGTCCATGATGTAAATGACAACCCACCTGTATTTGACCAGCTCTCTTATGAGGTCACCCTCTCTGAGTCAGAACCTGTGAATTCTCGATTCTTTAAAGTGCAAGCTTCTGATAAGGATTCAGGAGCAAATGGTGAAATTGCATATAGCATTGCTGAAGGAAATACAGGGGATGCTTTTGGCATATTCCCAGATGGTCAGTTGTATATAAAAAGTGAGCTGGACCGTGAACTTCAAGACAGATATGTTTTACTGGTGGTTGCTTCTGACAGAGCGGTGGAACCCCTTAGTGCTACTGTGAATGTTACTGTAATTTTAGAAGATGTAAATGATAACAGACCTCTTTTTAACAGTACCAATTACTCGTTTTATTTTGAAGAGGAGCAGAAAGCTGGGTCATTTGTGGGCAAAGTAAGTGCTGTAGATAAAGACTTTGGGCCAAATGGAGAAGTCAGGTATTCTTTTGAAATGGTTCAGCCAGACTTTGAGTTGCATGCTCTTAGTGGGGAAATTACAAATACTCATCAGTTTGACAGGGAGTCTCTTATGAGGCGCAGAGGGACTGCAGTGTTTACCTTTACAGTCATTGCAACAGACCAGGGGCTCCCGCAGCCTCTCAAGGATCAGGCCACTGTACATGTTTACATGAAAGATATAAACGATAATGCTCCCAAGTTTGTAAAAGACTTTTACCAAGCTACAATATCGGAGTCCGCAGCCAACCTGACACAGGTTTTAAGAGTATCTGCCTCAGATGTTGATGAAGGTAATAATGGACTTATTCATTATTCTGTAATAAAAGGGAATGAAGAAAGACAGTTTGCTATAGATAGTTCCTCTGGCCAGGTGACACTAATTGGCAAATTAGACTACGAAGCAACATCTGCCTATTCCCTTGTCATTCAAGCAGTGGATTCAGGGGTAATCTCCCTCAACTCAACCTGTACCTTAAATATTGATATTTTAGATGAAAATGACAATACCCCTTCATTCCCTAAATCAACACTCTTTGTTGATGTTTTGGAAAACATGAGAATTGGTGAACTCGTGTCGTCTGTTACCGCAACTGATTCAGATTCCGGTGACAATGCTGATTTGCACTACAGCATTACTGGGACTAATAACCATGGAACTTTTAGCATTAGCCCAAACACTGGGAGTATTTTTCTTGCCAAGAAATTGGACTTTGAAACACAGTCTTTGTACAAATTAAATATAACAGCAAAAGACCAAGGAAGGCCTCCTCGTTCATCTACAATGTCAGTGGTTATACAGGTGAGGGACTTCAATGACAACCCTCCTAGCTTTCCTCCTGGGGATATTTTCAAGTCTATTGTTGAGAACGTTCCCATTGGAACGTCTGTCATTTCAGTGACTGCCCATGACCCTGATGCAGACATTAATGGACAACTAGCCTACACGATCATCCAACAGATGCCAAGGGGCAACCACTTTGGCATAGATGAAGTCAAAGGCACTATATACACCAGTGCTGAAATAGATCGGGAATTTGCTAACCTCTTTGAGTTAACGGTAAAAGCCAACGATCAAGCTGTGCCTATAGAAACTAGACGGTATGCGTTGAAAAACGTGACCATTTTGGTCACAGACCTCAATGACAACGTTCCAGTGTTCATATCACAGAACGCCCTCGCTGCAGACCCTTCAGCCGTGATTGGCTCTGTGCTGACCACGGTCATGGCTGCTGACCCTGACGAAGGTGCCAACGGAGAGGTGGAGTACGAGATCATCAACGGGGACACAGACACCTTCGTCGTGGACCGTTTCAGTGGAGACTTGAGAGTGGCATCAGCACTGGTGCCTTCACAGCTGATCTATAACCTCATCGTTTCAGCAACGGACCTTGGCCCTGAAAGGAGGAAATCCACCACCGAACTGACCGTCATTCTTCAGGGCCTCGATGGACCTGTTTTTACTCAACCCAAATATATAACTATTTTGAAGGAAGGGGAACCCATCGGTACCAATGTGATATCAATAGAAGCAGCGAGCCCTAGAGGATCGGAAGCCCCAGTGGAGTATTATATTGTTTCAGTTCGATGTGAAGAAAAAACCGTTGGACGTCTCTTTACTATTGGACGACAAACTGGCATGATTCAGACGGCAGCCATTCTGGACCGGGAGCAAGGGGCCTGCCTTTACCTGGTGGAGGTTTACGCCATCGAAAAATCAACTGCTTTTCCCAGGACGCAGCGAGCAGAGGTAATGATTTTGTCATTGTTTCTGAATTACTTGTTATGCTTTTAGAAAGATCATTCTCTTTATAATTGTTTACCTGTATTGTTGGTGATTGATTTTTACCTATGGGAGTATATGAAAATGTTTTGGCACAAAGGCAAGCAAGAATTACATAAAGTTAGGTTTAACCCTGGTCAAAACTAAACAGTGAACAGTTCTTACTTTATAGTTCACCTCATAGCAGTCACGTGTATAAGGTGAGGCAGAAATCTTTAGCCATGTCTGAAATGCCCCCCCCATAACAAAACAACCCACGTCCAGTTACGTAGGCTGAACCCCAGCACTGAACTAAACACCTCTCAGTAAGGAGGTCTGCTAGAGAATGGGTGATTTCAGACCTCAGAAATGTCTGTTCCAAAATGAAGAACTTTGGTAGAAATCAGCCTTACAGCCTAGCTGTCTTAGGGGGTGTGACCATGGAGGACAGACTGACAGTTTACGTTCGGACAGTATTAACTTTCACACCCTCAGCAGCCTTGGCAGTTTCTTTGTAGACAATGACTAATTTCAATGTGCGGAGCCAAGTTTAGGGAGATGCCTGATTTCGTCTGCCTTGGCATGTTAGGCACTGTCCTCTGACTTACGGTAATCCTTTCTCTTCCCTCTTGACTTAAAGCATGTAATGTGCTGCGCATGATCAGAGATTGGAAGCGGTTTCTTGAGACGAGACGGTGCTGTTCAATACCATGGTATAGGTTAGGTACACGTTGTTCTATCTGCTGATGGTGAGAAGTTAGTGTTTCACAGCATAAGCCAAGAGAATTCCAAGCTTGGCCTTCCCTGGGTTATATTTTAGGATGCTACCTCTGTGTATCACTGATTTGTTTTTTAATTGAACTCCTGCCAATGTTGTCCTGATATCAACCAGAAATGATATAGCTGTGCTCTGGAAAGCTCTTGTTTGCCATTTTCTAAGTGCTTTCTGTCCCTCCCTACTCCCCTCAAAGTCGTTCTGGTGTCACTCAGCCAAAAACACAAAGTATCAAATGTGGTTTGTGATATTTGGCAGTAACCCAGACATAACATGCTTGTGAGATTGAGGCTCATGTGTTTGTTTTCTTGCTTTTCTATTTGGGGAGGTGAAGGGTTTTCTTCATTTAAAACGCTCATTTATTATTATTGTCTTTTTTAATTCTCAGGGATTTTTTTTTTTTCCATAATAGCTAGCTATGTCTGTTCAATGGATGGAACAGCAAATTCATGGCCTAGAGGATATTAGAGATATAATTAGAGATATACTTCTTAATAGAGAGATAATTCTCAGGGATATAATCCTAAGTGGAACTCAGTTTATACATAGCCCTGAAGGGATTTCTAACCCACATGTCCTCTTTTGCCTAATTAGTTTTCTCAAGATCTTAACATAGGTCTTACATGTAGAACTACTGGGTTGAACTCAGGCCTTGATTTATGTAATTTTATTTTGATGTGGTGCATTCCTCCCCTAAACCCTCTCCCTGTCTCTACCTTCCTTCTCTGGAATCATTTCTTAGATGAAGAGATTGCATTAGTTTGAAGACTGAAATAGTTATTATTAAAGACAGGCAATTAAGTCGTTCCAGACTTTAGATGAACTTGTTAAACTGAAGGACAAATTATATTATTGGTTGTTGGCTGGTTCAGTGTATTACATTTTTTAGAAAATATGGAGAATTAGAATAAATGTCCATTGTTATTCATTAGAAAGTTTGTCTTGCTGTTTACTCAGTGGATTTGCAAAGATTGTCTTAGATTAAATTTATTAAGTAGTGCTGTCTTTGTAATAGCCCTGCAGATTAAAAAACAATAATTAGAAATCATTTTGTTAGTAATAGGGGATAACATGTTTATTACTTTTTTAAACCTCAAATAACACCCATATGAAAATTATTCATATTTACTGTACCCTATTTATTTAAAAATTTGGGAGAAGTCATTATGGTGATCTATATAAAAAAAAGTTGCTTGTCAGGGTGTCTTCTGTGAACTAAAGTGCTGGAATTGTAAACCAAGTTTGAGTTCCCAAGGTCCAACCACTCCTGAAATTAAAAGCAAATGTGCTTCCCCAAAGAATATTGAAAGCAGTAGTTGGGAGCTAGAATTTCATATTATTATTGGTTGTATCTTTTAAGTATATACAATAAAATACGTTCTTCCTTCTGCTGAAACAATTAATTTGCCATGATTCTGCAAAGAGAAGTTATAAATTACTTCTGGTTGTCAGAGGTGATTTTTCAGCTGTTTGTTTCCAAGTGCAAACTTTGCTCCAATGCATTTTTAAACATTTACTCATGTACACTGATAGGCCTCTGGGTTGCTTACTCGGGTTTCTGGCTAGAGTCATGGCTGACCACATTCCATGGCAAGCAGAGGGTCAGTGGGTAAAAGAGAAATGATTTCATCTAAGTTCTTTGTCCATCTCTGATGCATGTGGAGCAGGCCTGGGGACAGTGGCTCTAATATTGCTCACTCCAGAGATCTGTCCAGTTGTGTGCCTTCAGTTACCCTAATCTCACAGCTAAAATTTTGGTCTGAATAGGAGTGCCTTTGAAGGATCACTTTGGGTT
Organism: Miniopterus natalensis; assembly: GCF_054644295.1. Lineage (NCBI taxonomy): Eukaryota > Metazoa > Chordata > Mammalia > Chiroptera > Miniopteridae > Miniopterus > Miniopterus natalensis. The sequence continues at coordinate 28,738,502 of NC_142084.1, forward strand.
GCAGACATAAGGTTTATTATTCTCTTATTTTGTGTCTTTCTAGTCTCAGAAGAGTTTTGATTAGGTTAAAATAGCTCATATAAGTTTTGAAGCATTTTTCTAGGTTCAACAAAACAATGGAGATTAATACATCAATAAGCATTTCTTTTTTAAGTATGGTTGTATGGGAACATGCAGCTGAGGGGCTGGGTTGGGCCTCATCGAGGTCAGAGGCTTTGTTTCATTGACCTTCATCATCTCAGAGCCTTCTGTGGTGCCTGACGAATAGCAGGTGCTGCGTACATGTTTGCTGAATGAGATGGTGGAAGGCTGAGACCAAAACACGCGTTCTTCTGCCTCAGAAATAAATGAACCGAGGTGAGCTGGGGGAATGGAGGAAGTTAGTAAATTTGATCTTAATCATGAATTGAACTAAGGACCTAAGGGCATACCAATTATCTCTGTTCTACAAATGAATTGAGAATTGTCAGGAAACTCAAAAAGGTAAAGAGGAACTGTAGGCAGGTGATCTCACTTGGAGCTTAGGATTTAAATGGAAGGAATACTGTACATGTCCAGGTCCCAGTTCTCAAATTTGTTGGTCTCAGCACCCCTTTTCACTCTTAGAAATTGTCAAGGATCCCAAAGAGCATTTGCTTAGGTGTGTCTTATTTATTGATCTTTACCATTTTGAACATTAAAATGGAGAAAAAGTTAAAATATTAATTCATTTATAAGTCACATTAAACCTGTAACATTTTAATTTTGCTGTATTAAATAAAATTTTATTTTGCCAACCCAAAAAATAATAAAAAAAGAGGCATCATTTTCATAAATCTCTTTAATATCTGGCTTAAGGCTCAGATTTCCTTCAGTCTATTGCAAAAATGTTGTTTTGGTTAAAGTATATGAAAAGAATCGATCCTTACTCAGAGATAAGGATTTGGATAATGGAGAGATACTTTGATATTCTTTTGAGATTAACTGTCAAATTTCTTTTGATAATACACTAGAACTCCACAAGTGGCAGTTTGTTAAACTTAGTTGCAATGTGGAATCTGAAACCCTATCAATGAACTATTCATATTTTGTTACCAAATATACATATATATATATCTCGATCTACTTTGTATTCTGAATGGATGTTTACCTATGCATGACTTGGAAATATCAGGCATTGGTCATTTGGGAAATATTGGTATAAATAATAAGGATCTTAATGTAAAAGTCTTTAAGTGTATTAGCTTTCAACCTAATGGTGATGGTAAGAAGTTTTCCAAAATTTGAATTTTCACTTGAGAGCTCAAATTTTATCATTAGTAACATATATTGTTAGTTGCTTTCCTTGAAGTGTCAGGTTCCCTTTGTTCAGTTTCATATTCCGCGTGAATATGAAAAATCATATTCCATAAATAAAGCAGCTAGTTCAGCTTGCAACTCAAGCAACTGCACGTGTGCTTTGCTTTGAGACAGCTGCAGTGCTTAAGGACAGATTACTGGTTCTTTGTGTACATTTCAGTGTTTGTCACAAGAACAGTGAAAAGACCTTGAGGTTTAAGGGTCTAGAATTAATAAAATTAATAATTTTACTATGTCTTCAAGATTTCTCCAGTGTTTAAGTGAAATTGGCACGTTATTTTTACTGTGAGTGCCTAGCAGTGCAGAATACAGTTATTGCTGGAATTCGTGGGAGCTACTGTTTTGATTTGTTCTAAGGCAACAGACTTACCCACCATGGCGCTTGCACCTCTAGTGTCAGTGTCAACACAGTGAAAGAGACAAACAATGTTTTTCATTCTGATGAGGACAGGCTTGATTTCCCAGCCTTCTTTAATGGCAGTCTAGTATGCCTGGAACCCATGTTACACAGTGCGAGAACTGTTGGCCTAGGTAATCAGAATTTTGCAATTCAGTAAAAAAAAAAAAAAGGCCACTAGAAATACTCTATTAAAAGTGTGTTTAGAATACTTGGTGAGTGGAATATGATTCATTAAGGAGCAGAATTGAGTTTTAGCAGTTGGATAATAATTTATTTTCACAATGAAAACATCAAGGTTTCCAAGAGGAGTGATGGGGACTTTTGTAAGATCATTGCTGACTACCAAGTTTGGAAATGATTTTCTTCCAGAGGGTTTAGAGTCAGAGTTAGTGCATCTTGGATTAAATGTCTGTGTACCTTGTGTATCATCACTCACAGGCAAAATATAAGCAATAGAACAGAAAAGTTAAAGGGTACAGGGGTCAAATATATGGTGACGGAAGGAGACTTGACTTTGGGTGGTGTACATACAATGCAATATACAGATGGTGTATCATAGAAATGCACACTTGACACCTATATAATTTTATTACAAATGTCACCCTAATAAATTTAATAAAATTTTTAAAAAATGATTTGCTTAGGTTTGGATAGATAGAAAGGAAAACCACACACAGATTTATATAAGTGCATTATTTATACTCATAGCTACTATTCCAGAAATCCAGGGCCACCTGTGGCTTTATTACAAGCAGGTCTCTTCAGTCTGTAGATATGAGCGTATCTGTATACTTTTACCAATCTTGTTTTCACACCCTTATTGGCTGTTGAAAAGTCTTTGACAAGTAGCATTATGCATTACCTGAACTAACAGACGCATGAGTGTTGCCTGCCTCAGTCAAGGTCAGTGGCAGATGCTGGGCACACCTGTGAGTCAGTTAGTGGTAGCAGGGCCCATCCCCATGGGGGGGGGTCTGTGGGGTGTGGTTCTGGAGCAGAGAAGAGGGTGAGACCAGGAGGAGGGGAGGCAGGTGAAGAGCACAGGTGTGCATAGAGCCTCCCCTGCTCCATGATGCTGTGCAGTTTGGGAACTGTAATTTATGAAGGGGGAGTACTCAATTTTGGATTTTCAGATGATAAATCTTACCCTTTTAAGACATAATGATGCAGTTGGAGTGGATGGAGTGTGAAGGTTATATTAAAAGGCGAAACATTTTATCTCTTCTCCTCTTGATCTCTCAAGTAAAATTTTTTAAAAAACGATCTTTGATTATCTCTGATATTTTTTCCTATTGGTGTGTTTTAAAATGTATTAAACAAAAACACTTAAATGACTTAAAGGGCTCTATAAGCTTTCAAGACATGTACAAATGTGTACTACAAACACGGCTATTGATGGCCAATTACACTCACACTGAGTGTCTTGTAAACGGCTCGGGATGCTTGATTTGGTCTCTCGGTTTGGTAATAGATTCCATAGACATAATTTATTTTCTGATGAACTTATGGGTTTGTTTGTTTTTTGGCCTTTGCTAAAGCCATAAGAATTTAAATCCTGCATCGTTCCATTTGATGTTGAGGCAACTACTCTTGGAAGGTTTGAGAAATATTTACATACTTGGCACTTTTTGTGGAATCGATTCTTCATCGCATTGTCTGCATCTTGCACTTTGTCATCATTACAGTGAAAAACTGCCCCAGAACCTCATTAATTGTGAGGACTGTTGAGTTAGTGACTCTGAAGGATTCCACAGACCCTGAGGTGGATCCTCTGGCCCAAGAATTAATAAATCTAGGGCCCAGCTCTTTCCAATACCCATGAAAGTGGGTAGTATTCTGAATTAGAGCTTGTGAGAGGAAACAGGAAAAGAATAATTGGCCAATTATATGGGCAAGATGAATTAAAAAGTTCCTTAAATGCAGAATATGGTCAATATTGTCTAATGCTTTCAGGCTTTAAGTAATCTGTGACAACAGTGACCAGTTTCAGTCACACATTAAATAAGGAGAGAGTATGAGGAATTCAGACAAGTGAAAAATAACAAAAACCCTATTAGACAAACATCCTTTATAAAGCACATGTAATATGTTACAAATTAATATGTATAATACCATATATTAAAATGTATACATCCATTATACAGAGACTGCTAGATTATCCCTGGTGCTAATATTCTGAGAAAAAATTGGAAGATAAAGTTATGAATACGAAATATAACATAATTGCCATATAGTGTATCAGTGTTCATCAAAATTTGACTCTCGAAACACAGTCTTTTCTAGTTTCCAGACATGTAATTAAGAAACAACCAGGGAGAAAAAAACCAACTCTATAGGTATTGAAGAAATGTTGAAAGACATTTACAAGCCACACGTGGCGACTGGCAGTTGGTAGCCAGTGGCATTGTGACTGATTATTTGTTTCAGATTATTTGACATTTTTCTGGCATGTTTTTATCATTTGTGGATTCTGACATATTTAAAGTGCTTCCATTACGTTGGCATTGACTTGTCTTCACAATAGTCCTGGAGGTACGCACGACCTCGCATCCTCTAACAAATGAGGTTCATGGAGGTCAAGTTTGTGGGCCTGCTTTATGTTGGACGCAATATTTGAACCCAGTGGTCTGACTCCGGAGTATGTACATTTGATCCCAACACAGCGCTGAGTAGCACTACCTATTATAAGAGTGGTTGATACTTTCTGTATTCCCACAGTCATACAGTTTATAGTGTGTAAAATGCTGTTTTTGTATTTCTGTGTTTCTTCATACTGGTGACTAAAGAAATATAGGGTCAAGTAAAACGTAGGCAATGACCCAGTGGTAGGGTTGCGTTAGGGCCATATCAGTATTTAGTTAGGTTAGGCTTGGATAAGTGCTCCTATAATCTGTCAGTTCTTCATTTAATTTCTTAAACATGAGGTGGAAATATATTTCCATGCTTCCAGTTACTGCCTCATTTATTTTCTTTACTTTTCAGCAAAATTTCTTGAAAGAGTTGCCCATCCCTGCCTCCTTTCTTCTCATTATCTCTGAAATCCACCCCCGCCAGGCTTAGCTTCTGTGGTTCCAGTGGATTTGCCTGGTCAAGACCACCCTGACAGCCACGCTTCTCTCTCCAGGGTCAGTTCTTAGTGCCCATTGGACACACACTTCTAAGTCCTCATACTCAGGATTTTTATCTTATTTCTTGGACCAATTTCTTCTCGGTCTCCTTCACCAGCTTCTCCATATCTCCTCAAATTCTAAATGTTGGACTATCCCTAGAATCAGTTCTTAAAACTCTTCTTTTTAACCTTTATTTATTCCCTTGAGGGTCTCAATCAATCTTATGGTTTTAAATAACATATACACAGATGACTAAAATTTTGTCTCTGGCCCATGTATCTCTCCTAAATTTCATATTCATACAACTAACTACTTACTCGGTATGTTTCATGAGCTTCTTCGTAGGTATTTTGCATTGACATTCCCAAATCTGGGCTTCTGATATCTTCCCCAATAAAAACCTACCGCCCCTCAGCCATCTCCTTCTTCCTTGATGGCAGTTACAGTCTTCAGATTGCACAGGCCAAAAACTTGGACTCCTCTCTGACTCCTCCCTTTCACATGCTATGTACAATCCGTGAGTGAATCTCGGCTCTGTCTTAAAACTATAATCAGAAAATGATAATTTCTCATCACTTCTGCTGTTACTGTCTTGGTCTAAGACATCATCATCCTTCCTTGAATTATTGAATTCCTTGTCATATGGATTCCAGCATCCTTTCTCACTATTCTGGTTTACCCACACTGGCCTCTTGCTTTTTCCAGAACTTGCTGCTCCCCCCCCCCCCAAGCCTCAGAGCTCTTGCTCCTGGCTTTTGCCTCTAATAAAACTCTCTTTCCTCTAAGTATCTTCTGGGATAATTTCTTCCTGTGCTTCAAGTATTTGTTTATGTCTCGTATTCTAAGTGAGAATCACTCTTTCCTGTAACAAGGAAATGGAGATCGGGGCGGACGAGGGCATGGGGTACAGTTTTTCATATTCCTCCCCAATGATGTTTACCGGCCTCCTTCGGGTCCTCCTCATCTCCCCAAATGCTAAATGTTGGAACGCCCCTGAAATCAGTTCTTGAAATTCTTCTCATTTTCATTTACACGATTCCACTGAAGGGCTCCAGCGATCTCATCTCTTTAAATAATATATACACATTATACATATATCAGTGTGTGTTACAATTTACCCATCTGTAATTCTGATTATGTTTCCTTCGTCTTCCACTGGAATGAAATTCCCAAGGACAGGGAGACTTATCTGCTTTGTTCACTGCTGTACCTCAAGGGCCCAGAAGATTACTTGGAGCATAGTAGGCACAGAGTAAATTTTGGTTGGATGATTGATTGCATGCATGAGTGAATGAGTGAAATGACTCCTCTCCCCTGTCCTGACCCCTTCAGTCTAGCCCAGCAGCTGGACTCGGCTCATGGCACTCACTTGCCCACGGCTTTCCATTTTCCTCATGGTAGCAGCCAGATCTTTACGGTGACCTGTAAGGCCCACTGCGACCTCTCTTGTGAGCTACTTTTCTGACTTCCTTCCTCCTGGCTGTCCCTTGTCTGCTCAGAACACAGGAGGCTCCCGCGCAGGGTCTCTGCAAGCTGGCGGTGCTCCCGGCCGGGGCTGCTCCCTTCCTGCCCCCTCACCTTTCCTCAGAGCCACCTTGCAGAGTCCCTGCCTCTGCTTCCCTTTTCCTCTTGCTTCCTTTTCGTTTCTCCTTACTCTCTGACGTCAGCCACCATCACACCCCTGTCACCCCTTTATTTCGCTTGTGGGCCGCCTGCCCTCTGAAATGCAGGCTCCGCGAGGGGAGCCGGGCCCATCCGCTTACCCGCTGTCCCCCAGCCGGTCCCATGGGCTGGCTCGGCCGCGCTCCGCAAGCTTGCCTTGTAGGTTAGGAGTCACCGGTGAATGCACCACGGAGAGGCCCGGGGGCCCGGAGCTCAGGCAGTGATGCTGGCTGGAGGAAAAGAGTCATTTGTCACTTCTCAAGCCAAGCTGCGGCGCTTCTTCTGAAATTAGTGAAGCTAGTTAATTGGCAAGGACTGATTTTCCTGGATAAAGTGACGGTGGCTGCGTGACTTCACTGGCTAACAGCCTAGTGACCCAATCTCCAGAAATCTTCAGTGTCTCAAGCACTGCGAGGTCGCTAATGCTCACTGTATAGCTATTTTGGTAAAGTAGAACATTCAGCGTATATATCACAACATGCGTTACACTCTGACCCTGTCTTCTCATTTCCTTAGAACCTACCTAATTTTGCTTTAGAGAACAAGTCTCAACTTCTTGTAAACCATGTTTCTCTTCAGCTAAAAGGTGAGTATATAGACACTTATTAAAAAATTACTACTTTCAAGATTGGTAAGTTGAAGTACTGTCATTCCTTTTTTCAAATTTACCATCTTTGCTCAGCGTTTAACATCCATAATAGTAGTAAACTTGATTAGTAAAATGCAGCAAAGAAAATACTGCTTAAAAATTCACCCTGACGAAGGTTTAGTTGGAAGAGTGTATGGTTTTGGTTTGGAAGAAGCTTGATTCAAACACGGTGCAGCTACTCGCAGAATCTCAGTTTGCTGGTCTGTGAAATGGGAGTGATAGTCCCAATTCCATAACTGATTGAGAGGAAAAGGTAGTCAGTGGAGTTTATTAGCTCCCTTCTCTTTTCTCCAAGGTGCAGACAGGCCCTGAACTAACATTAAAACACTTCCTGTTTCCAAAGTACTTTAGAGCTCTGTTTTACTTCTTTTTTAAAGTTTATTTCCCTAAGTCTGTAAGGAGGTAAGTCAGGTGTTTTTCTCTTCGCTTTAAGAAAAAGGCACCGAGAATTTCGTGACCTGTACGTGGTCACACATCTAGACTAGCATCCAGTTTTCTCTGACTTGGGTCAACATACTTGACGTTAACCCACACTGCCCATTCTGTGATTAAAGCTAATGCTTTTTATGCATCATTTTGCACCATTTTATTATTGTTGAGATAATTCAATAGTAGTTATAGTTCCTTAAGGAAGGTAACTTATTAATCCAGAGACTACTCTGCTGAAAGCTTAGTCGCTTACGGAACAAGCAAATTAAAATACTAGGTTTTCCAGTTGTTTCATGTTGAAGCCTTGCCTCCGATTTACGTGGGGAATGTTCTCTCAGTCCCCAGTGATGGTAGTGAAATAATGACTACCGCCAAGTTGTGTGTTTATCTGTGAACCTATTTTGAAATATTTTTTTTTGTATTTTTCCACTATTTAATATACTTCCAACTGAAGTCAGATGGCTTAATGAAACGAAGGTAAAACTACGTTTTCTGCCAAACGACTTTACTTTTTACAAAACATGTAAATTATGGTAACTTCTTCAGTAAGAGCTTTGTAATTTGTGATTAAAACATTCCCTGGAAAATGTTTTATTACTTACTGAAAATTTCATAGTAAGCAAACACGGGAAGAGGACGGGCTTCCCTTCTGCTTGCTCTAGTGTTCTGTAGTATGTAACAATTTGTTCTTTAGTCCAAATGCTTACCATTTGTATTATATATACATCCACTTCATTCTACAGTGGATTTAAAACAGGTTTCAAAAGTATATATGTCATGAAAGGATAGAATAGTTAAATGAATCTCTGGGAAGTAAGAATAAAAGTAGCCGTAAAATAATCCTGGATATATGAGTGTACAGAAAGGTATGGCGTAAGCAGCCCTCGGAGTTCATGTTTGGCTTTCTAAAGACCAAATCAAACAGAGGAAAAACAGAGCAGGTATGTACATCATGATGTCCTAAGACTAAAACACATCCATGCACACGCAAGTTAACAAAAGACACAGACTTTCTAAACCCAGGGACCTAAGAGGAATTTGTCTCACAGATGCTCAAAAAGAGATGTATTCTCAACTGATGATTCTTTCAGGGGCACTCTCACTAGTACAATGACAGACTTTCAACATCTCTTTTTTGTGATGTCTTTTAGTGTGGGTTTATGGCAAATTGTAAAATTGCAGTTCTAGCGAATAATTTATTTATGGATCAAAAGAGATTCCCCATGGTAAAGTGCTCAAGCTTGGCTTTATTTCATGTGGCAGGTTAATATTTTATAACCACACAAAGAACATTCCTGTTGAGGTTTTCACATTAGCATATCTGCAGCACATCACAGGGAAAACCAGACTATAGGGGTTTTTAGTAAAATTTTAGCTTAATCCATGAGGAGACTCCACTTGAATTTTTAGAGGCAAAATTGGCTAATTTAAGGCAATTGGCTAAAACACTTGGCCCAAATCTAGCAATCTGTGTCTTAGATTGTGACCATCTCTTAGAAATGTAATTTGGAGTTCCTAAATATTACTTGGATTGATTACATTGCTTTATTGTGGTGTTTTCCCTCCCCAGTAACTGTATGGCAGCCCTTTAATTGCTACCAAAATTTGACTCATAGTCTGTTTTTCTTTTTAAGATGGTAAATTCTCTACTAAAAAGATTAACATCCTAATTCACAGGTATGACTAAGTGGGCAGACCTGCCTGTGATGCAAGCCCCCTTACTATTTTATGACTTGGCATAACAAAATAGGGAAAGTTGTTTGTTCATTGAGGTTGTAATCAGTTACGAGTTAGTAATGAATCCTTAGTATTTCAGGTCCAGAGCCTGGCAGCTTTAGAGCATCACATGACCCCTGATTTGCTGGAAAATGAAGGAAGTGGGAGTAGAAATTTTCTTTATAGGACAAGGTAGTTTGTGATGGGAGGGATGACATACGCTTGCCAAAATTTTGGGACAGACCGAACACAGATGGCCGAAGCTCACAGAGGTGTCTATTATTGTATTTTCTCCTCAGCACTTTTCTGTGTGTGTTTACACTTGGATGAAGAATTTTTGTTGCTTAGCAACCATTCAGAGAATCCATTTTTGTTAAGAAAATAATTGGTGGTTGTAGATACCAGAGAGTGGAGTGGAGGATGGGTCAGGGTTGCTGTTGGGCAGTGTTAACATCAGGCAGAGGCGATTTTCCAGGAGAGAGGTGTTAGCTCTGCGTGTTTAAAAGGGAACAAATCTCACTGTACATTTACATCTTAGCTCGTCTCTACCTTCTACCTCAAATGCTATTTGGGGAAAAAATGGCCTAAGTAAATGCATTATGTTAGTCAATTATATGTTATGATGCACAGGGTAAACATTTGAAGAAGTGAACCATAAATTAAATTTTATTTTCATGAACTTAATTTATTCCAAACACAATTTTTCTCGCACATCACTGACAGGATTTAATGTGTATTTCACTGTCTGAAGGAGCTCTGTTGTTCATAATTTGAGTGCAGTTGTGCACTGCATAGTTAACTACTGAGTTAAACAGAAATTTGGAAGTCAGAATAACTGTTCAAATCCTGGCTCTACCCTTTCACACTGTGTGACCTTGAAGCATAAGCTAAACTTCTCTTAGCTTCAGAGCCTTTACCTGTTCCAGGAGGGAATGCCAACCACTTAGTAAGTGTCGTGACGAAAATGTTCAGTACACATACCCAGTGCACGTTTTCTGGAAAGGGCATTTGGTTTACTTTTATTGATGCTGCATCCAGTTACTCCATGTGTGGTCCAGAAGGCAATGATTTTAAAAAAATGTAAACAGTTACTGGGCATGTAAATAGCTACTGTTCATGCAAAATTGTGATGACATTTCTAATAATACCATGTAGATGGGAAACAAAACCACTTACAAATTCTGTTTCCTGGTTTTAGGGAAATTACTGAGGAAGCAGATTAACAAAATGCCTCTGAGGTAATTTTCCTTATTATACTGTATCAGGTAGAAAAATAATTTTTAAATGAGAGTGACTGGTGAGCCAAAAGACATAATGAAGAAAAGACAGGTTATTAATTAGCTTAGACTGGGGAATGGATGTAGTTTTCAACATACTGATTTTGCATATGATTTAAGAAAGTTGCAGGATCCTATTTTCAATTTTAATGTAATGCAAAGCCAGATAAGTATTATGCAATTTATAGACTGTATCCTGATAAGAGTATCAAACACTGAAGTCATTTAAAACATAGGCGGCTTTCCTAGAGAAAGCAATAAAAAAGAAAACTTTATTGAAAGATAGGGTGCGTGATTTGTTAATAAGTATGCTAGAAAGTAGACTTCAGCATACTTAGGCTCTAAAAGATCTTTATTTCAATTCAATATCATATTAGAAACACAGTATAGACAGACCTTTAAATAGTCTAACTAATGTCTGATCATTGGCAGCATTGAGAATTTATGCACAGCAAGCATTAGTTCACTTTTCTCTCACCTTTGTCATAGGCATAGATGCCAATGGTGTCTTTGATCAGGCAGGATAGCAAGGATACAACCCTGAGCGCCGCATAAAAATCCCTCATCTTTTCAACCTGCCTTTAAATGAGAACAAGTTTGAGAGGTTTCTTGCAGTGTTTCCCAATAGAGAATTCAGCCTACCTAGGATTTCCAGTTTTCTTCCGAGATAGAAGACGGACATGGAAGCAGAAGAGGTGTCGTTAATCTTTCTCGTGGCCACTTGCCCAGATGTTTATGTTCCCCTCGCTCAAATCTTGTTTCTGCACATTGTCACTTAGGCAGTAACCAGGGACTTCTAGATTAGGAGGGATAAGTCCTAGGACCTTGTCATTATTTTCTGTTGTGAGCGATTTATTTGCCTTTGTATGGACTCCCCATCCTCAGCTTTCCTCCCGGTGTTCAGCGCGCCAGACACGGTGTTGAGGAGTGGGGACTCAAATTCGCATTTTCCAGATTCGTGCCTTCAGGAGGTCGTCTAAGATGATGACAAACATCACACAAATCATTTATCAGAAAATGTAGAAGATCGCTAGGCTGATAAAAACTTCACCAGTTGGTTATAGTAACTGGTTTTACACCATTGAGATTACTTATCCCACTCAAGCACTCCCTTTGTGCTTCCCAAGGGGCTGTCTGCATATTTTAAAGGATTTGAAGTGAAATCATTTTCTTGGTCTATATTCTGAAAAACCATCTGTAGAACAATACCTCCCCTTATTGTCTCCCTGATTTTAGAATGGCGGATATGAGAAGTCACTGTGTGACTAAGTGGAGTTTGGTTCCACGTAAGCCCACCGCGGGCTCATCCCAGAGGTAAGCTAGAGCACCAGCTCCGAGGCTGCGGCTCAGTCGCACTGGGCCTTCCTCCCTGAAAGCTCCCTTTGCCCTCCAGTCATGTTTCCTTTGGATGACGTATTTGTACATCTTGGTCAGGAAATGATTTGTTCATCTGTCTTCAGCATTATTTCCGTCTTTGGTAATAGTTACTAAACAATAACAGCATGGTTATTAAATAATAATTTTTAAACAATAATAGCAATTACCCCTAACACTATACAGTCTATTTATTAAGAACAGATGGCTACTTGTGCTTTTTAATCAAATCTCAAAATAGTGCTATGAAATAGAAGTTATTACCATTTCACAGGTGAGAAAACTCGGGCTTAGGGAGTATAAATTTGCTCCCTTGGGTCATACAATTAGCAAGGCATAGAGCCTGGACTGGAGCCCAGGCCTTAACTCCAAATCTCATGCCTACCAATAGCACATTCTGGCCAAAGTTTCTGATAAAGATGTCAGTTTGAGAACTTTTAATACAGTAATTAATACTTTCACTGTGCATGATATAGTATTGGTATAATTTTATATGTGTATATAGCACAGACAGTTTTATAGGTATCAATTTAAGTCCTTTTTAGGGTGAGTCATAAAAAATACTTAAAAAGCAGGATTTTAATCCAATGAGTCTGGAGAAATATGTGTTAAAATATCACTGACCCAGCCCGGCCGGGCGTGGCTCAGGGCTTGAGCATCGACCTAGGATCCAGGCGATCAGGGTTCGATTCCTGTTCAGGGCACATGCCCGGGTTGTGGGCTCGATCAGTGACTCTCTCATCATTGATGTTTCTATCTCTCTCTCTCCCTCTCCTTTCCTCTCTCTGAAATCAATAAAGATATATTAAAATATATATATATATATATATCACTGACCCATACAAAATATGAGAATGTATGAAGTCATCATTTTTTTAAACATATTTTTTCAGGGGCTTTTATTGTTCCTATTTTGTAGATATTTAAGTACAATTTAAAGTTTTAAAAATATTCAGTTTTCATATGGCAACATATTAGAGTTTAATTAGTTCTCAAAACTTAATGCCTGGGAGAATCCCTTGTGTTGATGCTTATTTAAAATGCAGATTATTTTTCAGACGATTCAGGAAAGGTCCTTGGAACCTGTCATTTTAACAAGTCCCTCAAGGATTCTCACGCAAAGGGCCCGCAGACCTCACTGCAAGAAACCTTCTTTACTAGGCTAGGTTTTATATGAGATTAATTACACACTTGCAAATTTCCAGTCCCTTCTCTGAAGTAGTAACGGTGGTAGCAGTAGCAGTGGGATCAGTGCATGGAGCCCACATGCACAGTTATCTTTTCTAATCTGATAGCTACTAAAAAATACTGGGATACTTTGGCAATAGTTGACCAGCTATGGCAAATATCTGTAGTAACCAGTGAAATAATGAAATATAAATTGAAATAAATAAAAAGGTACACTGTCCTATTTATGGATTAATTAAGCTCAGATAAGCGTGTTGTATGCAGCTACTATACAGGCTTCAGAACCCCACACTGTCTTCCCAGAAATTACCTTTCACAGGGTAACTTTATTTTTACATTTATTTTATATTTAGAAAAAAGAGGAGAACAACCGATTTTTGTTGGTATCAGTCAAACTTTAAGTGTTTAAGTCTTCTTAGGAAAAGCAATATTTCTGAGAGATGTGCAGGAAAAGGGGACAATATGAAAGAACTGTGTAATGCTCCAAGTACAAGGAGTGGCTCTACGAGTCATTCCTAGGAGAGCTTATTGAAGGGAACTAAAATAAGGATCTTTTGCTTAGAACAGAATGTATGGTGTTTGTTTGTTTGTTTGTTTTTAAGAGTCCATGAGGTGACCCGAGGCAGTGGATATATAGGAAATTGTGCTAATATTAGCGACTTGTGTTTAATAGTATGTGAAATATTACGGACTTCATTGATTTGAGTAAGGCCTCTTAGTTTTCTTACTGTGGCTCTGTAACTGTGGAATTACTATCAGTGTAGAGTCCCACAGTGTTGCTTATTTCTGTAGCCTTCTGAGAAGTAAAATCAGGGGAGGTATACTAGTATTCACTTACGAGAAAATTGATAAGTAATTAATAGAACTTAAAAGAAAATTCTGGATCCCTCAGGTGTTCAATATCATTTTAAAGTTCTGGCTTAATGTCATGTGCAACGTGTTTTGGTTCATGTATATCTTCCCTTTACCTAAGAAGCACTGACGTTTACAAAGCAGGATCACCGTACCTGCAGCGCTTGAGACAGTCGGTGGCCATGGGTGTAGCAGTCTCTAGCAGAGTAAGGGAAACCTTCAAGAAATTATAATTCAGCTTAATTGAAACATGTGCCTAGCCATCTGGAGCGCTTCTGCCCAATATAAAGACATTTGGCATTTTAAATAAAGCATTTTGAATTAAGCCAGAAATCTTTTGTGTCTTCCAAAGACATTGATTTATTGAGACTACGTGTGGCTTTCCCTCATATACAGAAGATTAATGATTTCCCAAATGTCCGTTCATCCCTTCGTTTTATAAAATGAATACATACTGTCAAGCAAAATGAAATCTTGGAGGTTCTGTGATCAAAGGTGACGGGAAATACTGCAAAGCCTGTTTCACTAATTCATCAAATGATACAAAATGTAAATGTTCTTAAAGTAAGAACCGATCTTCGCATTATTGAATATTGTTGAATGAATGACGAATGGGTAAACATTTGATTACCTTAGTATAACATGAGTAATTTTATGAAACACATTACAGGGAACTGTAAGATAATTCTTGCTTTTGACCTATCGACTTCTAAAATTTCAACGTCGTGATTGGTGTTGATCAACTTAAGACATCAAGCAGATCTGGTCTTACCAATACAAAGTAGTTTATATAAAGATATTTTTGAGAGTAATGTTTTTATTAAGCTCAAACAGTTCTACCATTCAATGGATTAAAAAACAGCTTTTATGTTATGAAATATGACATTGTTATTTATAACTAAAATTATAAATTTATTATTCACAGTCAAAATGAAAACCATAGTCAACAGAAAGATGCATTTTTGTTATTAATTGTCCAGGACACATGCAAATCTCCACAGTCAACTAAATTAGATGGTTTTATACACACAGGGTTAGGCAAAATGGTCACACCAACAGAAACAGGAAAAAAACAATTTTAGGATCACAAGCAAAACTCTGAAAACCCACCAGAAAGTGAATGAATGTAATCAGTTAGCTCTTTATTGGCTTATCTGAGCTCCCTTTCACTGACTGACACATATATTCTGAATACAAAAGTAAAACCACATATTTTAAAAATGCCATGTTATGCGTTCACAAAACCTACTGTATGGTGTCTGCAGTAATTAATAGCTTACCTTATGAAGGGCATCCATTAAGTTTCCCAATAATTGTAAGTGTAGTGAGATTTTATAGTTGGTTTATCATTCTAAAACAAAATGGTATGAGAATTTCTGAGTTACTTTAATTATGTTTTCATGACGAACAGATCGATTTGGTAGAAAAATTAACAAATACAATTTTAAAAAATAAAAGATACTTTTATATTTCATTGTTTTTTATCTATAGTAAATGCATTGACTAAGAGTAGGCTTCTAATTAAAATATTTAAGTAATTTATTAAATAGTTACATGATTATTTTATATAATTTTATAGTGTGCTTTGAGTTTTAATGTAAATATGTCTAAATTTTTAAAAACAAACTAAAATTGTATTTTTAATATTGAGAGCATGAAGTATGTTATATATATTTAGAAGAGTTCTTCATACACCAATTTTAATTTAATCTACAAAAAATTTCTCATAGTTTTTTTCATACTAAAAAATTAGGTTTTTGTGTTTTTACATTTTATGGCTCCTATTATGTTTTACGTTGCTAAGTTTCATCTGTGCCCATTAGATTGTTATTACTGAATGATGGCCATAGTAACATTTTTTTGGTTTTCTGCTTCTTGTATCAGGCAATACATTTTGATCTGTGTTATAAATCATCTCATTACACTTGCAAAATATTTCTTTTCTTAGGAAGTTTATTTAGGCTGCTGCTACCAGTAACAAGGGCAGTGTCCAAGATTTGTTAGTCAAATTGTTTTCTCTCTCTCTCACACACACACACAAACATATATACATATATCCATTAGTGTTTAAAATGTGGTGAGTTCTTTGTTAATAGTTTATATTTGAATCCAAATAATTATGTTTGGCAGTATATTTTATTTTAGCTTAGGCTCCTGAATTGGAAAAATTACTTCTTTAAAAGATTTTCCTCCTATTTTCTTATTTACTCTGAATATTCCTTTAAATATTAATAAATTCCTAAAGATGAGTTTTCTAAACTTAATGGCTAGCACTTAAAACTTTTCTAGAAGTCATCATCTACATACAATTTTATGCTTCATAGCAAGAACAATTAGCTGGAGAAACACAATTTTATATTACTCCATAGCTAAGAACATTAAAATGAGATCTAAAATGCCACTGTGCAAAGCTTTGTTCATTCATTTTCAGTGCTGTTTATACTTCTTAGTTATTATATTAAATTGGAGTTTTGAAACAGAGAAATGTTCCAACTATGTACAATTCTTTTGGATAGTCTAAAGCAGATAAATCAGTGCTATATAATTTTGAAACTATACATTGAGTTTTAGTTAACTGTACTGGCCAGTATGCATTGTGTGAGATTTTTAGTAACTAGATAGGAAAAGTTCTGCCCAATTTGAACATGACTTTATGTAGAAGCTACGTAAGCTTTAAGCAATCAATCATATTTTCTGTCTGCAATTCTGCACACTGATAGCTTACTCTCCTCCAGTCAAGGCAGACATTTTCAGAAGCAAGACATTTTATCCCAGTTAAATTGAATAGTATCTCCACTGGTTTAAAAGCACTGATGAATTAAGCAGCCTCAGTTCATGGGGCTGGGTACTTTCCAGCGACAGGGCTGGAACCCATGTCTCCACCAGTGCGTGCTCCCATCCACTTACTGTTCCACCTTGACCTCCAAATCAGTCAAGAATTTTGAGCAGATTTATATTCCAGTTGGTTCAAAAATTGACAGAATTTTAATTTTATTTCTTAATATAATATTAATAGCGATTCTCCATTTTATTTATCTCAGACTTTTGAATACATTTTTTAAAATCTTAGTTTGAGTATTGACTGCCTAATATGTGAAGAACTTCACTGCTGAAGAAAATAAATTAACTATTGGCCCTGCTCCGATAGAAAATTTGAGAAGCCACGCTGTGGGGAAAAAGAAGAAACATAGCAAAAATCGTGTGAGATGATACAAAGCAAGTTAGTTAACTGCATTCATAGGTAGGTTAATTTGAAAGGGCTTCCTGAAGAGAGGTTTGATCTTGGGCTTCCATGAATTGCTCTACATAAGGGGGCAGGGAGGAAACACCGGCCATTGTCCAAGGTGGATTCAACCCAGGACTGTGTCAGATGGGGACCACGAACAGTAACTGAGCCCGTGACAGGACCGCGTCGTGCTGTAAGAGACTGTGGGAGCCGGATCTGGCGTGTGATGAGCGTCGGGGAGGGGAGGAGGAGTGCTTAGGAGAGGGTGTAAATCCATTCGCATTTTGGAAGTCGTAGGGACCTCTCACGGCTCAGCCCGACGGTGCAGAGCGTTCCCCACGCATGCCCAGCGTGCTGTAAACCCTGCCGGCGCAAAGCCAAGACGCCTTGCGTGTGGATTTTGAATGATTACCTGCTTTATCAATGCATTGTTTTAATATAGCATACTCTCGATTCCCCCTTGAAAAATTAGAAGCCAATTTATCAGGTAAATTATTTTATTTTTGTTCTCATGGAACAAGCAGCATGAGCATAGGGAAAGTAGGCGGCCTGGGGCCCGTTTAATTCATTTTCCCTCGATGTGAGATACTCCATTAGGGTTTTCATCTCCAGAAACTTCCAGAGCATACCCCAGACACCAGTCCCCAGTTTGGGAAAACCTAATTGCTACTGTTGTTCTTTGTGTGCTCAAGCCCATGGACAGCCTTACCTTTAGGTTTAGGACAACCCCGTGGGGAAAACAGTCCTCGGTTGCCTTCTGGGTAGAATTCATTACACCCCCCCCCATTCCTTCACATGTTCACACCACAGTGTCACGCTTCCCACAAAGACTTACACTTACTTGCGTTTCTAACTGCCTCGCCCCCTGACTCTGACTTCCTTGGGCTTGGTCCCTCTCTCCCCCGTCCCCACGCCCCGGCGCCCGTAGTGGCGCCCCGGGCCTGGCAGTGATCATAAACGCGGAGAGAACGAATTCGCCGAAGGGAATTGTTGCACTAACTGGGCTTAGCTTTTCTGGAGCTGCTGTAACTTGTTTTCAGATTATTTCCCTCTTTTACTTTTAGAAGGTGCATTTTTAATTTGGTCACAGTCTGCCTTGCTGATAGAAAAAAGGCCATCCTTTATTTACAGGTCCCATAGCAGCTGACACTTTCTTTTACACATTAGATGGGATCAACAGGTGTTCATGAAATTGGTGGGCTGGCGAGATATCCAGGTGTCTCCCGGCCGAAACAGCGAATGGAGCAGGTCACCGTCCTTCATTCATCACCACGGTGTATCTTTTACATTGGAAAAGCGAACAGTGGGGGGAAAATCTCTAAAAGAAGGAAATTGGGCAGTGAAGGTGATGTTTGCCTTTTCTCTATTTTGACTTGGGGATCTGAAATGACGCCAGTACGCTTTAGGCTTCTTCCTCGGTTCCCCTTCTGATTTTTCTGTTATTTTGTTAATATTGTTATTATAATCATTGAAATATAGCTAATCTTAAAGATTGCCTTTGATACCACAAAAAAGAAAAGTAATACATAATGTATGTGTTATTTTTCCTCGTAGTAGGAGAGAAAGCATAACTTTAAAAAAACTTATCTCTGAATCCTATAACTAGGGTGTAGACTTTTAGTAGCACCTAATGATTTTTCTTTCTCCTAAATATTGTTCTGGCATGCATGATTAATGAGCATTGATTGGCATTTGCATGTTGGAATTTCGTTTTGGCTTATAGTCAAGTTAGAGTGCACTTAGAGTTTTAGAAGGATTGTGGTTCCTATAGCTTACGTTGCTAGCTATAAATGGAGTTATAGATTCACCCTTAAAGAATGACCAGCATCTGTATTTTAAGCAACTCTATACACATTGTGCTTTAAATGTTAACCAGGCAGATTTTCCCAGCGGCCTAGCCGGAGAGCTGGGTTCCGTGTCACAGGTCAGCGGAGCCGCCGTTATCTGGATGAGATCAATCTTCGGGGGAAGGCAATGGAGGTTTTCTTATTTAATGTGCTTTCAACCAGACTACTTCTTTTTTTTTTTAATTTTAAGTAATGCTGTTAGTAGGTCATTAGACTTTGAGAGTTATTCACTTTGTTAGCCCAAACACTAAAACCTTGTGTCTTTTAACTCTGATTAGTGACACTTTAATAAAGTCATTTGAAGTTCAGTGGACTGAATTTTCCAACTTTTCTGATGTTTCTATGGTCACGGAAAAGCAACCTGTATTGAAGCTTGTATACAATCTTTTAAATGCAAATCTTGGAAAACTGTGTGTAATTTTGTAAATCTGACTTAATGCTGACTGCAAATGTGAGGGATTAAGATAAAAGTGGTAGCAGTGTTTCCCTTCTTTTTTTGTTTCTCAAGTTGGGGTACAGTGAGTGTTAAGAAATAGAGAAGTCACTTGGCTCAACTTGGGACTTCGAGGATAAAATCTTGTGGATAAAACTTTTATGGCTATAATTTTTTTATTTTTATTTTTTAACAGACCAGTAGAACAAAACCTCATTTTCTTCCATATGATTAGATAATGAGGGTAATGCAAAACTATTGAATGAAGAATTCCTTTAGAGCTATATCGTTGATTTTTTTTTTTTTTAAATAAAGGAAAAGTATGTCCAATTGGCTATAATTAAATCATGCACGGTGAACTCACTTTGGAGGAATTAATGCATTTTGTATTAGATTGTGGACTTGAGTGAACATTTACAACACGTGAGAATGGAAAGGATGAAAAATTATGGTTGTCTTTTGGTTCACAAGAAGCCAAGGAGGCAGGTCATTGACTTGATTTTCATGGGAAGCCTGACTCTAGCCTGCTCGCATATTCAGCGGCCCCACAACCTTGTATTGACAGGCGAGTTTGGGAGGGGAGCAGCATTGTGCCCTGGTTTGTTGGGGAAAAACAAGGGAAGATTTAAAACAAAGCCGTGAATAGGAACAGTGGTCCTTGTGTTTTGAAGCTGACTGACTTCCCCTCTGCAGTGCTTCATGAGAGTGTCGCCCTCTCCTCTAAGTCATGTCTCTGCTGTGCTAAGGGAAATATTTAAGTTAAAATATTTCAGTGACTCTCATGAGTAGAAGCATTTAGACTCTGATGAAAATAAGGTGAGAGCAATTAATTGCAAATCCACCAAGAAAGCATGAGCTGGAGAGGTGTGTCACTGTTAGTCCTGGCGTATAAAAAATACCAGCTAACAAAATGCATTTGTAGCCTTTCATGGTTTTTGTTTTGTTTTTTAAAATCTTAATATCAATAAATATGTGTATTTGTCTTACATATTCAATTATTTAACAAAATATGGCTCAGCATTTAGTTATTGCTTGGTGAATTTTAGAAGGCATTTTAAAAAATATAATCCATGGATATTTTCTGTGAATTAATTTTAAGGAAACCCAACAGAGATGTTATTATGTAGGCAGGATCTAACACCAAAAATATCAATATATCCACTGGGAGCTTAATAAATGCTTTTGATTAACAAATGAGAACATCAATAAATTATGACAAGGTAATGGAGAAACAAGTGGCTGACAGTGAACAGAGAGATATGTTGCATTTTTAATGAGAAACAATGTATATTGTGCCATGATGAAAATGAATATTTTTAATGAAGCAGTCTTCTAAAAAGTGATAAAAGAATAAAGGTTTTATTTGAATTAATGTTTTGTGAGAATAGCTGGTAAGGAATGCTTTACTTTTGGTTCCTATAGTTTTAATTAATGAACATTAACCATAGATTTATATTACCAACTAAATATAGTTTATATCACATAGATACATAATATACATAGCACATATTATCTCTGTCTATTTCAATCATGTGACCTAACTAATTTATATATGAAGAAATAGACATATAGATAAGAAAGATCAGCTAATTAATGATACTAATTAAATGATACCAAAAAAAAGGTAGAAGAAGAAAGATAAAAGCCAGTATAGTAACATATACAGATATTTTTAGAAGTAAATGTCAATTATACTTCTAGTGAAAACACACTTAATTTTCTAGAACTATCTCTTTTACCAGTAACTCTTCAGTTTTTTTGATATTAAAAGACATATCTTCTCACACTCAACCAAAAACATTTATTTCAGAAAAGATAAATAAATTTATATGTTTGAAATATATTTGATATATAATTTGAACATATATATGTACATATATGAAGTATATAGCATTAAGATAAGTCTTGAATAAATACTATTAATAAATACAATTTGTAAGAGTGCTCACTTTGTTATATTTCCATTGGGGTTTGAACACATTGTCCACCAGACTAAAATAATAATCACATTTATTTTTCTCAAATAAGTATGACTTACTTAAGTGCTGAGCTGATTTTAATACATACTTCTTAAAATTTTGAAAAGACCTTAACTTTATAATCACTGAACCTGTGGGAGATGTGACTGAGAATTTATTGACTTTTGGATTTGGGTATATAACCAATTCATTCATTTAGCCATTTTAATTGAATTTATCAGCTGTTAAGAGTTAGCAATTTTATCATTATTGTATATTGATGCACAATAACCTCTGCATGTACTACTTGGAAATTTTAGAGTTGAGAAGAATTACAACACAACCATGTTCACGATCTAGAAAGATCATAAATTTTGGAGTCTGCGGAATCAGGAATCAAATTTCACATCTCTCGGCTCCTCACCTACCTCTGTGACTCTAAGAAAGTTGTTAAATATTTCTGACCTTCCTTTTCTTTATCCATAAAATAATTATGTTAGTACCTACCTTATTTATTCACCGCGCACCCTAATTAGTCAATATAGCAAGACATCTAATATAGTGTTTTCTATGCTGTACACAATAATAATTATTTATCACATAAATTGGAACATATCCTCTGCTATTATAAAATGGCCCAATAAATACGGAACTTCAACGGCCAGAGAACATCACAACAAAATGTCAGGTACCCACATCTGCAGGAGAACGAAGCTCTCTGCCTGGGGTGTGTACTTGGGAAAGCTGAGGGTCCTTTCTGCCCTTATTTGTCCTGCATATCACTGTATCCCCTGAGCTGAGTCTTGAGAGAATCAGTAATAATTTATTGAGGAAATGAATAAATATCACAGGACTAGAGTGGAAGAAAATGAATTAATGTGAAAATTATGTTCTTAAGCTAGTTGCACACTGGAGGGGCTCCCTTTCTTTTGTATGGGTCCATAAAATAATAATCCCACAGAATATGTACAGATGATCTGAGTAAATATTCAAGCTTGGAACCATATAATGCTGTCTATCTGGAAAAACTCAGCCAAACTCATGTGGATAATGCTGTATTTTACCTGCAATTGAAGTAAGGCATTAAACAAACAAAAAAAGGCTGTGCTAAATTTATTATAAAAATAAGGATAATTTGTATCAAAGTTATCACATCTAAGAGAAAACTGCAGACATATTTTGTGATGCTAAAGAATATGGTAGAACCTGGGAGTTCTATATAAATAATTTTCTGAAAATAGTTATTTTCCAAAATTCCAACCATATTCAGGAAGATGAGAAACTGAATAAATCATCACATAGGTAGTAATGAACCTCTGCATTAGTAATATTGTACATAGTTTTGGTTGCTTTAATTGTTAAAGTTGCAATGATGCTGAGAAAGGAACATAAATTATCCAGAGGAGTTCAGATGAGTATAATGAAAATATAAAAATTAGGGCTTTTAAATCGAGAGAAGAAAATAAAAGAGGCATTTTTTTGGTGAAGTTTATAAAAATGATGTAAAGTATTGTGTATGCTGGCTTTTTTTTCTCTTTCCCACAATTCCCCAGTATATTAAAGGTAATGGCTAACACTTATAGCTTGAAAGAGATGTATTTAGGAAAAACAATATTCTGTAATATTCTATTCTATATTAACACATGTTACGGATTGAATTACATCAATAGCACAGGAGGTAAAATGCATTGCACGGTAATTTTAAAAGAGGTTTAAATTAGTCTGGGAATGGCTTGCACACCCTTCCACTAATGGCCCTAAGCTCACACAGTCGGAGAGGCTGTACTGGGCCTAGTGCACTGCAGTTCTTGGGCTCCACGTTAGGTTCACTCCCAGGGGGACTGGCAGGGACCTCAGCAGGTGAGTAACAGACAGAAGCATGTCTGTAATATATGCCATGGCATGATCGAGCATATATGTCCACTTTTAAACTTTTAAATATGCCAGTGGTGCATTTTGGAACATCATAATAAAGTCATTGTAATAAATAATGTAATTTTGTTTGACATTCACATGTCACGTAAACTAGATTCAAATTCTATAAAGAAGCACAACAGCTCAGTTCAGAAATAAACAACAAATAACTTATTAATTTCTACAAAGACAAAAGACCATAAGAACTGATTAAAATCTGGCTTACTACCATTTACAGAGCGTTTTCCGAGGACCCCAAACTCAATGCGAAATTTCAGACATGCATAGTGAACTGACAGTTGCTGACTACATTAAATTTATTTTGTTACCAGGCTCAGGTTTTTATTGTGTGAGTCCATTAAATTCGATTTCTACCTGGTGGAGCCTGGTGTCTGGTACTTTATAAAAATGCACATTTCACAGAATGAGTGAGTCACTTCATTATGGCTCTGCTTGGGTAGGACAGCACATTGGAGGAACACAAAGGGACAGTCACTTTGCTTCCAGCATTCCACGTGCTGCAGAGCCAGTCGGATGCCGAGGTAACTTGGCGGCCTTTATCTTGGTCACAGTTTGTGTTCTCTATCTTTCTCTTCCACACGATGAGAGGTTTGAAGCTTTTTCTGTACATGGGTCATGTAAATTCAAAGGCTGAGAAAACCGTGGCCCTATAATCACTGTAGTTTTATCTTTATTTTCCAAGGACAAAAATCAAAACTTCAACCTACTTTATTTGGGTGTTCTTTCAAAGCCCTGTTCCTTAATGCTGATTTAAAAAAAAAAATCCGTTTCAGTGACTTAGTTTCTGTATACCACAGAAAGAATCCAGTTTGGTCTTTGTGAGGAGTGAAAGGCTGGGAAGGATGTGTTCTATAGCCAGTCTTTCGAGTTGGTGGTTTTTACTTTTGTTTGCTGTGTTTCTCATTCAGCCCGAATGTCTCTATCCGTAACAGCTTTGGAGAAGCACCTTTGTCCCCAGAGCCGGCCTCCAGGAAGGCTTGGATCGGTACAAGTTTGGAGAAATGGGCACTGGCTGGCATCCACAGGAAAGCAGAGCTCCCGCTGATTCCCTGGAAGGGCCTCTCCCCTCAGGCTCTGCAGTGAGCCGCTTAATGTCCCTGGGGACAGACACTAAGCAGAAAAACGTCTGAGGTATCTGTTCATCTGTCCCTTGCATTTGAAGAAGAATCCCTGACCTTAAGGCAGGCTGTTCACCATACTTCCCATTCTGACAGGTTAGAATGAAAGGACTCTTAAATTCATCATTATTATTATCGGGTTAGAGGCCTGGGTGTAGTGACAGGTTTCTCAGTAGGAGATTCCTGACTCCAGGAACCACTCAGGAGCCAACCAGAGAGCCAGCTCCTCCTGGGCTTGGTCAGATTGGTCATATTGGAGTAAACCTTGTTATCAAAATTCTGTTTCGCTCCATCTCTATTTAGTGGCCTTATATTGAAGGACAATGAATCTTATGAATGGGTGATTTTAGGATTGGATATTTTATGAATATAAGTGTGGTGCCACCAATTTGGAATTAAGACGCACAGATGGAACACGAGAACCATTGCTCCGACAGTGACGACTTTAAAATGCTTCATACGTTTTATTTTCGTGTTGATTTTGGTCAGTGTGCTTTTTTAACACTTATTTTTACAACTTCCAGTTCCAGGAGTACGAAGCGTAAGTAAATGAGCGAAACACTCTCAGATTTTAGAGAAACCAGGGATAACGTCATGCTTTTCCTTCTGTTGATCTCTGCTCTCTCGTTTAGAAACTATTCTGTCCACTCATCTACTGATGGGCACTTGGGCTGTTTCCAGGTCTTAGCTATTGTGAATTGCGCTGCTATGAACATCGGGGAGCATAAGTTCTTTCTGATTAATGTTTCAGGTTTCTTAGGATATATTCCTAGAAGGGGATCACTGGGTCAAAAGACAGCTCCATTTTTAATCTTTTGAGGAACCTCCATACTGTTTTCCATAGTGGCTGCCCCAGTCTGCATTCCCACCAGCAGTGTCCCAGGGCTCCCCTTTCTCCACACCCTCGCCAGCATGTGTCATTTGTTGACTTGTTGATGGAGCCATTCTGACAGGTGAGAAGTGATGCCTCATTGTGGTTTTAATTTGCATCTCTCTGATGATTAGTGACTTTGAGCATTTTTTCATATGTCTCTTGGCCATCTGTATGTCCTCTTTGGAGAAGTGTCTATTTAGGTCCTTTGCCCATTTTTTAATTGGATTGTCTTCCTTTTGTTAAGTTGTACGAGTTCTTTATATGTTTTGCATATTAACCCTTTATCAGATGTTTCATTGGCAAATATGTTCTCCCATGCAGTGGGCTCCCTTTTCACTTTGTTGATGGTTTCTTTTGCTGTGGAGAAGCTTTTTATTTTGATGTGGTCCCATTTGTTTACTTTCTCCTTTGCTTCCCTTGCCCTAGGGATGCATCGGCAAACATACTGCTACGAGAGATGTCTGGTATTTTGCTGCCTATGGTTTCTGCTAAGATTTTTATGATTTCATGGCTTACATTTAAGTCTTTTATCCATTTTGAGTTTATTCTTACACCATGGAATACTATGTAGCTGTAAAAAAGAAGGATATCTTACCCTTTCAGACAGCATGGAGGGAGTATTATGCTAAGTGAAATAAGCCAGTCAAAGAAAGAAATATCACATGATCTCACTTATATGTGGAATATAATGAACAAAATTAGCTGGTGCACAAAATAGTTCTAGAGACATGGAAGCATGGAACAGACTGACAAATCTCAGAGGAAAGGGGGGAGGGGGGGCAGAAAGATTAACCAAGAACTTATATGCATATATGCATAACCCATGGACACAGACCACAGTGTGCTAGGCCTGGGGGGGGGGGTTGTGTTGTGTTGTAGAGGGGTCAATGGGGGGGGGGGAGATATGTGCAAAACTTTCAACAAGAAAGATAAATTTATAAACAAACAAAAGATGCTATTCTTGTCTACTCATATTATTTGTACCAGCCTGTCTGTAATCCTGGGAATCTTTACATTTCTCTTTTTTATCAGAATGAGTTCAATTTCATTGTATGTGCAAGAGCTTCGGTTCACACCACAGCTAAGCTGTGTCAGGTGGTGACTTGACTGTGCTAACCCACAGAACTGAACTGCCTGTGAAGTCAGGAAGCTAATACATAATCAGCAAAGGGCATCGTTTGTTACAGTTTTTCACAGTTTGTCAGTGAACATCAGAAATATCTGTACAAATTTCCTCTTGATCATGTATTCACAATTCTTCCAACCCTGAGAGTCTTCATTCTGAGCAAGATGGATTCTTTAGAATTGTTCACAGTGCCCCCCTCTTCCTGCAGAATCCTAGACTTTCCCCCTCTCGGGATAAACTTGGTTCTGACGGGGTCCCTCACTTTAGAAACAGGATTTAGTGCAGGAATTCAAATCACTTCAGAAAGATAAATACTTTCTTTTGAAGCATTTTATATTGAAATTTCGACAGTTGATATATTAAGCTTTTAGCTTTATTAGAATATAACTCCTGTTTCCTCCAACAAACACTTATTTTTATAATGGAATTTAGATTGTTGCAAATAGTTGTTACTTTAATTTTCATCATGGGTGTACCATATATAGTAGCAATTATGAACACTATCATGCATTGAATTGATGTGCTCGTCTGTAGTATAACTCTAAGTGATTACATGACGGGCAATTAAAATATTTTGGAAGCACCTTTGATCACTCAATGCAAACTAGAATTGAAGAGGCCTCGGGGCCAGGGGAAACTGTCACCAGGACTTCTCTCCCTCTTCACTGTTTCAACCAGAGCAGTTCTAAGTTGAAATGTTTCAAATGTTTTCTTCCACCTAACATTTATTTTTAATATAATTCATTTTTCATGACTAAGAAGAAGTTTGAACAGAATAGGTAATCACTGAGAGTTTTGTTTGAAAATGTACCAGCATGCAGGGTGCCAGCAGATTCGGGAAATACCTCTGCTGTGCTTGACTGTTCCTCTTGAATAAAGAGTTCTTTTTCAACTGTTGCTTTTTAAACCTCTCTGTCAGCATTTGCAAGTACTCCATTTGTGCACATTACAGGAAGGGTATTTTTTAAGTTGGATTTTGAAAAGTCCCTGATTTCGAAGAGTGTTTCTTCAGAACATGTCCCTAGATGGAGTCACTAGTGATGGAGTCACTTTCCTCTGAGTGTCACATCAGTTGTCCTGTGCAATGAACTGAGGCTTTCCTATGCTTCTCCAGAACACTGTAACCTTGGCATGAGAGGGGGAGAAAAGCTAGCATCCACTGTATAGGCCATAGGACTATATTAAATTCTGTTGTCGCAGTGGTGGTATTAGAAAAAGGAATCATTTCCATATTGCTCTGTCCCTAGCAGAGTGCTTTGCACGTAATAGGCCCTTGAGGAATGTGTTTTTAATTCATAATTAGTCTTCTTTGGTATCCTAATGTTAAAGTATGATTTCACTCTAATTTGAAGACGTTTTTAAATCCTTCTGAAATTTTAGAAGTTGGCAAAGTTTAGAAGGATGCAAAAGGTGCATTCTTAACAACTAATAAAGATTTTAAATGACCCAAACCAGATCTCATTTTTCACAAAATGTCCAGTCCTATAGAAAGTTTGGCATTCAGTTAGAATGACTTCTTTATTCAAGCAGTTCTACAATCATTTGAAAATGAAAACCAGCCAGCATTTAGTGATGATAGTCTACAGAAGTTTCAAGAAAACATTACTTCATCACAAACAAAGAAACTATTCATTGCCTGTTCGGCATCATCTCAACATCTGTCCACTATTGACTTGTCCACTTTTATATTGTTGGAGAATATGATATAAATTAAAAATTTTATTGTTTTCTTTTTTGTTTAAAATAGCATTTGACCCCATTGGATTTGTCCCAAAGGTGAGATAAATATGTTTTAAAATAAACCCATTTGATAATCTGTTTATATTATTTTTGTCGATTTGTTAGTTGGTCTAAGATTTGATAGTGGCTTTACAAGGAGAATTTAATATTTGTCTTTAGAATAAAATAATGCTCTAACAGAGACACACATTTGGAAGGGCCATGCATCAAATGATATATATACTTTTTTTTTTTTTAATTTTTAATTTAATTTTTTTTGAAGAGTCCCTGATTTCAAAGAGTATTTCTTCAGATCACTTCCCCAGATGGGTAAGTGGTGATGGGGTCTCTTTACTTAGTTATATATATTAAAAAGTCTCAGGGATGGTTTTGTATTATAAAGGAGGTCTGTTGTTTCTATAATATGACTTACAGGCATTTTTACTTATAAATGAACATTTGTTACATTTTAATCTTTAGGGTAATATATTTAATGACTGAAAAGTTTCAGATGAGTACTAAGTAAGTTATGCTTTGGTTAGATGGTTGCACTTGAAACTTTGCAAACCCATCATTGGGTTTGACCCAGAGGTCTCAGAAATGTTAGATAATCCGTCATCATTTTTTTTCAGGCTTAACTCAGTTTTAATCATCATAGGCAAAAATGTCTATGCTGTCATTCAGCAAATCTTTCCAATTTATAAGTTGAATATTTTAGAAAAAATCCTATACGCCACTATTACTAAGGTGTTTTTAAAAAGTTTTGCTGCAGATATCCATGGGGAATGAATGGGCAAATAAATAATCATTTTCTCTAAGGAGCTGAAGTTAAAGTTAATAGAATTATTTATTTATAAGGGATTTTTTATTAATGAACATTTTCTATTTGTAGCACTTAATGTATATTTCATCTCCTTTTGGATGCAGTTTGTTGTCCCGGTGCAGAAAGGAAAAACTAAGAAGCATTGATGTTACATGTAGATAGAGTCAACATTCAAAATTAAACACATAGACTCTTTTATTCGAATTGTTGATTAGGCCTTTGCTGATGGAATGTTGCGTAAATGATCACCCCCTTTTCTTACCCAGTATATAGTAATCGTGTGCGGCAAGTTAGGGAAGAGAGTCTCAGGGTCATTGAAACAGTGAAGGAGTTCACCCTTCCCAGTGCCCCAAGGCCAGTTCAAGGAGAGAAATTAAAACACCATCTAGAGCCTCAGATCCCACAGGGACATGTGCATAGACTTCAGAGTGAAGGGAAGGTTGGTAGATAGGAAAATAATGAGAGAGCTAAATGGAACAATTAGGTAAGAGGGAGAACAGATCTAAAGTTTAGGTTTTGACTTGATGAGAGTCCTGGATCAGACATGGTATCCTACAGGAACTGCTCAGTGCCGTGTTCTTAGAATGGTTTCTGAGACTTTCTGAATCTTGGGATTCAGGAATGTGGGACAAACGCGTAATAGTTTAACTGTACATTTATATCATGGCTGCTTTCCTAAAATCCACATATTTTTTTCATTTAGATATGCATAGAAAGAAATTTAATACAGCCTCTACTTATTATTCATTTCAATAACTCACTTTTCCCAAATAATTCCCTGCATATCATCAACAATTTATGTTTGTGTCCTATGTAGTTTTAGGGGACCTTCACGCGGTGTTATCGATACTGATAAGAGAGTTAAAGACCTTTTTAAAGAAATATTCATTTCCAAGCAAATGATTTATAAATGCATTTATTACTTTTCTCTAATCCTAAAACATATGTACTTCTCTACAGTAAAATTAAATAGGCTTCTATGATTTCTATTAGAGTTGGTTCGCTGTAACAGAGTATTTGGAGAGTACGCTCAGTGAATCAATAGCCTCCCCATATTTTAAAACATAACAAAAGATAGTGAACATAGAAATTTCTTGCATCCATCTCATTACGGAATGTATTCCAGATCTGATTCCCAGTGCATTTAGGTAAATGCAAAGAAAAAAAAAACACAACTGAGCCCGGTGTTGTGGTGATAGGATGGAAGCGTTGCCACAGGTGTGATTTGAATCTCAGGTCTTTTTAGCAGCGTCGTGCTCCTGGTCAAGTTCTTCACTTTTGTGGACTTCAGTTTCCTTATCTGTGAGGTGGGGAAACCACATTTAGGGTTTCATAAAGATTGAAGGATGTAACTTACGTATTATGCATAAAACGATGCCTGTTATGGTACAGGTGAAATATTTTACATTTCTCTCTCATTTGTTTCTGGCGATGTGGAGAGGATGGTTCATTTCCCCCCTCGGCTAATCAGTGGACTCCGTGAATTGGAATGGGGGGTGCTTCGTGGGAGAGGGGAAAATGCATGGTAATGACGGTGAGGGTGAGGAAGGCCATTCCAGAGCCTCTAGGTGCAGGGCCACTGCCAGTTTGCCTGACGGACGTAGGGAAGCACAGAGTCTCCCCCCCACCCCCGCCCGGGGTATGTGTCCCAGCCGCAGCCCTCGGTTGACACTCTAATATCCTATGGTCGCAGCCCGCTGTTTGGATCGTGTTTTGCTTTCTGTCAGCAGTGTGTCACAAGCATTTTCCTCAGTGGGCTGACCAGACCCCGAGTGGGAGGCCGATAAAAGCAGCCTCATCTCCATGCATCACTTTGAACGATTTCAAAGAGGAAAAGCAGCCGCTGTGACAGTGTTCACAGGAGCCGCTCGGGTGGTCCTATCTTTGTAGCGTAACAGTAATA
Source organism: Miniopterus natalensis (assembly GCF_054644295.1). Classification (NCBI taxonomy): domain Eukaryota; kingdom Metazoa; phylum Chordata; class Mammalia; order Chiroptera; family Miniopteridae; genus Miniopterus; species Miniopterus natalensis. The sequence goes on from NC_142084.1 coordinate 28,769,459, forward strand.
GTGCACCCCGGCTCGCACACCCGGCTTGGGAGGCGCAAAGTCGCCTAAGAGTCATGCATTTTTATCCCCTGACATGTCTTAAAGTTGGATTTGTGATAAAGGGAAGGACATCGTTCCCTCCCTGGGTAATTTGTCTTCAAAGTAAATGTACAGGAAGGCTGTTTATGGATTCATTGCACGTCTGAATCAATATTTATTTTATACAAATTTTTGAACTAATATATAACAGATTGGATTTTTAAAAAATTCGGTTAAAGGGATAAGAAAAGGGGGGGAAAAGTCTTCTACATGTGTAGATCATTATAATATTCTGCTCTAAAATTGCGCTTTTTTTTGGCCATTTTATAGGTCATGAGCCATGTTTACATATTTGAAAGTATCCTATGTGAGAGTTATTTTCAAAAGGGACTGTATAATACAAGTGGTAAGATCAGATAATGTAAGTAGGATATCACTGAACTAGAGAATGTTTTATATAATTTTGCCTAATACAATGCACCTAACAAGCCAGGGTCGTTCGCCAATACACAGATGGTGGCACACCGCCTTGAATCTCCAGTAGTTCTGCGTTGAAACAATCATGAATTTAAAAATAGGAAAATTAAGTTCCCTGAGCGTATGACTATGCCTTTGCATTTCTTTTCCTTTTAAATCTCACCATAACCCCTCAACTTCTCAGGTGCCCCCTGTCGTACACAGCACAGGGCAATAATGATGAGTGACTAAAATCAAAAGCGAGTAACCATATGGCGTACTATGCAAAGTGCAATGTAAAGCTCTCTTTGAATGGTTGGAACAATTGATCATAAGTGAGCTCAAGTGGCAAAGCCTGTGAGCTGAGCATCCGTACATAAAAGAAGCATTAAGACCTCTCAGGTTATCACAGGCGATTGTAGAGGAAAATGCTAAATTTGTTACTAGAGATTAAGTATGTCTGAATAAGATGTTCTTCATTCCAGTTTTTATGATAAATTCAGGCAGATCAGACAATCTCTTGATCTATAATAAAAATTGTCCTTTGCTCACTTAAATTGATACAGATTCCTCCAGCGCCGCAAAGACCTACAAAACAAGATCTGGGATAACCCAGACGACTTGGGACCTTTAAGTAGTAATCACAAAACAAAAGCATCAAATGGAATTTTAATAGAAATTATTTTGCTCATATGCCCACTAGCATTTAACTAAAAGAAATATATTTAACATTTCAGCTATGTTTGGTGACATTGGATCTTCCCACAAAGACACAGGAGATGGTATTTTACTGCTCGTTCTTGTGGATTTTACTCCTTTCACTAAAGAGAAACATTTTTTTTTTTAATCTCCTCTTTGCAGCCCAGATTTAAAGGGTAACAACTAAAGCATAAGTTGTTGAACACAGCTGGCATGTGCTCTGTGGATGTGTGAATCAAGGGACTTTACAAAGAGCTCAGACCTTCCTCCTGGGGGCTGTCATTGACCATAGACGCTTTTGTTCATTGTGGGAAATGGCCTCAGAGCACCTCTCCACATTGTCAGAGCCTATCGGTTAATGAACTGGGCCATGTATTCTTCCCCTTCATTTATGAAAGGAATAGCTAACCTCTGGGTAGAGCTGTAAGATTGTTTCCTTTTGACCTTGGGTATCAGTTTCTTCTATAACTATTTAATCTTGAAATACATAAGTGCAAGTAGGGTTCTTTGAAGTAAGTCAACAAGGGGGACAAAACCGACCTCAGTTGACTGATCTAGCCTTTTTTTTTTTCTTTAAAAGAAAATTTTTATTTTAAGTCTCTATATTTTGAAATCATTGGGACTTATTATGGACAAGTCACCTGTTACGTTGAGATATATGATTTTGCTAGTATCTTTTACATCTACATACTCCGTCTTTTGTGAGTATTTGGTGTGGGATTACGGATTTAGGAGCCCAAAATGATACCTGTTAGAAGAAAGAAGGCAACTAGGAGTGGAAAGTATGACCACTTACATCGCACTTTCATGAGAACCCGCACCCTAGGTATTACAAATCACGCAACCTTTTCCTCTGTACAAAATACAATGGCGTATTTTACCTTTTTTTTTTAAAAGAAGTTAATTGCACATGAGTAATAATCACCATTGTTGATTGGCCTATGCTGATTTATGATCAAGTCTTAGTAGCTGAACGTTGAACAAGTAATAAAAACAGCAGCAGGAACATCTATGTAGCACGTATGGGCTCTGCTCTAGCACCTTGACACATGGCAGCACCTTTCATGTCCCTCACAGTCCTGGGAGGCAGAGCCCCCTGCTGTCTTCATTTTCCTGATGAGAAAAGTGTCACGGACAGGTGGAGGTAACCCACCCGATATCAATAAGGCCAAGTGAAAAAAAAATCTTACTGTGGTAGATTAGGTTTTTTGTTAAGTATCCTTGGTTTGGGGGATATTATTATTTGCCTAGTGAGGGAGTTGCCTGTATTAGATTGCTAAGCTGGCCATCCATGCTGAAGGCCAATACATTCCGGAAATACACTGTGTTCATATATCTTTGCTAAATGGGATAGTTTTAGACAACACACTACCTACATATTCAAATGCAAATCATTCTTTTCACTGTGGCTTGTCTCAATATTACATTGAATAAATTGACTAATGAGCTATATAAGATTTATCAGTCTTGAATGTATTACTATGTGATCATTATTTATAATTCTATGGTTTTCTAATTTTCCTTTTAGATAAAAAACATGTACTTTCTAGTTGGTATTGGTATAGGGACCCAGAAGAAAACTAGAAGCTTCAAAGGGAAAAGGGAAGTAGTGGAAAATCATACTTGCATATAAGTTAATACTGAAATACGACTGTGATACCAGCATTCAGGAAATCAACGTTTTGAGTTTCGTGGCTTTTTTTGTTTTGTTTTTCTTTGTTTCCTTGCTCATTTATCTTTCTCTTACTCATAGGTCCTAGCCTGGATCTCTGGGGAGAAATAATTCCAAAATTTACACTCCTTAACTTTATTCTCAAAACCTGAAAACACTTCTCACTGACCCCTGGAGTCCACCCACCCACATTCCCTACGTGGGTTTTCACACAAGCATCGTGCAGTGCCCTAAATTCAAGTGTCCTGAAGCCTTCTTCTCTTTCTGTCCCTCCTGCCATCGCCTTTTCATCAGTTTCTCCCCTCGAATTTAGCTTGTTTTTTATGCTTTTCTATTAACCCTCGGACAGTGTAGAAGCTCATGTCTTTCTGTGTGTTTCTCATGGACACAGAACCAGCACCAGCCCTTCCGTCCTGGGGCATGATCCTCCTTCCCCTTCCCTGACCGGCCAGGGACCTGGAGGCTTGATGTCTGCCTTCGTACTCCACCCTCACAGCTCACTGGCTTTGGGACCTTAGCCAGCCAGTGAGCTTCATTAAGCTTCCATTTCTCCGTCTTGAAAACTTAAATAATAGCACTTCCCTCTTAGGCTTGTAAGGAAGATAAAATTATGTCATGAATACAAAGTGCCGAGCAGAGAGCCCGGCAGGGAGATCACACACTTGCTGTTACTCTTGTTCCCTGCTGACCTAACAACTCCACTGTTCGGCCACTGTTTCCCAATCAGTTAATTAATTCAGGGACGTTTTATTCAAGCATCTCCTGCCCAGGGACCTGAGGAAACAGCTCCTGCCCTCAAGGAGCTCGCAGTCTGGAAGGGGAGGCTGACCAGCGGAGGGATAATTCAATGCAATTGTGCCGTTTGCATGGAAAAAGCAATACACATGCGCTTAATGGTGCCTCGCCCCCTCCCTGACGGTGCTTGGAGAACTCGGCATATCTTTGGGGGAGGGAGATGGATATCAGGTCTAATATGGGAGGTACAGTCATCTTTACTTCATTAAAACTTCAATTTACTGAAGTAAAGATTATAAACATGTAAAATATGGTTTTGCTTAATTCTGGAATAAATATTTATGGATATGAGTACACTAATGTGTATTGTTTCACATACTTTTCATTAAATTCAGTGTCAGATTGCTGGTTACTGGATAGGCTAAATATTACATTTTCCCCCCCAGGGGGCAAAGTTTAATTCAATTAGCTGCCATGAATATGTATTAGACCTCAACTCTCCCAGAGAGGTACATTGATAGATGCTGGAGGGAATTCAAAGATAATAAAACAGTGTCTGTGTTCCTTGGGAGTTCAGTCATTTGTCAGCTAAGCATGTGAAGCGGTTACTCAGACGAAGCCGTTCAGCATAACACATGGGATGAAACAGATGAAACGAGGTACAGTGGGAGTAAAGGGAATGGGGTCCGTCTAATTGTGGCGACAGGGAAGACATCGTGAGGGAGCCGGCATTTGACAGAGCAAACAAAGGAGGGTGCGCCTTCAACAGCTGATGAGCAGGGGCCTGCGTGCCCAGGAGAGGTTTGGGAAACATGAAGTCCTTGCCCTTGTTTTAAACCTAGGGTGGCCTGCAGGCAGGCGGTGGCGCTGGGGGGGGGGGGGGGGGTGACCTAACAAATGTTTGTGGACAACCTGCTGCCCTAAGCTAGGGCCTGTGTGAGATGACAGAAAAGGACATGAACTGCCCTGTTAGGAGGACAGGCAACTGAACGGCTGATTTTAAAATTGTGACCTTTGCAAACTTTGGGATAGCATAAGCTACCAAAGCCACCTAGAGAAGGGGTTACTGACGCTGTTGGTAGGACAGGATGGGGCGGGGAAGGCTCTGTGGGACCCGAGTTTTGCGGTGGAGAGCTGGGAAGTAAAGTAGGACATGCGCAGCCGGGAACATCCATATAGAAAGGCGGTCGCTTTCTCCTGCCGTGGTTGCTGAGCCCCTGTCCCTCTGTGCCCTGCATCACAGAGTCGCGGGCTCCGTTCGTTCCTCCTCACGTGCAAGTCCAGGCTCCCGGGGGGAGACTTCATCGCCCGTGAAGCGCAGGGACTCCCACGGGCCGCGAGAGAGCGGGGCGGTCAGGGGCGCCTGGGCCTCGGCCGCTTGGGTAGGATGCCACTGCCCTGTTTGCGCCGGGGTTCACCTTCTGTTACTTTCCTGCTGGATTTGGGACCAGGCCTTCTGGCTGCGGGACCTCAGCAGGTCCCCGATACCCGGTCGCCGCTGCTGTTATCTGGGTTGTTGCGCGGCTCTGGATTCTCATGCCCGCTGGTACCGGGGCTACTCCTCTGACTGTTCAAATCCACATTCTCCTCTCTCTCACTTCTTCCCTCTCTTCCAGCCTCCCTCCTGCTACAAATTAATGGAGGTTCCCTCAAAGACCTTCTTCTGGACTCCCCCCCCCCCCCCCCCCCCCCGCAGGGTCTCCGTAGCAATCTCACGGTGCCGACTGTCACATTTATGTGGAGCAGTTTTTTCCCCCCTTTCTTTTTCTTCAGCCTCACTTTCCAACTGTTGGCTGGAAATTTCTACCTGGTTATTTAGCCGCCAAACCAGTTGAAGTCCACCCTGTCCAATGGCAAAAAAAGTTATTAACTAGATATTCCAATAAGTTATGATACGTGTATGAAAAGGAAAACGACAGGACCCTTTAAGCCTATATTGGAAGGGAACTGAAACTGGACCATGGGTCACTAAAGGTGTCGCTATGGAGATGATATTTAAACTGCAGGATCGGTTGAAGTTAATTAGGCAGAGCTCAGTGGTCAGGAGGCAGTGCTCCAAGCAGAAAGGATAGCTTCCATACATGCCCGGAGGTGGGGGACTCCGACTGAATAAAGGGAAAGAAGTTTATTGAGTTAGCCCTTGAGCGTTGAAAGGAATGAAGTGAGCCAGGACTCCGGGGACGTAGCCGGGGTGGGTGCGTGTGTGAGGAACCCCCGAGTGAGCGTCAGTCTTTGGTGCTTCTCATACCAAAAGGATTAGTCATTGAAGGGTTTCTATCAAATTATTGATCTGATCATTGTTGTCGTTTTCTAAAAAGCCTTCTAGCTGAATAGCACCCTGGGTGGCTGCAGAGAGACCAGCTAGAAGTTGGAGGCACTGGGGGCAGAGTAGTTCACACAGAGAGCTGGAGCCCTGGGTGAGATGGTGGCCGTGGGGGTGGGGACCCGGCGCTGACTTCAGGTGCCGTGGCGAGGTGGTACCGGTGTTGCCTGGTGACCTGAATGTGAGAGCGGAGGCTGACTGAAGGCGCTACATGCTGGCTGTGTTTCTGCCTCGACCCGATAAGTGGGTGGTGAGTTAGGGAGCACGAGGGAGGGGCAGCGACGGGGAGGCAGGGAATGTGGCAGGTCCTGCTGCATGTGAGGACACTCTGAGGCGCCCAGTGGGTGAGTCAGGCCAGTGGATATCCGCATCTGGAGCACAGCAGAGCGGTCTAGGTTAGAATTTAGATCTGAAGTTCAGCATCAGAAAAGTAGGCCCAAGAGTAGATGTGTTTCCAAAGTGAGCTCCCTTTGGATAGGAAATGCCATCTCTGCAGCTCGAAACCTCAGCTGCACCTCTGACCCCCTCCCTCTTTCTTTCCAGCTCCCTGTGTATGAGTCAGTCATCAAGTCTTATCAGTTTGGTCTCTATTTTGTTCCTTATTTATACCACATTTCTACTTCCAACAGTTTTTTTTTATTTTTGTTTTTTTCTTAAATATATTTTTATTGATTTCAGAGAGAGGAAGGGAGAGGGAGAGAGAGAGAGGAACATCAACGATGAGCGAGAGTCATTGATCGGCTGCCTCCTGCACGCCCCTTGCTGGGGATCGAGCCGGAAACCTGGGCATGTGCCCTGATGGGGAATCGAACCCTGACCTCCGAGATCATAGGTTGATGTTCAGCCACTGAGCCACGCCGGCCAGGCTCTATTTCCAGCAGTTTAATTGGGTTATTTTTATTCCTCACCAGAACTATTACAGATTTGAGGGCAGCAGAGTGGGTGCCGGGAGATTCATAGACTATCACCATAAGCTAGGAGAGACATGACTGTCATTTGAACAAGGGTAGTAGCTGTGGGATCGGAGAAAAACCGATAGAGTCCAATGTAGGCTTTGGGAAGTGGGACTGGAACATGAATATTTGATTAAAACTAGGGGAGATATTAGAAATTCGAAGTGAGTTGAGTTCAATACGAGATGGTTGAAATGAAAAGGTGGGTGTGTTTTTTTGGGAGAAATTCAAGGGTGACCATTACCATTTATAATCAGACATTCACGACATTCATGTTTCCTTAAGTACTGCATACGGAGCTTCTGCTAACTAGTACATACAGAAATCAGGCCAGTGCCTCCGTACGTGTGTGGAAATTCCACACTGTCTCAGGTAGGTGGATATTATGAACAAAAGGGAAAAGGCAATTTCCTACCTGATGGTGTGGAACTCTCTAAATCTGCCAGTCCAGCTTTTTCCCCCTTCTGTTTTACATTTTATACGGCCTAAATAGTCAATTTAGTATTTGTTACTAGTTTGGAGATTATTTTTTCTGGAGCCGGTATGAAGTGTTAAGTATTTATAGACAGAAACTCTGGCAAAGACTATAGAGAATCTCAAAGTGGCCTTTCACCCCTTTCACTGTGGCCGAGGAGCCTGAGCAGACTCAAGTGCAAATCCAGATCTGTAGAGAGCAATGTGGGTTCGTGGAAGTTAAGCTTAGGGTGAAAAAAAAGCCGGTTTTTCCACTATGACTTAGTGATTATTAAATAGCTGTGTTTTTTCCTCGGAATGGCTTGGAGGAAAACGCCATAGCTTTAGTAGTAAACAATTTATGCAGTTAAAATATGAAAAAGACAAAGAAAAGCAAACTAAAAAGACGTTTTAGAGTAGAATGGGAGTTGAGCCAATGAGCCCGACTGGTAGAGTCTTTGGAGGGAAGCCAGGATGTCTGTGATATTTCTCTAGTTAGGATATATATATGTGGTACTCGATAAAAAAATGTTAACTCTTTCCATTGAATTTGAGACTTTCCTGATTCTGAAACTCAAACTGAATGCAAATTAAGATTTTTTAAAAGCATGATTGAAAACGCAGCCACATGCATACGTGACATTTGGCAACGCCTTAGATCTCTAAAATGTCAAGATAGGAAAATATCCAAGACTTTTTTTTTTTTTTTTTTTTTTTTGAGAAAAGGGGCACGTTGGATTCTGGCCAAATGCCTGCTGAGGAATTCTTCTGAGAATTTCTGGAAACTGTACTTTTGGAGGTAATCATGTTCTCCATGCTTACATGGCCCCAAATGTTACTCGGGTGAATTTAAAGCCTCATCTGTTTGTGCCTTGTTGTTGTACATCCTGAAGACTTCAGTGGTCAGGTTTCACTTTGGCGAGATGACAAAAGAATATATTGCGTTTGGCACCACACGACCCTAGAATATTTTAAGAACAAATATGCCAAGAGAGCCATATTGTATAGCTTGGATTATATTTTTCATGTGTGATATGTAAATCTCCTTAGGTTAGACAAACCTATAACAGCTTCTTTTTCCATTAAAATAAATGCACATCAGATACCTGATACACGGTTAGAGGGCGTGAGTGAGTTTATCAGGTACATAATGTAAAGTCAGCAGATATCTCATCTAACCTTGATGACATAAGTCTTACCACTGTAGTGCTTTAAGGAAGAGGGAACAACTGTCTATAGTCCTAAAGGAACAAGGGGGAAAATCCCTAACTTTCCTGAAACTATTTGGGAGACTACTATCCCCTCTATTAATTAACTTATTCTGTTGCTTAATATAAATAGTGAAAATGTGGCATAACATAGAGGGTCTTTTGGGTTTTTTTTTGTTTTTTAAGTGTGCAGGTCTGTCCCCACCATCTATCTCCAGAACCGAAACCCTTTATCCATTAAACACTAACTGTCCACTCACTCCCCCCTGCCCGTAGGCTGTGGCATCATCATTCTATTCTGCTTTCTGTCTCTCTATGAATCTGACTGCTTTAGACACCTCAAATAAAGAGAATCATACAATAGTTTTCTTTTTGTGACTGGCTTCCTTCACTTAGCCTAATGTCTTCAAGCTTCATCCATATTGTAATGTGTCAGAATTCCCTTCCTTTTTTAAGGCTGAGTAATATTTCATTGTATGTATTACTACATTTTATTTATCCACTCACCCGTTGATGGACACAATCTGCTTCCATCTTTTTGATCGAGTTTTAATATTATATGATCCTTTAAAAGGGGACATAGAAGTGAGTAAGATGAACAGTGTCTCTCTTTGGGAGGATCAGTTGTGGGGAGAGATGGAAGATCATCAAACAAGTGTATACATTGGATCGTTATGGACAGTAAATATTTTATGAACAAAACAAACCATAGTGCTGTAATGGACAATGAGGGAGGTATATGGAGACTCCCCTTTAGATAGTGTCATTTAGGAAATGCCTTCCCCAGAAGGGGACGTCGTAGATGTCAATCTTTCCACAAATCTACTTAATCAGGGTCAGAGCCTTGCTTTCCTTGTTGGCTCGTGTATCTGTGGTGCCTCGTGTGAAGACATTCACTAAATACTTGTTGAATGTGAGGAGGGAGAAGTGGCGTGACAGTGAGCAGGCCTTCTGCATGTGAGGGGCCCCCTCCTCTCACGGGTCTCCTTCCCGTCTCACCTGCTCTCTCCCTTTCCCTGCAGCTCCCCAGGCAGCAGGGGAAAGTGGGAGGCTCAGGGTCTGGCGATAAATAAATGCCGTATTAATGAGACAAAAAGAATTATGGGCCAACAAAAGTGATATCAATAGTAATGACACAGATAACAAAAAGTATGCCAGTACTTTAGTTTTTAGTTTTGCTAATTTTTTTCTTTTATTGTATTTATTGGGGTGACATTGTTTTACAAAATTATACAGGTATCTGTGCACAGTCCTACACGACATCATCTGCACACTATATTGTGTGTTCACTACCCCAAGTCAAGCCTCTGTCCATCACCATTTATCCCACCAATACCCTCTTCCACCTCCCCCCTTCCCCTCCCCCAGCAACCACCACATTGCTGTCCGTGTCCATGAGTTTTTCTTTTTTTTCTTGCTCAATCCCTCCACACAACCCCCCTCAAACCCTCCCCCGACAACTGTCAGCCTGCTTTCTGTGAGTCTGTCACTGTTTTGCTTGTTAATTCATTTTGTTCATTAGATTCCACATGGTGAAATCACATGGTACTTGTCTTTCTCTGACTGGCTTATTCACACAATGGAATACTACTCAGCCATAAAAAGGAAGGAAATCTTACCCTTTGTGACAGCATGGATGGATCTGGAGAGCATTATGCTAAGGGACAGTGCATTATAAGTGTAAATCACTATTAAATATTTTATTAGATATGTTACTTAATCTTTAGGACCATCTGAGATAGTGTGACAGGAATGGTGAACTATACTGGATGAGTTTGAGACGCTTAGGTCACACAAAGAGTGAATGGCAGAGTGGATTTAAAAGAAAGAACGGGCAGGGGCTTCTCAAATAGTCCTCTTCTAACCTGGAGGTATTAGTGTGGAGTGTGGAGTTTTTATAAGAATGCAGATCACACCCACCCATTTATGTGATAGCAGTGGACTGTTTTGGTATATGCTTGTATCCCTGCAGTGGTCCAGTGAGAAAGACACTGTTATACTCACATTTACAGACATGGAAATAGAAATTGAGAAAAGTTGTCTTGATCAATATCATATACAATAGCAAGTGAGAAGTCTGTGCTTTTAATCTAAGAGAATGCTAGGAATCTGTGTTCTTATGGATTCTTTATGTAATCACAATATATATATATATTTGTATATTTATATATTTAATTATATATATTATATGTATATAATTATATATATAATTATTAAATATATAATATAATATATTAAATGTATATTAAATATACATTAAATATATAATATAATATATAATATATAATTATTAAGTATATATTTATATATATATGTATATATATATATAGTACACCTAACTTTTAAAAATAATATATGTTGTTCTTTTTCCTTTTTACAAAAAGTAAGCTTTTTATTGTACTGATTTTAGAAAATACACCAAGGAACAAATCAGACATCACCACCATTAATAATCTGGTATGAATAACAACTTTTTTTCCCTAAAAAAATTGCATATTTGAAATGTTTTAAAATTTGTGTAAGAATCAAGGGATGGCTTGATTTACTCTGTTATTTAAATTTATTTTTGCGAAGCAATAATAATTCAGTGAGTTGTTTGAATCAGAATTCGTACGATGCAGCCTCATGTATAGAAGGGAGTTAACATGAGGAATATTTCCCTCTACTTTTTATCTTGATTTTATCTTAATTGCTTTAACAAAGGCATATTTTATTGAAAAGGAGGTTTAGAGACCAGAATAAGGGTCCGATTTCTAAAAATGGTCGACATTTATGACTGTGCCTAAGAAGTAAGCGTTTCTTGTAACAAACGGAGCTGTCCTCCTGGTACCGGAATCTGCGTGCATGTGCCTGTGGGACATCTGTGCGCGGTGGCCCCTGAGCGACCCTCAGCAGCACGCTGTCCGGTGACGCTGGGGTCGCATAGCTGTCTTAATGAGCCGGACGCTGTCCTCTGCGTCACAGCCTTCATCTCATTTAATCGTCGCCACAGCCCCGTGAGCGACGCGCTTTTATCATCTCAAGGTTACTGAGGAGGAAACAGGCGCCCGTGCGGGTGAAACGACTTTCCAGAGTCACGTGGGTCTAACTGGCAGCGCCCGGGTTCAAACCCACCCGCAGGGCTCTGGCACCCACGCCCTCCTTTAGAAATTAATGGAGGACAAGAAACAGCCCTTGTTTAATATCTGATTTCATACACCATCCAGATGAAGATACTAAACATACTAGAAAAGAGTGCAGAGCACATGCATTTGCTGTCAGTCTAGTCCTTCCACTTCACCTTAGGATAAGTGGCGTGTTGGCCGAAGGGTGAAATTGTTGGAAAAATCTCCGTCCCGGGCACAGACCCCTGCGAACCCCGAGGCAGTGCTCACTCTTTGGCCTCAGATTCTTTATTCAAAGGAATCACACGAGGCGATCTTTACCAACTCAAAAGTTCCGTCGTCGCCTTCTATATGTGTGTCATTCGGAGCAGTGGCGGCTTCGGTCCTCTCCAGGTTTCTCCCGCATGTTTCCTTGCAAAAGCACACATGAGGGTAAAGGAAGAATGGGAACCCATGGTCGCGGTTGGTTGTCTTGGAAGCTCCTGCAGTAGTCCAGAAGTTAGCGACGAGCCCCCGTTTTCAAGGCGATGAGACATCAGTGTAAGCTGGTGAGCCTGACGGTATTTCATAGCCGGTTACCGAAAACGAGACGCTCAGGCAGACGTGCCGGCTCCGTACCGATGGGTGGCGTGAACTAAGCATCGCTTCTTTCTTCCGTCGATGCACTGATTTCAAAAGGCCTCTTGTCTTCTTCCTAAGAGCTTCAGCAAGATGAAACTTACACACCATGAAGTCCACCGTTTTAAAGGGTACAGTTCAGTGGTTTTTAGTAAGTTCACAGAACTGTCCAGATTGACCTTTATTTTCTCTTTTCGCTTGTTCGGGAGCATCTATCGCAGTGAAGCGTCGGTCCCAGCATCCCATCAGTGTTTGCTGAAAAAACCACTTAGAGGGGTAGAGAAGAGGCGCCCCGGTAATCCTGGCTGAACCAGGTGAAATCACTGGTGAAAACACAAGGGGTGGTTAGGTATTCAGATATAGATTCCCAGTAGCATGCAAATAGGTGGTTAAAAGAACACAGTTATTTGTAACCTTAGCACCTAGAAAAACACTCTAGGCTTGTTGGCATCAGATGAGTTGTCAGTGACATTTGTCCTGTGTCTTGAGTAACTTTATGTAGGACTTAAAGCCAGAGACATCTTGGCATCTTCAAACAAGATGAATTAACATTCAGGAGGTTTTTAATTTAAAAGAAAAGATTATCATTTGAGAAAAGGCAGGGTCGTAACATTCGGTGGTAAAGTTTGAAGTTTTTCTATGGGCCTTGTGATAAAGTAATAAAGCCCAGCAGAAGAAAGTGCGATCAAATTATATGTTTGATATGTGCATCTAGCTAATTATTTTTCAGTTTTTTTGAGAAATAATCAACATACAGCTGTATAATTGTAAGGTGTACAGCATAATGATTTACGATACGTGTACAATATCAAACTTATACTTTGAAAATAAAACAGTACATTAGCCGTAGATTTAAAAAAGGAAGAAAGTTTGATCCCTATTTTAGGTTCCTTCCTGGTGATTCTATGTTGAAATTATAGCAAGAATGTTTCAACTGACAATCTCCTTTGTCTTAAAATTTAATGACATGACACATTTGGCAAAGCAGCTAAATTCTTTCTCATGCATATGTTTGATTGAGGCAGTTATTACTACGGAAAAGATAAAAATAATGAAGATTTTGTTTCCTACCCTGTTTTGCCCGTAGCTAGCTCCAGTGAGCTTTCTCTTGAGTGTTCATCTCACTGAATGACCATTTTTATGTAGCTGCTCAGGCCTTGGCAACCTACTTGGGTGCCCTAACGAGTGAGGTTTTGCCCTGCAAATGTGTGATTCTAATTTGCAAACCTAGTATAAAACCATGGCACTGGAAGTAAGGAAGCTCTTAGATCTCTGCCCTGGGTTCAGTGGTTTTCATTTTCCAATAGATGTCTTTGTAACTTGGCTCAAAAGATTTTCCTGACTTGTGATGCCATCCAGAAAAGCATTTTAAGAGACAACTTAATTACTATTTTAAACCAATTATAAGATTTTATTAACAAATGTTTCAATGTGTGATAATTTATAGTAAACTTTTCATTTTAATAAGTAATTACTTAGATTTACACTCACCTGCACTACATTAATACGAAACCTATTTTATGATTTGTGTATATTTGCCTGACATTAAGCAAAACTGCATCTTTTTTTGCATTTGGGAGCTCCATTTTATATATGCAGAGGTTGAGGCTTAGAACAGCTAATAGGTGACTGCATAATGACATCAGGACTCGAACCCAGATCACGTAGAGGTAGGTAGGTAGCTGTGTGCTAATTCAAAACTTATTTGCAGCAAAACACCTCTGTTACATCCAGTTATTGCTATTATTTTGAATTGTATTGGGTATACATTTAATTTGAAAATTTTCATTGCTTTATCATTTGTATAAGAACTTATGTTTACAAAACGTTTACCAAGTTTATATTTTTACATATTTAAGTATACATTGTTTCAACTCCAGATGCTGCTGCTTCTCCCACCCTTATGTTTTCCTGCTTTACAATTAATATTTTTTCTGAAACTATACCCAAAACAAGTTAATTTTAGGTTTTCTAAGATTTTCTTAACTACAAGCTCTAGAAACTCTTAAATATATTATTTTATGAATATTAACAAGTACATACTTGAGTAGTTATTTATTCTTTTGTTACATATGTTCTGAGTAATTATGCATATCTTAAAAGACAAATTATTAACCCAATTAAACTTTTAAATTTTGGATTTTTATAGATAACATTTGCTTTTCTAGAGCAGTGAACTTGTAAGAATAAAAATCTACTCCAATCATGAATGAACAGATTTGAAAATGTTAGAAAATCCTCACAGCCAAAGCAAAATTAAGACATTTTAATTGATTTTGATATTGCCTCAACAAATAGAAAAATAAGAACTTAGATGTTTTAAAAATATTCATTAAAAGTAGAGAAAACCTTGTTCATTTACTCACACAACTATTCTTTCTAGTAGGTACCTGAGTGTAAATTATATGTTGTTGGTTCGTTTAATAAACAGTTGCTCAAGCAGAAAACCTGAAAGAACATTGCAGCTATACATACGCAGGGTTGTAATAGCTTGAGACCTGGAGAACAAGACATGATCACTGCCCTACTCAAACTCTTACAATTAAAAAAAAAAAATTATAGACAGAGGAGATATGTTACCAGGTTAAAATTCTGCCAACTCTGCTCCACAAGCATTGTAACAAAACCTAGGAGCATTATTGGTTGCATGTATTGGATTGAGTTGGACAAATAGACCAATGCGTTTAGGACTATAGTCTTTTAAACTTTAGATTCTTGCCTTTGAGAATTTTATACATATCTTCTAGTCTTTGGTTTTGTGAACTTATTTTTTCATATGACTAAATAAATATTTGTTATTCCTGTTACCCCAAATGTGCAATGCAATTTCTCAAATAGATTATGAACATACCCTCTAAATTTAACATTAAAACACTATCCAGTAAACCAAGAGAAAAATTTTATGTTCAGTAATCACCATTGTAATATAACTTAGATTACTTTCTCAATTTCTGTTCTGAAAATTTAAAATGTAAGAGTAGCCCTGCCGGGTGTGGCTCAGCGGTTGAGCATCAACCTAGGATCCAGGTGATCGGGGTTTGATTCCCGGTCAGGGCACATGCCTGGTTGCGGGCTCGATCAATGACCCTCTCATCAGTGATGTTTCTATCTCTCTCTCTCTCTCTCCCTCTCCTTTCCTCTCTCTGAAATCAATAAAGATATATTTTTTTAAAAATAAAATAAAATAAAAAAATAAAATGTAAGAGTAAACTGAACTAAGCTTAAGTTTTTCTAAAGGAGAGTTTCATTGGTTATGGAGTAACTAGGGACTGTATCCTCTGTACAAAATGTTTATGAAAATTGCTTGACTTGCAACCTCATTGGTTGTAGTGAAAGTTCAGTCTGCACAGAAAAGCGAGGCATCTTGTGAACAAGAAATGTACTTACACACTGGCCAACAGGAAACTCTCGATTAAATGAAGTGTAAAAATTGGTTAGAGGCTCATTCCATTTGAGTTTGCAGTTATATGGAAGCATAACGCTTTAGTCTTGTCAAAAAATACACTTTAAAAAATAGAACAGATTTTCTTTTATTGACATGATTAAAACCATGTTGTTAAATGAGAAACATTAACATGCTAAGCTAACTTTTGAAGAGTGAAAGTAATAGATTGTAGAACTCTATAGGAAACACACTGATATTTTCTAGTAAATAAATTGTATGTGTTTCATCTTTCTCTTCACATTTTGAACTCATTTCATGCTTGCTGTATTTTAAAGAACCAGATTTCTAACTTGTACTTCCCATGCTTTTATGAACTTTATTCTTAGGGAAATTAGGTGGGTGAAGATGGTTATCTACTAAAAAGACATAAATTGAAAGAGCTAAACTTTGGCTATTTTGGAACTTATTAATACAATGAAATAATATTATTAATCTGCCAAAATCAAGTCCTTTTTGTCACAATGAGTAGTCTAGGTTGAGGGGTGTGTTTTTTTACAAAATACTTTTAAAAGTGAGGACCAATACAAAGTAATGTACACATTTTTGGTACCTTATGAAGAATTTCATGTGAAAATTTGAATAGTGCTTTTTCATATATAATACATAGAATATTAAAAATTGCCAATAAAAACAAGTTGATAATGCTTAATCACTCTTTCGTATTAGTAAAAAAGTTAAAACTATTAAAACTGTAGTTTGTTCCCTTATTAAAAACTACTTTCTGATTAAGCCAACAATCATGGCCTCTAATATCTCAATATAACCACTAGAGGAAAGAGATAGATTTCCTATAACATTTATTAACATATGCAGCCTGTGAGAACTCTGCTAGTCCAGACAGGAGAACTGCAGTGTTTCTTTTGTCTTCCTTATTAATTTTGACAGATTTGAAGTGCTTGCAGTTTTGGTTTCCGTGAATCCCCTACTCAGCAACAGTTTAATTTTTGCATACTTATTAGGTGCTTTAAAAATGCGACACTTTTAAAAATAGGAGTGCAGAAAAAACTAATTAGTAATAGCTTACACAAAACATGTTTCTGTCTTTTTTATTTCAGTGAAGAGAATATACCTTTGAAAAATAAAATCAAAGCATCCATTGATATCATTCTACTCTTAGTTATATAGTCACAAATTAAGGAGTGTGACTGTATTGGACAAAATAATCAAACTATGCTATTTTATGGAGATGGTTAGTTGTAGTGAGTCAGTTATAATGGGCATGTCTTTTCCAATACTCTTGAGTCTTATAAGTTTCATAAGTATGCAGATGTTTTGTCATATTTTGCACAATTTTTTTCTTTCTATTGGGAGAATACCTTTTATAGCAGTTCAGAAATTTCTTGAAAGTGAATTATTTTTTAAAAGTTGGTTAAGTTTCTTTTGTTATTGTTATTTCACTAAAAAACTTTGGTACTTTGACTTCGACAGTGAGAAATAGTAGTCAAACAGCCTTCCATACTGAAACATCTTTTCAACGAAAATTTGTCATTTCTTTATTTTTTGACATTTAAAAAATTTTCTCCTATTAATTAGTTTTACTTTGATAATCATCAGGGCATCATTCTTAGGACCTTCATTACTCCATGTTACTATAATAGTTGATGGTTCACTAACCGTGTTCTGTGCTCTTAATTTTGCATATAAAACACCATCCTCTTCATCTGGTTGTTTGTAACAAAACGTTCTGCTACAATGAACATGTTGGCTTTTAAGTCATTGAATAGACATATAGCAAGTGCCTCCTGAATGCTGGACACTAGGTTCCGCTGACCCTTAGAAGAGAGGCAGTCTTTCTGAATTCATTGAAACAGGATTTCTAAGTAATGATTCACCACTAAAGCACAATGCACTGTCAAGTATTTTATTCTGAGAGTGAGCTCAAGATTTTCAGGAGAAATATTTTACATTTTACATCAGATAAGAACTATATTTTTATTTATTAATGCGCTAATGCTGTTATATAGAAATGAAAATTGTTATAGTTTTGAGGTTAAAAATAAAAATCCATTGTGGCACAGATAGCCAAAATGCTGTGAATCAAACATGGGTTTCTCTTTAAAAAAAAAAAAATCCATAAAACTCTAAGATGAGACTTTGACCTTACAGTTAGAGATAGTTGTTTAAAATATATGAGGAAATATAAGTCTTATACTAATAAGCTACTAAAATAAAATAGAAGAGCTATAAGTCAAAACTTTGTTTTTTGTATAAAGTGATAGAAATTTCTCCCAAGTTAAAGACTAATGTGCAGAGGTGAGATGGGGCCAAGGGATTATTTTGGTGTTGTAGTAATTTCATAAAGAAAGTCCAGCCAAGCTTTGTACTGGTGCGAAAAAGCCACTACAGACGGAGTCTACTGCATATTCTGGGGCTGCATGCTCCCCTGTGTGTTCATTTTTCATCATTTTCTGCTCTTAAGAAAGAGCCTGATTGAGTCAGCCCAGCGAGTCGCCCCCGTGGCTCAGGTGCTCCTGCGCCCTTCCTGGGCTTTGGCCTGGGAGGGGCGAGGGAACCTGCAGCCTCGCCTTATTCCTTTATTTATTTATCTAATCCTCACCTGAGGATATTTTTCGCATTGCTTTTCAGAGCGAGTGGGAGGGAGGGAGGGGGGGAGAGAGATAGAGAGAGAGAGGGAACCGTCCCTGTGAGAGAGATGTGTGGGTTGGCCGCCTCCCACACAGGCCCACACTCAGCGGGCCGGGGCCGGGGCCGGGCCGGGGCCGGGGCCGGGGAGCGAGCCTACAGCCGAGGTCGGAATCGAACCCGGGCCCTTCTGTCTGCAGGCTGACATTCTAACCCCTGAGCAAACCGGCTGGGGCGAAGTTAGGTCTTATTTTAAGTTGCTCTTCTAAAAAATAGGAGTATGGCATGTTAAGTGAGAATGGGAAGTTATAAAGGGTAGGAAAATTTATTAATAGGTTCATAGTACTAAAACTTATCTCACAGGACAAGGGATATCACAGATATCAGTATGCATTAACTTTTTTTTCTCTCCTTTTTGCCTCTTATTTTGAACAGAACAGTAACCCATTATTTAGAACCTGAAAATTAAATAAAATACTCAGTGGATGAATCCATTATTTTAACTTGTGTATTTGTTAACTATTGCCACAATATTGTTGCATAGCAAAGAACCACAAAATCTCAAAGACTTGGAGCAATCAATACACATTTATTCTCATTCATCTGTGGCTAGGTTAGAGTTGGCCTGACCTGGGCTGGGCTCAACTAGTCTCTGAGTGAGTTAGCTGGGAGTACCCTACTCAGTACCTGTTGTCTTCCTTCTCATACTAGTGGACTAGTAGGGACGTTGTTCTACTGACTATGACAAAGGTACAAGAGACCAAGCAAATACATTTCAAGTCTACTTGTGTTAGATTCAAAAATATCCCACTAACCAAAATAATGATCACAGATGAGCTCCAAGTCAAGAGGCAGAGAAAGAAACTCCATCTTTAGTGGGAGGGACTGTGAGGTTGCTTATGGGGGGGAGTGAAGAATTGGGGTCAGTGATTCAATCCATCACAGCTTGTATCCTTAATGTGAATCAAACTACTTTTCTGTTTTTCAGTGGTCTTAATAGAAGCCTTATGTGTTTTACAAAATTCAGTATCTATTGGGCCAAAAGAAAAGTGAAGAGAAAAATGATAGACTATTTTTATTTGTTTGTTTTATGCTACACTTTCCTTTTGATATGTGTCTCCCATGTCCAGATTCACATCTACTGGAAAGTGTGCTACAGGCTGCTTTTGCAGGGTGTTTGTTTTGCAGAATAGTATAAAAATTTCCCTAAGTTTCATATACAACCACACATATTTTAACTTGATCTTTTCTGCTGCATTTACTTTTGGGAGTCCTTAAGAATCTGTTAAAATGCAGAAATTATGCAGTATTGATTTCAGGAAAAGTTGAAGTGGTTACACATGATTGCCTTTGCCTTAAAAGAAATCCTTATTTGGATCTAATTTGAACAATATTGAAAGCACAACAAAACTAGCTTTTTATTATATCACCACACATTTAGCGAGTTATGGAAAGCATTTTGTCTCAAGAATGGAGTTAACTATGTCTTGTCCGCACTTCTAGCCATTTCTGGCTGCTCTCCAAGCCTGCCTGTTACTCACGCATATTTGTTTCCCAGTAAGACATGCATTGAAAACCTAAGAACATGCTCTGCTGACTGCTAGGAGAATTTCAGTTGTGAGAGATTCATGCATTTGCTTCTGTTTGAGAAACATAATTGGTCACAGTTGTATACATGTAGTTTATATGAGAAATATGTTCCGTTTTAAAACTCATTATGTTTATTTTTGCTTTGATTTTTAAAATTAAAAAGAATCTAAAATGTGTATACTCTCTTCTTTCCTGATATTCCAGAATACTTGGAAGGAAAACAATACAAATTTGTGTGAGTTACATGCATAGATATCTAAACTTACACATTGCATACTTTAAATTTAAGGTATAAAGTTTGAAGTGGCAAAAATACTGATTAGCCTAAAACTCCAAAAAGAATATTCCTATCCCAAAGTTAAATGTTGCTTCCTCAAATATTACCATTGCAACATGTGCCTTTTACTAAAGTGTTTTCTATTAAAAAAATATAGTAGAATAGTGTTCAGTATATAAGAAGATAATTTTGTGCTCATCTTCTAGTAAAATGCAATTATTTTTCAATTTTTTTCTTGTCATTCCAAAAAATAAAAAACCAGAGCTAAATGCATAGACTTACTTTGTGATGAACCCTGGACTTCAGTGGACTTTGGGCCTGCAGCAGACCTGTGTTCTCAGGCGTCCCTGCCTCCCTCTTTCGTGCCCTGGTGGCTGTTGGTTTTCCCTAATAGGTCGCACCTCGCCCCTGCCAGGCTTTCCTATTATGGGATCAGAGGCCTTTTCTCCAAAGTTTGATGTTTCCCATTTTCTTTAAGATTTCAGTTTCAAAGTTCAGAAATACCATCAAGATGAGACAGCCACCACAGAGTCTTTTGCATTTGGTCGGCTGTGCATCATAAATAAGGAAATACCTAAAAGCATTGTTCACGGCGTATGATCAGGCCTCGCACGCCTGTGTAGTCCAAACACTACATTCCTGACGTTTAGGACTTTTAAATGTAGACTGCTCTTTGCTAGGGCCTTCTCATAACTAAAATATGAGTCACTTGTAAACCATAATAGATTTTGGCTGTCCAGCATGATGAAGTGTTCTGGATAGAGTGAAACATTTCACCCAGACTCATGGCAGCGGAGTATCCCCAGTGGTCACCCCAAATAGGGAAAGAAACGAAGAGCGAAATTAAAGGAGCTGTGCAACCCCTGGCACCGTCCTTTCATGGCAGTAGGGCTCTTTACTGCTGTGGGTAAGAAATGAAAGTGCTTAGAGTCTAAATCCATGAATGAAAGTACAAGTTGCTGTTGAATTTTCTTTTTCCTAATGGCTAAATTTAACATGAAACTTGAAATTATAAAAAGGATCAGGTATGTGTTCTACCAAGTGAAATCATGTGGTTAGTTCTTCTAAAAACAAAACAAAACAACTAATGTAGAGTTTCAAACTTCCTGCTGAAATTTAGAATTTAATTAGACCTTCTGCTATGGAACCTCAGTATATACCAACTTCCACATAAATTTACTAAATAAAGACTTTTTATCAGAAGCCTAAAAGCATGCAAAATGTGTCAATCCCATTGAATTAACCAAATCATGTAGTATCTGGCTTCATTTGAAAAGAGAGCATGTGAAGCTTTTGTCAAACATTTGAAGTACAAATCTGATTATTTATTTGAGCCATGGTTCTGATATTTCAGTCCTGCTGTCTTTGTTTAGTCAATGCTGCTCTTGATTCCCAAGTTTAATGTCAAGTCGCAGAGTGTTCCCCTGCACACTCCACTCCGAGGCAGTGATTTCCAGTTGTCCCGCAGCCCCCCACTGCGAGCAGGCACAGTCACACTCCACGCAGACTCCTCCTGGCAGGCAGGAAAGGTGGAGTTTTCCTTTTTCAGGGTCAAAGGAAGTGACCCCTGGGGCACGGTGGCTGCACTGATCCTGGTGTGGATTTCAATTTGGTTCATTTCCTTTCGGTTTCGACTCCTTACTTGAGCCTCCATACAGAAATTAAAGGGTCGGTCTCAGCATCTTGTTTCACCCTGATGAAATAAAAATTGTTTTGAGTGTAAGATTAGATGTTTTTCTCCCCGAATTCCGGTAGCACCTACACAGTGCAAGCTAGGGCGTCACTTAGTGCAGTGTCATTTAGTGGAGTGACATCATAATGACCTAGGAAGGGGAAGGCGCGTTCGAACAAGCTCAGTCGTTCTCCAGGTTTATTCGTGACTCGCGTGGGGCTGGGTGCAGCTGCGGCTGGCGCAGCGGTGGGCATCGTTGAGCAACTTCCATTCCAGTCTCGGAAGCGGGGGCTTTTCTGAACAAAGCATACCTGACATTTTTCCGAAGCTCTTTTCATTTGAAGTCGTCATCCTGAGTATAAAGTTATTGAATTATTATCAATTATGATTTCATATCCTAGTTGGCAGACATGAACTAGGAAATTAGTAGGATTGAATTGTTTCTAAATATCATCATCATAGAGGACAACTTTGATTAATGCAGGGTTTTTTTAATACTCACCCAAGGATATTTTTCCCATTGCTTTTCAGAGAGAGTGGAAGGGGGAGGAGAGAGAGAGAGAAAGAGATTGATGTGAGAGAGACACATCTATCTGTTTCCTCCCTTACCGCGCACCCCGACTGGGGCCGGGGATTGAGCCTGCAACCGAGGCACATGCCCTTGGCCAGAATCGAACCTGGAACCCTTCATTCAGAGGCCGGCACTCTGACCACTGAGCCAAACTGGCCAGGGCTTTCATTCTTATTTATTAGGAGTCATTATGTAGGTTGCAGGAATGTTGTGAATTAAAAATATGTTTAGATTTTTTTTTTCATTCTGATTCACTAAGAACCACTTAGCTTGCAGAGAGGTTATGAGTTTAAGAGCATGCTTTTAATTGTGGTTGAGATAGTGACCACAATGCAATTATCAGTTTATTGACTTAAGAATAAGCTTATAATGGACTTTGCTATTTTAGTCAATCCCTTAGCTTGACTATAATATATTACTTTCATAATATCAATTTAAATCAGTGAAATGACATGTTTTATAGTTATATCTACATGTATGTAATAATTGATGTTGTTAATTTACAATTGCTCATTGATTATGTAGTTCTATTTTGATTTATTTACTTAAAAAATTCAAAATAAATCCCCAAGATGTGATATCATTCTTGATGCAGTGCAGGATAAAAGTATACACTGCATATTACAGAGCACTATTTAAAGAGGAAAGTGTTCTACTCACTTCATAGCAACTATTTGCAAAATAAGATTTTGGGGTTTAATATCGGTTTAACTGTTCAGCCAGCTGAATATCAAGGACTCTATTCCTTCAAAATAAAGAAATCTGGTGACAATATTTAAAGCCATATTTTTAGTTTAACTTTCACCTTTGTTAAACTACCAAAAAACAGACCACTTTTGAATTAATTGCTCACCAGCCCCCTTTTTCTCAACCGTGTTTCTGTCTCTAAATATGATCCTTCATTTACCAGGGATTTATTTCCTAGGGATCAGGTGTCTCAGCCAAGAAAGACATTATTCTGAAGGTCCCTAAATGGTGACAGAGGTGGTGGCCATGGACAATACCTGTGGCTCAACCATTAGCTACAATTGATGTTTTTGTTATTAATAAGTCAACCAAAAAGCTACCAACTGCCATTGTAATTGCAGCTGGTGAAACCACATATGTTCCCAGAGGGCACAGAGGTCAACATTTGATAGGCAGGCATAAAATATGCAAGTGCCTTATCTTCATGGTGTAACATTTCTTCCATCTTTGAGGGTCAGTTTTCACAACTTTCAGAATTGATTCCTTAAAAATGCCCCCTGCACTTAAATTATGGAAACTGTTGGCAGTTTTTATTTGTTTTGCTTTTATTTAAAATACAGCCATTTGGGAAGGGAAGCTTCTGAATGTACAATGTGATATATGTGTGTGTGTGTGTATATATATGTGTATATATATATATATATTGCAAAATGAGTATTTAAATGCAATTATTTTACTTATTTCAGGTCTAAATTAATGTAAAGATAAATATAACACACTAACAGGGCAATGCTATCACTGAAAGCTTAGCTATGTAGTGATTTTTAAAAGAATAGAATGTATTTTTCAATGTATACATTTTTTTAGTGTAGGAATAATATTGTAGATTATTTTAAAATTTCAGAATTTTAAAATAAACCACTAATAGCCACTGCCTCTATTACTATTTATTTATTTATTTTTATTTTTGAAAGTTTCTTTATCTTTATTGTTGAAAATATTACAGATGTACCCTTTTTACCCCCATTGATCCCCTCCACCCTGCATCCACCCCACCCCCATGCCTTCCCCAGACCAATGTCTGTGTCCATGGGTTATGCTTATAAATATCTAAGTTCCTTGATTAAGCTCTCCCCACCCACTCCCCCACCCCCACCTTCCCCCTGAGATCCCTCAGTCTGTTTCATTCTTCTGTGACTCTGGATCCATTTTGTTCATCAGTTTATTTTGTTTATTATATTCCACATATAAGTGAGATCATGTGGTACTTGTCGTCCTCTGACTGGCTTATTTCACTTAAAATATTGTAAATTGCACTGCTATGAACATAGGGGTGCATAAGCTCTTTGTGATTGGTGTTTTGGATTTTTTAGGATATATTCCTAGAAGTGGCATCACTGGGTCAAAAGGCAGTTCAATTTTTAGTTTTTTTGGGGAAACTCCATACTGCTTTCCATAGCGGCTGTATTATTTAAAGTGGTCTAATTTGTACAGAAAGAAAGGAGTCTTTAAAAATGATAATGTCTTAATTTTGGTTTCTCGGTACCTTCTTTAAACTTTTAGTATTTAATTCCTATGTTTTATATGTTAACATTTCAAAATGAATCATACCAGTCTTAGTCCAAAGAGGGCATAGTAATCAAAGACTCAGGTAGATCCAGGAGTGAGCCAAGCACATGGTAGGACCTGGAATTACCAGGATGGCATCTGCCAAGGGCAAGATGTAAGGCAGTTCAAAGATTATCCAGTGTGGGGGGGACCCATATGTACATAGAAAATCCTCAAACACTGCCCTCTGTGCTAAGCATTTTTCTGACATCACCAAAGTCTAGCCATCATAAAATACTCATATTATCCCAATGTTAAGAAGAAGAGAATGAGCTTAAGAAATTAAGTGCTGCCCAGCTGGCGTGGCTCAGTAGTTGAGCGTAGACCTATGAACCAGTAGATCACAGCCCGATTCCCGGTCAGGGCACGTGCCTGGGCTCGGGGCTGGATCCCCAGTAGCGGGCGTGCAGGAGGCGGCGGTCAATGACTCTTCTCATCACTGATGTTTCTCTCTCTCTCTCTGCCTTCCTCTCTGTGAAATCAATACAAACATATTAAAAAAAGAAAAACTGAGTGCTCAAATTTACTCAGTTTATAGTAAGTCGCAGAGCCAGCAAAACCCCCCTGCTGTTTACCAGCGTGCAGGGAAGCTGGGCACACCCCTGGCGCTGCGGCGGTGCCACCCTGGACCTGTCTTGAAGGGAGTGGTGCGGCGCATGGTGCTAGCCAGAGCAGGCCGGCGGGGCTCCACCTGCTGGGACCGCCTGTGTCGCTGTGCCCTGGGAAAATCCCAGGCGTTGACCGTGACCCAAACCCTCCTACTAAGTGTGGACTTAAGGTGTAATAGTTATTTAATCCCTAATTTTGTGTACTGTCTCTGGTTTTCTTTCTGTCCATTGCTCGTCCATTTCTGTGTCTTGCTGTCCTGTGCTGTCCTGTGTCCCGCTCAGTCCCTGGCGCAGAGGAACGGCAGTCTCAGCTGCTGCGTCTCCCTCCGCCCGCCCCCACCCGCTCCCCGGAGAGGAGAGATCAGGGTCCTTTTGCTGTCTCCTCGCCTCTCTTGGATCTGGTGGAGTTTTCACACTATAACTATAAAAGATGACATTTCATCCTCTGAGAAAAACGCCTTGGTTATATCCCAGCTAAATGGATGGGTGGATTTTTCTCCATGACTTAATTTTTGTGACCCAACTGGGGTGCAACGTTCACTTTTATTAGCAGCTGTCTCTTTTCTTATCAGATATTCAGCTTTTAGCACCTCGCTCAAAAGAGGAAACAGATGGCTTGAAGTTATTAGTTAGATGTCACGGATCCTTCCCAACAATTTTTCTTAGGTAGAGAAACAAACAAATAACTCTGCCTAGGATCTTTCAAACAGAGCTGCAATATTTGCAACCTCTGTAAACAGGGCATCTGAAAAGAAGGCCCGTTTAGCTTTCGTCACACTAAGAAGCGCTGATAGGAGTGAAACTAGAAAAGAAGGTGCATGTATTTGTTTTCCCCCACAGGTTTGAAGGGTGACTTTAAGAGGGAAAATGCTGAGTGTTTCTTAAAACAAAATGGGAACTTTATTTCCCCCAGACGTTAGTTGCCAATCGGTAAGCATTTCAGGAGGAAATTGTGTACCACCTCATCTGTGTGACAAGTGACATTTAATGGCCGGGTGACAGGCACACTGGTGCACAAACCTGGGGGTTAAAATGACAGTTGATCAGTGGACCTTTTCTAGTATAAACACCAAGGCGACCATTTAAAATCAGTTACTGTCAACGAGTCAGACAATTTTTACTTGGATTTCTATGTTTCTGTAAAGATTCCACAGCTTTCTCTAGGGAACTTTCTGTTGTTTGGATGTTGAATGTCAAGGTCCTGACTCCTTTGGGAAGGCCTAGTTGAGTGGACTCTTGTTTACCTTTGAATTTGTACCTTGCAGACATGCAGATCATTCACGCCTCGTTCCTGTCTCTCCTTGCAGGTAGAAATAACACTTCAGGATATCAATGACAATCCACCGGTGTTTCCAACGGACATGCTGGATCTCACCGTGGAGGAGAACATTGGAGATGGCTCGAAGATCATGCAGCTCACAGCCATGGATGCAGACGAGGTAGCTCAGAGTCTGTGTCTGAATTTTCAAAACCTAGTGTTCTGGTGATCTATCCAATTTCTCCATATTTCCTCAACTTTTATTACCCAGTAACTAAGGCTAAGCAGTGTGTGCTGTTTTCCAAAGAGAACGTTGATTGTTGACCTGAGTTGTAAGAATGCAAATATAGAGACTATCGAAAGGTAATTTTTCTTGGATCAGCAATTCGCAACTCCGTTTCTAGTTGCATTTTATATTAGCCAAATTCTTTTAATTCTTGATAATAAAAATATCCCCATTTTATGCTTTTATTATTCTAATTTGCTATCTTACAGAAACTAAGGATTGATTTTTATTTGTAATATAAAAAAGCAAATTATCGCCCTGGCTGGGTGGCTCAGTTGGTTGAAGCATTGTACCCTTACACCCAAAAGGTTGCAGGTCCGATTCCCAGTCAGGCCACATACTGGAGTCAACCGATGGATATTTCTATCACATCGATGTTTTTTCTCTTTCTCCCTTCCTCTAACTCTAAAAATCAATAAAAATGTGTCCTCAAGTCAGGATTAAAAAAAAACACAGCAAATTATTTACAATTTAAAAATTTTAAGGCTATTTTATAATTTTTATTTAATTTACATAAAAACAATATATAATTCAATAATAGCCTTATGTATTAAGGAAATTATCTAGTCACTCTAATGAATTTTTCAATTTTGTTATGGAGCAGAAATTTCTTGCCTAGTGGTGAATGTGAAATTTGAGGGCAAGATAAATTACTATCTTCTATATTTATATTTTAGTTTAGCTATGTAATCGTCATGCTCCAAATGTCACGGCAACTTATATAATTTGTAATTTATATTTTTCCCCATGAAGAAAGTCCGAGGCCCGACCAGGGATTGAACCCGAAACATAGGTACGTGCTCTGAGTGGGAATCGAATGAACCTGCAACCTTTTGGTGTATGGGATGACCCATGGGGTCAGAACGGACCTGGGCTCAGCAGCCTGGGTACTTGAGTTCTGGATAGGAAAGAATTCAGAGACAAGACCCAAACTATAAGAGAACATTTATTTGGTAAATTACAGAGGTAGAAAAAGTAATTCCTAGAAGAAATGGGCTTAGGAAACAAGGTAAAGAGGCAAAAGAAGGGCCCTTGGAGCTTGGGAGTGAGGTAGCTAATAGTAACCTGCCAGAGGAGGCAGGTGAGGAGGAAGGGGAAGGGAAAGAGAATGCTCCCAGGAGGGAGATCATACTGGTTCCTTGGTCCTAAGGGTTTTAAGGATGGACATCTTAGGGGAGGTCCCAGGGGAAGATCTCAATAGAATATTCAGTAGCATTCCAGGTGTGTCCTTTCAGGGTCTAGGTCTCCACTGATTGATTGGCCAGCATCAGGACAGGGAGTTATTATCCAATGATGGGCAGCTGGTCCTGAGGTCAGCCTTGGTGTTGCTTGTATGATTTTGCTGCTTTTCTGGTCCTGGAGCTGAAATACAACTGAGGCCTAGATGGTATCTCTAGGAATGAAAGGTCTGGGAGTCCAAACCACAGGACCAGTGATTTGCTAGTGGAGGAAAGGTCACCCTAGGGCGAATTTCCTCCCTAAAGCTGTCCTTTGCTGGGTGCCCAGGGCTTTGTGCCCTGGTGACCTTCTGCACCTGGCCCATCGTCCTAGCTCAGCTCATGTCTGTCTACCTACCACATCTTGGTCACTATGTAACTGGAATTCCCCAATCAGGATTTGTTTTTCCAATAACAATTTACTAACTATTAATGCCGTTGCACTCTTGCAAGGGAAAACCTCAACCCGGTGAGAAAACTTACAAAGTGTAACTAACACATATTTATATCCTTCAGATGGTGGTATTTAGAATACAATCCAGTTACCATATCTCAAATGAACCTAAAGGGAGTGAGACATGTCCTTGGGACTCATGGAGTGATTTTCCAGGGTTATATTTTGGACAGATAGAACATTTGCTATACATTTTATGAGCTGCAGTAGGAGGTTTCCAGTAATATTGTTTACTTCATGAACTCATAAATGTGTCAGTTCGTGTATATGTTGAAGAATAGGTAATTGAGTCCCTATAGGTAAGATCAGTTTTGATTGGGTCCAAACCATATCTGTTTGTCTGGGTCAAATGTTCCCACTTACTATAGCTGTCCGTTGGAACTGTAAAAGAGAGTCTTTTATTGATTTAATAGGAAGCAAGGAGTATTCCCAGGTCTGGATAATTTGATTGCTTAGTGCTGCCTGTCTAGCTGCAGCACCAGCTAAATGATTTCCTTTTGTTTCCATGGTGGCAGCATTAAATGTCCTGGAATTTTGATAATTGCCAATTGTTTCCGTTACTGTATGTCATCTAACAGTTCTGCAACCTGTTTTCCATTCTTTATGGGCTGCCCTGAGGAGCTTAAGAAGCCTTGCTGCTTCCACCACATTCCAAAGGCCTGAGCTACACCGAAGGCATAGCTGCCATCAGTGTACATACTGGCTGTTTGATCTTTGGCCAGTTGACAAGCTTGAGTTAGAGCAATTAACTCAGCGTTTTGGGCAGATCTTTCAGGTAAATAAGTACCTTCAGTTGTGTCCACCATGGAAGTGATTGCATATCCGACTCAGTAATGCCCCTGTTCATCTTTCAGATAACATCCATCTGTAAACCAAATTAAGTCGGCATGATCAGGCGCAGAAAGCAAGAGTACGTCACAGGAAAGACGGGAGTGTTGAGTGTGATGAGGGCTCAGTGGAGGGTGAACAGAATGAGGAACATAAAGGAAGGAGAGCCCATGACTCTCTTCTGTTTGCATAACACCTCAGCAGCAGAGACGGCCCCATGCAGGGTGGGAGCCCTTTGGCTGCTAACTCTAATTACTCACCATAATATCCTATAGGTCTTTTTTTTCTTCTTTATTGAACTTATTAGGGTGGCATTGGTTAATAAAATTATATAGGTTTCAGGTGCACAATCCTATAATCCATGTATATTGTATTATGTGTTCCGCTCCCCGAGTCAAGTCTCCGTCCGTCCTCATTTATCCCCACTTATACCCTCTTCTACCTCCCCCAACCCCCTTTCCCTCTGGTGATCACCACACTGTTGTTGTCTGTGTCTATGAGGTTTTGGGGTTTTTTTTTGCTTAATCCCTTCCCCTTTTTCATGCAAACCCCTGCCCTCTGACAGATGATCTCCGTTTTTGAGTTAAAACTACCAAAGCATTTCCTTTATTTTCGTGTATAAAAGGCATTATAAATAAGGTATCCCAGAGCTGGATCTTTAAATATTTGTTTCTTTGGAGCTTTTACAACTTGTTTCCCTTCAGGGTTCCATTGGATTGGATCAGGTCGATCTGATTTTAATCAGATGTATAGAAGATGAACCATTAATGAAAAATCTGGAATCCAGTCGTGACATATCTAGTCAGATCCTGAATAAACTGTTTTTTTGTTTGGTCATTTGTTTTCAGAAGAGTAAAGGATATTATTCCTTTCAGTCTTTCAAGGGTTAATTGTAGCCCATCTTTAGATATTAGATAACCAAAGTATTTTACTGGGGGTAAACAGAGAAGCTTGTCCTCTGAGACCCCTAAGTTCCCTTTATGGCTAGCTGTTGTAAAAGGTAAATTGGGTCCATCCCCGTGGGAGTCTGATATGTCCTAGAGCATAAAAGTAAATCATCCACATATTGGATTAGAGCGGAATTTCTGGAAAATTCAATATCGTTCAGATCAACTTTTAATATCTGAGAGAAATAGGTGGAAATCTCATATATCCCTCAGACATAACTGTCCAAGTAAACTCCCCTCTTCCCAAGTGAAAACAAAGAGGTATTTACCGCCCCTCTCCCCAAAACACACAAAACCAACAGCCAGGAATACTGAAAAAGGCAGTACATAACTCTATTACTGAAAAATATTGGCAGTCCGTAGGGATAGCTGATAACAGGGTATGTGGATTTGGAGCCCACCGGGTGTCTATGGATCATTGTTTTATTTATAGCTTTGCGATCCTGTGTAAGTCTCTGTCATTCCCGCTGGCTTTCTTTACTGGGAAGAGAATTATAGGTGCTCGTGCATGGAATTATAAACCGCCCTCTAAAGTAAACTTACATAATGGGCCTCATTCCAGCTTGTGCATCGGGTCTTAAGGATATTGGTGACTATTAGGTAGAGGCAAAATGCCGTCGATCGTTATTTTAATAGGAGTGACTGACTTAGTCTTGCCAGTATCTATGCTGGCAAAGGCCCCGAGTTGCACTGAAACATCCTGCAACGAACATTCAGTTGGTCTCAAGATTAGTTTCCTTCTGTTGAGTTTCCTTTAAAAATCATTATTCTCTCAACGGGTTCAGAATCTGATTTAGTTCTAAATACCGTTCACCCTTCTGGGAAAGGGATATGTGGGTGCCAGTGCTTTCCAGACAGTCTCACCCTACGTGGTGAATTGGGGCGGATTTGACTAGTGAAAATACCTGTTGCCCCGCTCATTCCCTGCTTGGAAGGAGCTGGCTCTGACTCGTTGATTAGATATTCCCACCCTCTGTACCGGAGCTTTACGCTGAGGGTGAGGGCAACTTAGCTGGGCGTGGTTAAGAACAGATAGAGTAGCCCCAGGCTCTAGGAGGGCCTTAGTAATTCCCCCTTTTATGGTAATTTCGATTTCTCTTAAAGTGTTAGTAAAGAGAAGGGAAAATGCCCTCTCACCGTGCTTGGAGCAGCCCTAGCTCCAAGGACGTTTTCTACAATCCTCCTTAAGGTGAGTTGCCTTTTTAAAGTAAGAACAGGCTTCTCTCTCCCCTCCTCTAAGAGGCCTTTGGGGAGGGCTGACCTCACTGCTTAATTGCTGGAGCTGTAAGTTCATGATTTGAACAGCTTCATCTTTTTCTCTCTTTCAAATAGTTTTAGATAGATGATCAGCCAGAATCTCCAGCTCATTAGTACGCATGGTCGGCCAGTTTAATTTATGTTGTCTAATCAGAGTTATAAGCTCTTCATTTAGTCCTTCCCAAAATGCCAAATTTAGTAAGGGATCGTTTGGATGACCCTTAAAACGGTCTGGAGACAGACCTGTGCGTTGTTTTGTAGTAGGCAGCTGGGACGACACCAGGTGTTAGCCCGGTGGGGTCACCCAGGACCTGGGTTCAGCAACCTCTGCACTTGGGTACTGGCTAGGAAAGAAATCAGAGCCAAGACCCAAACTGTAAGAGAACATTTATTTATAAAATCACAGAGGTAGAAGACGCATTTCCTAGAAAAAAAAATGGGGGCTTAGGAAACAAGTTATAGAGGCAAAGGGAGGGCCCTTGAGCTTGGGAGTGAGGAAGGTAACAGACCCCCGGGGGAAGAGGGAGGGGAGGGGGAGGGGGAAGCAAAAGAGAAAAGCTCCCGTGTGTTCCTTGAGGGACAGGTTCTGGGTCCTTCTTCCTAAGGATTTTGAGGGAGGTCCCAGGGGAAGATCTTAATAGAATATTTAGCAGTTTTCCAGGTGTGTCTTTTCAGGGTCTAGGTCTCCGTTGATTGACTGGTTGGCGCCATGGGGGTGTCATTATCCAATGCAGCTGGTCCTGAGGTCAGCTGTGGCTGTTTTTGTTGCTTTTCTGGGCTTGGAGCTGAAATACAACTGAGGCCTAGATGCCCTCTCTAGGGAGGGAAGGTCAGGGGTTCCAAACCGCAGGGCCAGTGATACGCTAGGAGAGGAAAGACTCATCGGCCTTGCCCTGCTCGTGTCTGCCTAACAGCCTACCACAGTTTGGAAGTTTTTTTTTGAAGCGCTCAAAGAAATCAAGGCCTGGTTCACCAGGCTTTCTCTCACGCTGATGGATCTTGGTCCGGTCCGTTTTCCGGGAAAGTCCTCAGGTATGGCTTGGTAAAGCTAA
The DNA here is from genome assembly GCF_054644295.1 of Miniopterus natalensis. Lineage (NCBI taxonomy): Eukaryota > Metazoa > Chordata > Mammalia > Chiroptera > Miniopteridae > Miniopterus > Miniopterus natalensis. The sequence goes on from NC_142084.1 coordinate 28,802,038, forward strand.
CTCCTTGCATTTTCCTGGCCTGTCTGTCTCTGTTTTAAAAAGTCCTCTTTAGGAGCTTTCCAGTGAGCCTTAGGAACTTCTCCGAAACCAGTAGGTGTATTAATTGGCATAGGTCAGAAGAGCCAGGATTGTATGTCCTCACAGTTAAATTTTTTTGCAAACTGATCAGGGTGCCAGAGAGGGTCAAGGAAATCTTTAGGTAGATTTCTTAATTCTGTTCTAGTCCAAGGGACGTACACATTCGCTGGTTCCCCCCCTCCCCCGCCCCCGCGACTGTCTTTTCTCCAGGGGCAGCTGCCAGAATTTGTGTTTGTTTTTTCCTAGTCTATCTTGGTCTGGTTTTCTATTCTGGGCGTCCCCTAAGTCAGTAAGGAGCTGTGGTGTAGGAGAGAGAGAAAGGAGGAAAGGAGATTAAGCCTGGACGACGGAGGCTAGGGTAGTGGGCAGTTGGAGGAGAGGTAAGAACGGGGTGTGGACATTGAGCAGTTTCAGAAATCTTCTTGAGTTAAGAGGGAGTCTCTAAAATTTTCTTATTAACTTCCTGCTCCATTTCAGAGGCTTCTACTTGCCAGTTGAGGTAAGCCTCTCCTTCATTGTTCGATTTTAGAGCTGGCTTTTCCCCCCTATAGTGCATGCAACTAATAATAATAATGTAGGTGTCAGAAGAGCTCCATTTTAGCCATCTGTAGTTGATACCACTTCCGGTTAAATCTTCCCATTTCTGTAAGTATTTGCAAGTCAAAGCTCCCCATGAATTGTGTATCTGCAGGGGTATCAATGGGGGCTGGAATCTGGGGTCAGTGTTCACTTAAAAGTGAAAAGCCAAAGTGTGAGACACAAGGAGCCTTTGAGATTTTTAAAAAAAATGCAATCCCGGGCATAGGTGCAGGCAGAAACTTAAATTATGTCCTGATCATGAGGTGAAGGCAAGGAGGTATTTTTTGTTTTTCTTTTTTTAAATATATTTTTTTTGATTTCAGAGAGAGGAAGGGAGAGGGAGAGACAGAAACATCAATGATGAGAGAGTCACCGATTGGCTGCCTCCTGCACACCCCCCCCCACTGGGGATCGAGCCGGCAACCCAGGCACGTGCCCTGACCGGGAATCAAACCTCGATCTCCTGGATCCTAGGTGGGTGCCCAACCGCTGAGCCACACTGCTGGGCAAGGAGTTTTTAATGAGAAAAGGAAGGGAAATAATTGCATGAATAGAAAGGAGGAATTTTTTTTGGTGCTAACAAACTAGGTCACCCCTTAGTAATACACGAGTCTCAAGAACGTCCAGAACATCGGTCCTTGTGGGCAGGAGGTCTGCTGTCCTTTTAGCCTTATAACAGTTTATAAGACATTGTTGGTTTGGCCCATCTGAAGGTTACTTTGCCCAGTTCAAACATTTCAAATGTTCACGGAGTAAGACTTGCAAGGTAGTTTCTCTGGGATGGCAGTTCCGACACCCTTTTCAAAGGGCTCTATTTATAGCATTTTCACATCAGCATTAAATTGTCACGGTGGATTGATTTTGAGAGAGTAATAGAATTCTTTAAAAGACTAAGGTTATGTAGGTCATCAGCAAATTATGTGATGTACTATTTTATTGTTTGTACATATTTCCTTAATTAAATCGCACATAACAGTACCAGTATGTGAGAGAAACTCTAGTCGGGCACTGGTGAATTATGCTTGGGTCAGGGAATTGGTTTTTGAAAGCAACATGTACATGTTAAACTTAATTTAAATATCATTTGAAACATGTGCTGCATCAAGATACACATCTGTCAGAAGCACGTGACTTTCTGAGTCTCTTGTTTCCTTCCATAAACAGAATTATTATGCCTGTAATGGGCCAGGATACTCGTGCTTTGTTTCACGGTACCATACTTGTTTCTGAAAATACTACTTAAAGTTGTAAAATGCATTTGCAATTTATAGCTATTTACTTTCAGAATTCCTTTCACGTGCCTTTGTCTCTGTGGTTCCTCAGGGGGATAAAAGATTTTTAAACAGCATTATTTCCACTGTGCTGCAGCTGAAATGCGATATTTGTTTCTTGTGGTATTGCCGATACCGCATATTTTGGATATTAAATAAATAAATAGACTTTTCAAAAGACCCAATTAAATCATGACTTTTGGCCAGACATTTTCAGATATTCACTAGAACAATTCATTCGACACATCAGCTGATTTCTGAATCTGAAAAAGATTGTTTCATCGATAGACTGATACCTTTGCTTCTGTTCGGAAGAATTATTGAGGAGGCGGGACATTTCTGAACTTTAGACCGTTTGTGTAATAATAGCTTTAAATGTGTTTTTGTTTCTTTGCTCTCCCCTAATTTCCAAATACCATTTTAAGAAGTCAGAATTGAAAATAGCTCTTTTCATACCTGGACTGTTTTACTAGAATAACATAACAAAATTCCTGGTGAAATGCAACAAATAGTCCAGAATGTGGTCAGATTAGAAGCCTCAGATTCTTACAGGCTGTTTTTGTTAGACCATACAATTACAATGAATAGGTTAGATACTCCAGCGTACACCTGGATATACAAGATAAACGTAGGCAGGCAGCACGTTAAACTCGGCCATTTCATGTCTGAGTTAAAGTGTGCTCTCAGGCATTCGCTAAGATTGGCGTGGAGAGTGCACTACCAAATATAGCAGATGCCACCAAACATACATTTTGAAAGAGTGTTTTTGCCTGCAATTGTTAGAAATTGTTGCCTTGCGTATTTGACAAGGATAAATCATATTTAATTCTGATGGAACAAATGCATAGGAACTGTGATCGCTGTCATCTCTTGTCACATCAGCCTCCTGTCCCTACGCACCCTGAATGGATGTTCTTTCTAACATCCTTCTCGAGAGCTCTTAGCCTGCATGTTAAATAAATAAATTTCTAGAGATTAACAGCAGAGTAAAAGATGTATTTGTCCTATGTGAGTATTTTTAAATCAAAATGTAGTTTTTGAAGTCAACAATCCCAGCATTACTTACACCTTAGTGTCAACCCTCAATAATTATATGTAATAGGAAACCAGGAAACATATTTTCCTTGGGATATATAGCAGTTCTAATTGTAGTTTAATTTATTCATTTGCAGACATTTTAGTCATCAAATATACTTGACCCATTATATTTCTTTTTTTTCTCCATTTTTTTAAGCAACTTTATTGAGGTGTCATTGATGTACAAAAAACTGCATGTATTTAATGTGTCCAGTGTGCAGGATGGTGTGGGGAGCAGGGGGTGTTATAGTGCTCTTTTCAGAAAATATTAAAAATAGGAATAAAATAACTAGTATCAGCATATACTGAACTGTTTCTCAAAGATGGTACTCGGTGCTTCACATGTACTAGCTCACTGAATCCTCAGAGCAGTCCCCGCGGCGTGGCAGGTAATACCATCTTTATAGTCCAGGTAAAGAAACAGGCTCAGAGGGGCTGAGTAGCAGCCCGGTTGCCGTCGGCTGCAGACCCGCACCAGCTGTTAGACCTGGGGTCAGCCAGGCCTGGCCTCGGCAACCGGGTACTTGAGTTCTGGCTGGGAAAGAATTCAGAGCCAAGACCCAACTATAAGAGAACATTTATTTGATAAATCACAGAGGTAGAAAAAGTAATTCCTAGAAGAAGTGGGCTTAGGAAACTAGTTATAGAGGAAAAGGAAGGGCCCTTGGAGCTTGGGTGTGAGGAAGCTAACAGGCCTGGGGCGGGGGGCGGGGCGGGTGAAGCAGTGGGAAGAAAAGGGAAAGGCAGAGGCCTGGGCCTGCTGCGGTCATACACTGTGTGCCACGGTGTGGGGGGCAAGGCCCTGCGTCCTCTGTCCTAAGGGTTTTAAGGGGGAGATTTTAGGGGGATCCCAGGGGAAGATCTCAATAGAATATTCAGCAGCTTCCCAGGTGTGTCCTTTTGGGGTCTGGGCCTCCACTGGTTGATTGGCCGGCATCAGGGCGGGGGGCCATTATCCGGTGCAGCTGGTCCTGAGGTCAGCCTTGGGGTCCTTGTCTGGTTTTGCTGCTTTTCTGGGCCTGGAGCTGAAATACAACTGAGGCCTAGATGGTATCTCTAGGGAAGAGGGGTTAGAGGGTCCAAACCACAGGACCAGCGATAGGAGGAAAGGTCACCCTGGGGACGAGCTCCCACCCTACCGTTGTCCTTTGCTAGGCGCCCAGGGCTTTGTGCCCCGGTGACCTTCTGTACCTGGCCCATCGTCCTTGCTCTGCTCTTGTCTAACTAACTGCCTAACACACAGTGACACACAATTAGTAAGTAGTGGAGCAGAGATTCCACCCCAAAGCGTGGCTCCAGGGCATGGGATCTCAACCAGTACATTGCAGGATATTTAACTCAGTATTTTAATTCTAATATACATAATTTGAAATATCTAAGTCAAACTGTTTATAATTTCAACAACATACAGATAAGTTTATAATAGATTTTAAAATACTCTGGAGTTAACATCATCAAATCTAGATGGGTACTTTAATTGTAATTCTCCTTAATTTCTTTATTTTGACTTTGTTAAAACCTCTTCTTTGAAACCTTCCGTTAACCCCTGTGGCCGGCTGTTCCTCTGGTCTCCTCCTAGGCCCCGCCCTCAGCCCTCAGCCCTCAGCCCTCAGCCCTCAGCCCTCAGCCCTCAGCCCTCAGCCCTCAGCCCTGGCCTCTGCTGCTGCCTCCCCCTCTTGTTTTTTATTGAGCTCATTCAGGTGACTGGTTAACAAAACAATACAGGTTTCAAGTGCACAGCTCAACAAAACATCATCTGCACCCTGCATCGTGCACTGTGGCCCAAAGTAAAGTGTCTTACCATCCCCATTTATTCCCTCCTTTGTTTGCTTCCAGCTCCCCCATCCCCCTTCCCTCTGGCTATCGCCACACTGTTTGTGTCTGTGTGTTTTGCAGATATATCTGCTCCTTTCCACTCTTAAAACGTCTCTAAACTGTTGCTTTTTTCAGTCCTTACACTGCTCTTCCTTGATCTTATCCAGGGGTGGGGAGACTTTTTTCTGCCAAGGGCCATTTAGATATTCGTAACATCATTCGAGGGCTATACAGAATTATCAACTTAAACATTAGCTATGAGAAAAGCTCCTAGATTGATTGAATGTGAGTCCCACCTGTAGTTGCCTTGGCAGGGCCCGACCAAATGATTTTGCAGGTCGTACATGGCCCGAGGGCCGGGCGTTTCCTCACCCCTGAGCTCGTCTAATTTTAATTCCCTGTGACTTCCGCTGTCACATACGATATTGACCTTCAGATATTTTTTCAAACCTTTTCTCAATTCTCCAACTGCCACACAACCATTTCTATGACGCTGTCCTTCATCTCTTAACATACTGTACCTAACAGCTCACAGCATAATTTCTCCTGCATCAAAGCAGATCTTATCCTGAAATGTCTTGAGCAAGAGTAGTTTCTTAATTTCTAGCTAAAGTAATTTGATATTTTTAAAAAATTTTTTCTTTCACTTTTACCCATCACATAGCCTTGTTCAAAGGACATGAGACTATATGGGAATGCCGAACAAATGAGAGTATTGTTACTGTAATTTCTATATCCAATAACCTATCAGATATTACTGATTTGTCCTGTGTATTATGCTACGTGAAGATTTAGAGTCTAAGTTCTGGAGTAAGATGGCCAGGGTTTAAATTCCTACATCTCAGTCTCTTTATCATCAAAATGGGGATAATAACTGTCCATACCTAAGGGGATGGCCTTTAAGGATTAAGTCATTTAGTGCCCATGAAGTGATATGCTCAGAGCAGTGCTTAGCACGTAATAAACACTTAATGAATGTGCTCTTTCTCTCAACTTTCCATTCCTTCTGCCAACTTCCTAGTTCATACTTTAAAGTTTTTGAGGGCCACGGCCCAAAGACTTGAGAGAACACAAGAAGTCATCCCTGCTTTCATTTTACAGAACAGGGACTTGGAACCTGCCAAGAATACCGATTGCGAACAGTTTCACCTCGAGGACACGGAGCTCCAGTCTTTTGGACTCAGCTCCTCACTATCTCCCTTCCCTGGCCTCCCCCACCCTTGTCCATTCGACTCTATCGATAGCCTTAGAGGTGGTTTCCAACTCAGACAAGCTCAGGGGTTTCTTGGCCATAGAATTCAAGCCGATGTGTGTTACAATCGTGATTCCCCAACTTAGACCTATAACCTAATATTTTAGCTTGACTTTCTGCTTTTGTTCTGCATTAAAGTTTTTCGTACAACCAACCTGTTCAACAGCGAATAAGCCAAGCACGTCATTCGGGAACTCGTACCTCATGGAGTTGTCACAGTGCCTGGCAAAGGGCAAGCCTTTAGCACACCATCTGGTAGTATCATCATTTTTAATATCACAGCGACAGCTTTACTCCTTTCCATGTGTATATTTTATAAGTCAAAATATATATATAGCTAATCCTGAGGGCTGAGATTTGTTGTGCTATTTAATGGAGTGAATGGTGAAAGGCTGGACTGGCTATGGAACATACACTGGCCTGTGACCTTTTGAAATCTTGTCGTATCCTATGAAATTAAGCCCAGAGCCTCACACTGTCAAATACTCAGCACAAGGAGCGGTGCTCTGACTTTCCCCTTCTAACCGTTCCGATGCTGGTCTCTTCTTAGGGCGCGAATGCTCTTGTCACATACACGATCATCAGTGGAGCTGATGACAGTTTCCGCATTGACCCTGAGTCTGGAGATCTGATAGCGACCAAGAGGTTGGACAGAGAACGCCGTTCCAAATACTCCCTGCTGGTTCGTGCAGATGACGGCCTCCAGTCCTCCGATATGAGAATCAACATCACTGTCAGTGATGTCAACGACCACTCGCCCAAGTTCTCCAGGCCTGTGTACTCTTTCGACATCCCAGAAGACACAACCCCAGGTAGGGGCGTGCCCTTTGGTGTATTTTGCAAGGATCATCTTTGACTACAGTTACGGACTATGCTTTAACTACCCTTGATTAGTGACGAGTTTTTACCCTATGCTACTAGGAATAAAAATATATATGCTGGAATTTTGAATCTTTTAATTCACCATCTTTGCTATAATTCCCAAGCAAATTGCTGGACTTTTGAGAGAGCAAATGAGGCCCTTCATCTGATGACTAGTTACAGATATTTCTGTTTCTGAATGTATCTGTGACATGGATTGTTAATTTTTCTGGCAGCCACAGTTTTTATTTTATTTTCCCACTTAAGAAATGTCAATTGTGATTAAGCTGCTATGTATAAAAAGAGCAAAGAAAAAAAGCACAAGAAAACCTGTGAAAAGTGGTTCTAACCCTTACTAGCTGTGTGTCCCAGGACAAGTTAACTCATTTCTCTTAGCCTCAGTGCCTCTTGCTGTAACACAGAAACGATAATGCCTGTTAGAATTAGGGTAAAGGTTAATTTAGAATGTGTGTGTGAGTTTGCTAATGTGGGGCTTGAGCTGTAGCAGGTGCTCAATAAATGTGAGTAGAGTAAGAATCCTGAATTATCATCTTGCCTCTTGCAACATATTATGCCGTGATTGCTGGGTTTGGGTACGCGGTGTCTATGTGTTTGCTTCATTCCCATTATTGGAAATTCTTATCTAAAATGGCAGTTTGGTTCTGAATCACATTTGGAATGTGTTTGCGTAATAAGGCATTTGTTTTGGAAGCGCATTTGACAAGGAAGGAAACATTTATGGGAGACTCCTCACTGCAGTTCCCCCCCCTCCCCCAGATGAGTTGTGCGTGTTCGTCGTAAAACCCGCGTCACATTTTTTTCTTGCTTAATTATAGCGTTGGCCATCTGAGCTGTCAAGTGGTACCTCCTGGGCATACGTCTGTATCATTACTTGGAATCCCCAGTTCCTGACACTAAGTTCCCTGAATCCATCAATATGTGGTTATGAATTGGTAGTGCCAGGTAGAAAACTGATGTCAGAAGTAGTGTTAATACGCAGGGTTGTTACACTGCAGCGTGAGATCTGCTGCACACCCAGTACGCTGTATGTTTTGTTGATATTTGGGAATGTTGGCATCTGTGTTAACACAGAGACTGGCTGAATGTTGCATTCACTATATTTTCATTGTGATTCTCTAATTAAAATATTTCAGTGCGCAAATAATTTTTTGGTGTTGTGTATGTGTTCTTTTAGTAATACCTATGTTCCGTTAATTCAGGCTGTTAATTTATTCTTTTTGATAGGTTCTTTGGTGGCAGCTATTTTAGCTACGGATGATGACTCTGGGGTGAACGGAGAAATTACATACAGTGTGAGTGAAGATGATGAAGATGGCATATTTTTCCTGAATCCAGTCACTGGAGTCTTTAATTTGACTCGCATATTGGATTATGAAGCACAGCAGTATTATATCCTTACTGTTCGAGCTGAAGACGGTGGGGGACAATTTACTACCATCAGGGTTTATTTCAATGTACTAGATGTAAATGACAACCCACCTATTTTCAGCTTGAGTTCATACAGCACATCTTTAATGGAGAATCTACCTCTAGGATCTACTGTTCTCGTGTTCAATGTTACCGACGCAGACGACGGTATGTATTTTGTTTTATGTACTTAAAAAACTTGGTTAAAAATGTTACCGGATTCATAGTATATTTATTTACATTGTTCATCTGTCACAAAATTGCCTTTTGTGAATATAGGTCCAAAGTTGAGAAATAGTCTACAATGTAGCTTACAGAGGATGAAACAAATTCAATAATTTATCAGTTAAATTATTTATAAGAGTTAGGCAGCATGCATTGTTATTACTTTATAAACTTTACCATCTTTATCTGCCTCCCTCCCCCGTGCGTGGCAGTCTTGCAGTTTAGTAATGCAGAAGTCATAAAACAGCTTTTTGGTAGGTTTTTGTTAGAAAAATAAAAATATTGACTTACATATATTATGTTCATGTAAAATGAATAAAATTTGGAAGCAAAAGTAAAACCAAAGTCTTCAAAACATACTTAGAAATGTATGATTAGTTTTATATTTCTAACTGAAAACTGCTAATCCTATTCTGGCAAGCTTTCACGCTTCCCCTCAAAGGACAGTCTCAGGGCTCTTTAACTTACGCTGTAAAATCAAGTTGAGATTTTTCATTAAATCTAGATGTCACATGTGTTTGAGTCATATATTGCAAAAGCATTCGATAAACTTTTTTTTTTTTTTTTTTTAATATGACTCCCCTGGCCTTCCTTCTAAGACCTGTTTTGTAAGGACACAGATCAGACACTATATTAGTGATAACATTGTGCAGATTATCAGTCTTTAACTGAACTGTTTGGAAAGTTATTACCATGTTTTCCCATCCATTGGATGCAACTAAAGGTCCTGTCAGCAGAGAAAAACAAGGGACATACTTTGAAGAGGAAATCGGTCCCTCGCCGGAGGATATGCCTAGTGACACGGGCATCTCAGCCTTAATTTAGAATTTCCTGGTTCTCTCTGACCTGGATGATTTATGTAATCACGGTATCATTCTGTTTCAACATTCTGCTCTATACTTAGTTTCCTTTCAGGAGCACCTAGAAATGTCCCCTAAGGAGATGTGGGAGGCAAAAACATAGCATTTTAGGTTTCGATTCACAAAATTGGAAATGCCTTCTTTAGAAATTATGAAGTCCTTTTCGAAGCTGTCTCCTCTTATTCAAGCAGTTAATATTGGACATATGACTGCATCTGTGATAGAAAATAAAAGATGGAAAGTAAAAAAAAAAGAAAAGAAAAAGAAGTGGCTATAATACTAATACCGCCACTATTGCTAGTCATATGAACAACTGTAACCCACATTTGTCAAGTGTAGCGTTTAATATGCACCAGGCCTGGCCTAGGAACACTGCGGACTCTATTTCCTGCATATCAGCCCCGCTCTGTGAATTGGCTCCAAATAGACATTTATAAACAAGTGAGGTTACTCTCTGTTTTGGAAGTTGATTTCTCTATTATAACCTTAATTCGTTTACCTGCCCCCTGGCTATGAATATTTTCTTATTTGTCCTTGTGACTGACTGGTCCATTTTGTTCTGTGGTGAAGGGTTTTCTGCCACGTTTCTTTGTGATTTATTTCTTATGGGTTAGAGAGGGCCCATTGTTTCATAGGATTGTGCACTCTTCTGGGATACAGTTCATGTATTCTCATGCCTTAAAATGTAGGAAACTGGGAAAATAACAAATAAGAAACTTTCTTTGTAAAAATATGCTGGGATAGTCCATGCACATGTACACACAAACATCCATTAACCATTGACTTCAAGTTGCTTTTCATAGATTTTTTTTTTTTATCCCCTTTAATTGTGTTGGAAAAAAAAAAAAAATAATTCAAGCTACATTTCCCCATTGTTTTAGTTTTGAATACTTTTATCAGTGTAATTTCCTGTACCTTGACCTAAAATGTAAGACATAGTTCCTACTCTCTCTGAATCCCAAGGATCATGATAAGACAAGGGTAACCTTGTTTGTTTAAAATTGCCAACTCAGTTACATTAAATAGTTCTCAAAGTATTTTGCCAACAATATTGTTTAGACTTTCTAAAATTAACATTCTTCTTACTCTCTGCTCAAAATGTTCCTGAGGAGGTAATATTGTCATCTTCTTAGATGAAAAAATTTCATATGATAATAAATTTAAGATATTTTGTTATCAGTATCTACATTTTCCAAGAGGTTTATTAACCTAAAATTTTAGGTTATATGATCATTTAATAAAAATCAAATATTTTACTGTTTTCACAAGGTACTTAGTGTACATATTAGTCTCAAGGCTTCCATGCACACAGTTAAACTATTTTGAGGCAAACTTATAAATTGAAGCTTTATGGAAACATTCTGGCTTTGATAATTATTTCATTACTTTAGGAATAAACCTTACATTCTTCAAAATCTTGGGGAGTCACAGGGTGTTTTGAGAATAAAATGATTGTAATTATTGCCGAATAAATTCACCTCTGTGTGCATGGTACACAATTGGGGTGATTTGACCTCTGAGTGGTTTTCACATTGCGAATAAATGCACACATTTTGTAACAGAACTATTTACCTAGAGTGACGTGCTACGTTTCCCGGAACTGAACTGTTCATGAGACTGAAATAAAAACCCCAAATCCCCCAAAATGCAACGCAACCACACATACACAATAAAACTGCCAGAAAGAATCATGTAACTAAACCAGTCTCAGAACATTGAACACAAATGTTGGAAATACAGACTGTTTTAAGTTTGAGGATCTGGTGGGCCATAAAAGCCCACTAGATTCAAGCTTCAATGCTTTGAATAAATTATGGACACTTAAAATAATGTATTTACTGTTTCACGATACTAATATTTGATGCAAAAAAAACAGAGAAAAATGGCCTGAGCTCTTTTTCAGAAAACTGCAAACGTTCAGGGGAGAGTTCAGAGTTTCAGGACGTCCACATAGGTTTCCTAGATGGAGAGGGCATGCCCGACGTCACTGAGGCCTGTCGCGGGCGGCAGGCGCTTTCCTTCCCGGGAAGGACACGGAGAAGGCTCCCCGGGCCTGGGATTGCAGCAGGAAGGTTCCAGTCCTGGCGCTGAGAGCTGGTTTTTGGGTGGTGGCTCAGTGTTTTGTGCAGAAGTCATTATATTATATTTATTTTCTCAAAGATGATAGTTATCAGTGTATTTTTAATATTATCTAATATACTTGTCATTATGAAAGTCACTAATCAAATTTTTCTTTTTCATAATTCTATTTAAAGTTACTCCACCAACCTACCCCGCCAAACTCTTTCCCTAAAAAAGAAGCTGTTCTGCTGTTTACATGGTGGCGGTGAAGTCCTGGTCTCAGGTCCCCGTGGCCTGGGCGATGCGGTTTGCCCGCGGCAGCGCCGTGCACAGGGCCCGGCGCGGGTCGTTCCCGTGGACGTGCTGGGCCGGCACTTCGTAGCCGTGTGCAGTTTTTCCATAGTTTTCATTTCTTTTGGGCATGAAAGATTTTATAGGCTTGCATAGAACTCAATTTTAAATCTTTGCCTGTTGGTATTTTCTTTATCCAGATGTTTTCACAACTTTTCTCGATAATAATTGTGTCTGAATTTGTGCCTCAGAGAATAAGAATTTGGTGTTCACTGATGGATTTAGATATAGGAGATGGAGAAAATTTCCTTAGAGAGTAATTTGATTTAAAAATACATATTAAATATATATATATGATCTTTAAAACATACATATTAATATATTAAATGACTTTAATTTTAATTATTCATATATATGCACATACATATATATGCGTGTGTGTGTGTGTATAGATGGATATATATATCCGTCCTTAGATGTTTTTGGACCATATATCATGGTGCTTTTCTTCCCCCAAACCTGTGGAATTCTAAATCAAGGAGCTGAAGTAGCTGTTGACCTTGTTCTACGCAGATCTTAAAATTCTCTTTATCTCCTGCTCTTGAATTGACTGTGGCCTCCATTAGCTTTATTTATTCACATTTTCCCTGGTCCTCAGCGTTTTAAGTATTCTGAGCTTTATAACCTCTGCTTTGTTCACTTGTGACTAGTCATAAACTATAAAGATTAAAAGCCACAACTCATAATGAGGAGGAAAACCTACCTTTTCAAAGTTCCCCTGAACCCTTGTTTATCTTAGACATTTTTGTAAATAAGTCAGTGCCTGAAAGTTTCTTCATAAACATATTTTTCTCTGCATCAATATATAGATAAAGAACATTAGGTAGAGACCATAAAATCACCAGAAAAAAGTAATTCTAGCATTTTTTTAAGAAGAACAGGCAGGCCTTACCAAGTAGGAAAAAAAATCCTGTTACTCAGCTAAAACTTGCTTTTGTTATGAACTTGACGGCAAAAGAGTAACTCAGGTATTCATAGAAGCCTGAGAAGGTATTTTTCAAGGGGAAATAAGGGAGAAAAAGGGTGAACAATTTTTTCTAGAAGACTCTTGGAAACAGTGAACATCACTTCTGACACCTGAATAGTTGAAATTAATTTCAGAAATATAGGAGCTATTTGTAAGCAATTTATTAACTCAATAGATTTTCCCTGGTATAAAATCCCAGAATATAAAATATTAAGGATGGGTTTTCTAGGTACACAACATATTTCTTGGCAAGTCTTTTAATATCCTACAATATCCCAATATCTTTATGATAAAATATGGAAATGGAAATGGTATGATCAGTGAAGAAAATACTACTTTAGGTCAGGAAACCTTATTTTTCTTTGTTTTCATTGCTCATCTGTTTTTTGCCTGTAAGTTATTTACTAAAACAATCTTTTTTAGAAAAATTTCTGCACTCAGTTTCTGAAATGGGGATTTATATATCATTTTTTAAATTAAAAAAAAATAACACGTTTCTAGGAAAAATAGATAAAATACTTTACCTAAATATAACCCAATAATAGTGTGAACATTTATATTTGGAGCCTCTCATGTATAATTTTACTGCTGACATTTCCTTTAAATAATATTTTTAAAACACATTAAATGTACATAATAAAATTGAGAGAGAATTATTTTCACAAAGGCCATTAGCCAGGTGCCTAATAGGAATTAAAAAGTATTTATTGGTCTGACAAGAAATGTAAAAGTAGACTTCAAGTATCCATGACTAATGCCGTACATTAGAAAATTTTATTACCCTTCTCTGAAAATTGGTGTCGGCCTCAGTAAATTACCGAAGTTATAAATTTTGTCCTAACAGTATAGAGTGTGGCACTGTTAAGGTTCAGCCCTCAGGAATTATGTGATAGAAACAAGGAAGTGTATAGAAAAATATACACTCTCTGGAATATTTTTTTCCTCTTTACTTGTGTAATTTAACATTTCAACACCGTAGTAAATAGCAAACAGTATATATATCACTTGTTCACCAGGTTGTAAACATCTTTTCAGATCAGATGTTAACAGGAGAAGAATTACGCATATGTGTTACTGACAAAGAGAATTAACTGCAGCTAAATCATCCATAAGGCGTGTTTGGAGGCATCATATATCAAATATGCAGTTTCATATTATAAAACTTTCGGTACACCTTAGCTGGCAATCGGCGCACCCTGAAGAACATTTAATTTCCCCCCTTTCATTTCAGGCATCAACTCCCAGTTGGCTTATAGCATTGCTTCAGGCGACAGCCTCGGGCAGTTTACCGTTGACAAGAATGGTGTGCTGACCATCCTAAAAACTCTGGACCGGGAAAGCCAGTCCTTTTACAACCTGGTGGTGCAGGTGCAGGACCTGCCCCCGCCTCCGGCCCCCAGGTTCACCAGTACTGCTCAAGTCTCCATCATTTTGCTGGACGTGAATGACAACCCCCCAGCATTTCTTTCGCCTCGATTGACGTACATTCCAGAAAACACACCCATTGATACCGTTGTTTTCAAAGCGCAAGCCACGGACCCGGACAGCGGCCCCAACAGCTACATTGAGTACACGCTGCTGAACCCCTCGGGAAACAAGTTCAGCATCGGGACCATTGACGGCGAAGTGAGGCTCACGGGCGAGCTGGACAGGGAGGCGGTGTCCAATTACACCCTCGCCGTGGTGGCCACCGACAAAGGCCACCCGCCTCTCTCTTCGTCTGCCGAGGTCGTGGTCGTGGTGCTGGACGTCAACGACAACAACCCCGTGTTCGCGCAGGCTTTGTACAGCGTGGAGATCCACGAAAACGTGCTCACGGGGACAGACATCGTGCAGGTGCAGGCCGCAGACGGCGACGAGGGCACCAACGGGCAGGTGCGCTACGGCCTCGTCGGCGGCAACGCCGGCCAGGAGTTCCGCATCGACTCTGTCACCGGCGCCGTCACCGTGGCCAAGCCGCTCGATAGAGAGAGGACCCCCGCTTACCTGCTAACCGTCCAGGCGACAGATCGCGGCAGCACCCCCAGGACCGATACCTCCGCTGTCAGCATCGTCCTCCTGGATACTAATGATTTTGTCCCCATATTTGAGCTCTCCCCATATTCCGTCCACGTCCCCGAGAATTTAGGGGCGCTGCCCAGAACCATCCTTCAGGTCAGTATATTGAAGCAAATAGTGCGTTCTCTGTAAGGCCTCTGGTTTACTTACAGCGTTCCTGCTACCCATCCCTCTGCCTTGGGTGCTTAACTGCAGATACAGCAAATCCTGAAAGGTTTATGCAGATTATACCTGTTGGCCTCCTTGTAGACGGAACATTACATTTCAGTTCTGTTCTCTCACGTATACTCATGTTGCACACATTCAGGTATTTGTGTATTTTTGAATTTTCACTATAGCAGGAGTATCTGCACAGAGTAAGAAAATACAGTGTTGTCAAAGTTTGAAAACTTGGTTGCAAACATGAGTCTTCCTCCCCTCTTTACAAATTCGACTACCCCGATGAAAGGGCTGTTAACATTTTTTAGAAGCCTTCCAAAAATGCTATGCATTGATTTTATGCCTGTTTTCACATCAGTAATACATACTACTCTGTACCACTTGAATTTTTTACTTGAAACTTAAAACTATGTCTTTGAAACCTTTTATTACTGGTATATATCAATGATTTTCAGCCGGTGTGCCATAAGAATTCTTAAAACATGCAATACCTGACTATGACCCCTTTTCCCTTAGATGGTCAAATAAAAAAATGACAACAGCAAACACAATAGTCTTCTGGTGTGAATGAATCAAAATTATCCCTTTTTTTTTTTTTTTGTCCAATTGGCAAAAAAATGTAGTGCTGTAGAATTTTAGTAATTAGTTTATGTGTGCACTGAGATGAAAATAGTTGAAAGTTGTTGACGTATATGACTTTATCTTTTTTTTAAATATATCTTTATTGATTTCAGAGAGAGGAAGGGGGAGGGAGAGAGAGATAGAAACATCAATAATGAGAGTCATTGATGGGGTGCCTCCTGCACGCCCCCGACTGGGGATCGAGCCCACAACCCGGGCTTGTGCCCTGACGGAGAATCGAACCTCAGTCTCCTGGGTCACAGGTTGATGCTCAGCTGCTGAGCCATGCCGGCTGGGCTCTGTCTCATTATTTTTAATGCTACATTTCATTTCTGGTGTGCATTGTGTCAGCGTTAGTCACATCCGTGGCGTGTATTATGCTCTCCCACAGGTGGTGGCGAGAGATGACGACCAGGGTTCTAACAGCAAACTCTCCTATGTCCTGTTCGGCGGTAACGAGGACAGTGCTTTTACTCTCTCAAATAGTGGAGAGCTTCGAGTGACACAGAGTCTGGACCGTGAGACCAAGGAGCACTTTGTCTTGATGGTCACAGCTACGGATTCAGGTAAGTCTGTTTTAACCTTGCTCGGTTGTGAAGAATATCTTCATACTCTGAGTAAAAGCAAGTATTTGTGTCTGCTATTATGTTACCTATTTGTTGAGGTTTACTAATGTTTGGAACTCCAATCGTAGCTATATAATTTATAGCGCGTTTATCACTTCATGAAATTAAATGCAAGTGGTAAGGGCTTAAGCACGTCACAAACAAAGCTCTATTCCCTTAGGACAAAATGTGTCCTTGCTGGGTGAGCCGCCTGGGTGCCTCGGGCTGATCGGATACTCTGCCACTTGAGCCAGGAGGCATTTCAAGTAGCGTTGAAAACATCCAGATGGTTCTAACCGGTTATGGAGACAAGGGAGTGGGTGCAGAGTTCTACTTAATTGGTCCTTGGGTTCTGCACAACTCGAAGTAGCTGTAATAGGCATTTGATGAAGCCCCACAGAGCTCCAGAAAGAGTGTCAGCGAGAGCCCCGGCTCTCATCCAGATCCTGGAGTAATGAACTAGCACAGGCACAGTGGAGGCAGTGCCTCAGCTTCCGTGCTGGAGACGGGGAGCGCATGGGGTTGTGTAGCAAGTAGCATTAAAAAAATCTATTTTTAAATAGTAATATTGTTTACCATTATTTTGTGTTGTATATATTGACTTTTCATAAGTATGAAACACTTCTCATTCACAAATGAAACAATTAAGGATTTTCAAAGAATTTTTATGCCTTGAAGAAAGTAGGTATTGCTTAAATATTTGTTGAATAAGTGAATGATTAAGTGAATGAATCGTTGATTTCCAAAATGTTATTAAATTGTGGAATATTGTCCTTATGTAACATTTGTTTATAAAAATCATCACAACTTAATATTGAAGAACTTTAATAATGTTGCCGTATTTTTTTAAAAATTGTGTTGAAATTGTCTTATGACATGGCAAATTTGTTGGAACATAAAATGACTGAAATTATATATTGTGTGTGTGTGTATCTCCTCAGGTTGATGTGTGGATACTGACAAAGGATAATTCTGAGTTTTCAAATGAGTTATTTTTACTACTGTCGAAATGTTTTTTCCAAATATAATGAATTAATATTTTTGTTATATATGACTGATTTCAGAGTATAATATTGTTTAATTTTACCACTTCTCCTAAAAGAGGAGATTTTGAGATTATGTATAATGACTTATGGTAAGTGTTCAAACGACAGTGCCACTGATGATTAACTGAGGTGGCTCTCTCTCTCTCTGTTATTTGCATTTACTTTTGGGAGTTTAATTTTCTGAGACTTGCTTTATGAAAGAAAACCATATTCTCTTTGTATTTTGTAATGTGTGTGAACGACCAGGCTACATTTTATGCAAACAATAAAATCCCGAAGAATGATGAACAGAGTGTAGCCTGGTAACCACCTAAAACCTAAGCCACGCCGACCGCAGTGTGGCTCACTGCGTGTGCAGTCGGCGTGTGCCTCGCAGTCAGCAGGCACCCAGGGCAGCCTTCTCGTGGAAAATGCCGGCACTGCCACACGGCTAAATCAATCCAGCGTGTCAACCGTCACCTGGAGAGAACGGGGCATGAAAATGAGGAGAAACTGGTAGAGATTCAGATATCTAAAGTCAAGGTTTTGTTACCGAAACGTCTCAGCCTCAGCTTTCCTCTCCAGTTACAACTGGAAACGTGGCCAGTACGAGGCACACACCAGTTCAGGACCTTTGTGGAGGCTGGGGTGGCTGGGAGGAACCAGGACCAGGAATCGCGCTCACAAAAGCGTCGGCGACAGTAAGACTTGCTGCCCAGAGGGTGTGTCACCTGCAGGCCATCCCAGTGGCGGCGGGATGTGACTTTGGAAGTCAGGGTGCAGTGTGGGTGACCGGGCCGGCCGGGCGCGGCCCGCAGCTCTCCGCTCTAGGTTTTGACTCTAGGACACTCTAAGTCCAGCCCGTGGCAGAGACACGATGTGACCACGTTGACAAGAGTGCCCGTCCTCAACCGAATGACTCAGAGACCTTTAAAACCTTCCGTGCGCCTGTGCAGCCGGCGGGATATTGTGAAGTAAAGGGAATGTGGTTTCTCTGATGCACGGCCGTCTGCCGCGCAGTGCACCAGGTTTTACAGACACTAACCCGTTTCTACACATTAGTTCTTCTCATCCTCTCAGAGACTTAGGTATTTTTAGTTCTACTTCACTTACAGTAAACCCAGGCTCAGAGCCATCAGATAATTTGCCCGGGATTACACAGCTAAGAAGTAACAGAGTAGGATTCAGACCCCAGCGCATCTGACTTCCAAGTTCAGAGTACACGGAAGGTTTTAGTGTGTAGGGAAAGGGGAATTTGAAGAAAAAGTTGTTATTTCCAAAATTATTTTATTTGGAAAGGAAACACAGTAATGAGCTGTATACGATTACGAAAGATTTGACTTTGAGTCGCCTTTGAGTCTGCAGCCCACCACCCTGAACGCCCCCGGTCCCGTCGAATTGCCCCTGATTTGGATTCTGGCTCTGTCGTCATTTCCTCTGGTTCAGACGCGGGGCTTCACCTCTCAGCCTCCTCTGTACCCGCCTCAGGGACGGGGGTAGCGATACTTACAGAGTAGTTTATCATAAGGTTAAACAGGCCTATCACGTAGTGGAGACAATGATTTCAATAAGAATTGTGATTCATGCACTTTAAATATTTTAAAATCCTTAGAACTATTTTCCCTGCACCTTACTACACAAGTATTCTTGTTCAAACGTTAAGGACTGGTTTAAAAAACATGTTTAAAACTCGCAGTTTAAGTTTCACTTTATATGTTACTATATTAGGGATTTGTTTTGTGTGCCGGATATTTCTTTTCAAACTTCCAAAGGATATAATGCATAGTGAATGTTTAATTATTTTAAAAGAAAAAGGCCACAAATTATGAAAATTGTAGTTCAGCCAAATTATGGTTAGGGAAGATTTTGCGGGCCAGCCAGCAGACTTAACCAGCCCTTCTAACTCTGTTTCTCCATCAAAATGACAACACAAAAGGGACATTTTATTAGGAAAAGGAAAAGAAAGAAAGAGAACTTGAAGTTTTAGAGCTAAAGGTATTCCCTTGTGATAGACGGGGATGAGCCTGCGGTTAGGAGGAACTTGCCCAAAGAGATTCCATGAAGCATCGGCCTGAACGGGCCCCACGCAAGGGCCAAGCGCCGCTTCAGGGAGCAGCCTGAGCTCCTGCAGCCATCACCTTGGTCCCGAGGAAAATCGGGTCCTAGGACCCTTAGTACAAGGGCGAGTAAGAGAGGTACAGCCCCGACTTCTGCGAAGGACCGTTGCTATTACATGAGAAATGTGAAGACCAGGTTTGTGTGCGTTCTGCCCAGTCTTGAGATAGGAGAGCTATGAATTCTGGAGCGTGAAAATTCAGATTATCAGTAAAATGAAGGCATTTGATGTTTGTCGCTCACTTAGGTGTGGTGCTAAGGAGCGCGCTCGAGATTCAGTGGCACCGGTGCCTTTGGTCACAGTATTTTGGCAGCCCTGGAAATTAGAGAGTTGATTGAATTTTGTCCCAAAGTACAGGTTTTTATGAGTGCCGCTTTTTTTCGAGGTGCCCTGAAATGGACTGGTGTTTCTGAGGCACGGGGGCGAAGTATTCAATTAAGTATCTGAAGATCATTGACTATGGATCATGTAGAAAGCAACTAGAGGTTGTGAGGGAAGTTGGGCTAGATGACGGTAAAGTCAAGAGAACTCCTATGTGCCCGCGATTTTATGTTCAATTCTGTTGCATGGTTTTGGTCCAAGCATGAATAACCATTTTATGGGAGACTGCGAGGGGTTCAGATATCAGGCTTCAGAATCTGCCGTTTAATCTTATATTCCAGGAATGAAGTCTCTGACACAGGATGTAAAATACATATTCACTGCTATGATTTAAAAGTCAAATTGGTAGATGACATGAGAAAATTCAGGAAAAATATGGCAGCTTTTAAATCCCAGATGCCACGTTTTTCTCAAATTTGCACTGTTCTAAGAACCAGGCAAATATCAAAGCGGTCTAAACAGAAAAGTTTGACAGTTTTGTTCCTTAGCTCACAAATCACTTTTCCTTTGCTCTTTTCAAATTCTTACCTGGTGTCAGGCCAAAGATGGGTCAGCTTTGCTAATATGGCACAAACTGACGCAGGAGTTTTTGTTGTGGTGGTGGTGGTTTTTTCTTTTTATCAGCAAACCTCTAAATCTTTGAATACTTTTTGGAGAAAATATTAGCGTTGCACTATCATCATATTGTTATTTACTGACTCCATGGCTCCGGAGTAGCACATCTGGAAACTCTCTAGCTACTCCTGACTGCAGCCTCCAGTGAGCTACAACCACACTACCCTATGTGTGTGGGACTGAAGGCTGCGTTGCTAAATATCCAAGCCAGAACAGCGTACCATAATTCTACCTCGTTTATTTGTTTTTTCCTGTAGGATTAAATCACTAAGCAACAACTTAATGAGTTGAGACTACGACTCAATTAAAGCTATTTTGTTTAACTATAATTTAGAGTATGCTAGTTTGCCTACATTACTGAACTGTTATTTCTTCTAGAAATGTGGACCGTACCAAGTAGAAGTTCCTAGGAGGCTAAGGCTTCAACCTGGTGCAGTCAGGCAGGTACTGCAGGGAACCCAGCACTCGGGTTCCTCTCAGAGGGGAAGCTGGCTCTAATCCACTAGTGGTTTGGCGTTCGGTTCCCAAGAAGCCTTCCTCACATGACTGTTTCTTACCATTTTCTCATATGTGCAATAAATAAGATAATGTTACTAATAGAGTAAGTTGCAGGAAATAGTCAGGGTACCAGCAGTTTGCTTTATAAAAATTAACTCAAAGAGCTAATTTACAAAATGGAAGTATATCCTAGAGATAAATATATAGCTTTATAGTTTTAAAAAAAAGAAGGTTCAACCCTCCCCCTCCCCGGCCATTTCTAGCTACGTGACCTTGGACAAATTACCTTCATGTTCATATCTATAGAATGGAAACACTGATTCCTACATGAAAAACTTATTGGCAGGAATAAATAAGATAATGACTTATTGTAGTTATTAATATTAGTCAACACGTTTGCTGGTCAACTCAAGCTTAGTAAGGCCAAATAAAACTTTTGGACTTCTAGCCACCTCCCTAACCTCCATAATCTGCGATTTCACAGTTGCTGAAGGCCAACCTTGTTATCACTTCTCATTCCTTTCTCTGTGCCCTACATTCAGCAAGTTCGTTGACAAGTAGACTGTGCTTCTAATAATATAAAAGAATGTCCTGGGTGTACCCACTTTTCATTCCTATTACTACCACCGGAGCCTGAGCCAGGGCTGATGCGACAGCTTCCTAACTGCCTGGCTTTCCTCCCGCACCTCCGGCAGGCAGTGCAGGAGCTCTGAAACTATACATTAGAGCATCATTAGAGCATCATGTCCCAGGACTCGCTTAAAAACCCTTCAGTGGTTTCCAAGAATAAAACCTAAATTTCTTACCAGTGACCACATGGCATTAAATGACCTGGCCTCTAGCCACTCACCTGGCCTCTTTATATATGCCAACCTTTTCCTGCTCGTGGCCCTTTGCACTTGTAGTTACGTGTTTTACTCTGTAGCCAGTTGTTTTGTTGTTGTTTTAAGGGGGAGACATTCATGTCCTGGTTATTTGTCATTATATCTAGTGACAGAAAAGACTTATCTGACCATCACTCTAATGGTCCCTTCTCTCTCTAGTATCACTTTCCATCACTTTACCTTGTCACATTCTCCCTAACACGAATTGCTACCTAAAATTATGTGCTTAGATATAATAGGATATAATATATGTATGATGTGTTTACCCCATCAATATTTATCATTCTTCCAATAGAATATAAAAACTGTCTTGTTCAAAACTGAATTTCCAGAAACACCCAAAAGAGAACCTGCACCATAGCAGGTGCTTAATAAACATTAGTTGAATGGATGAAGGGTTCAGTGAGTGAAAAATTATGATAATTATTTATCAATTACTCACCACCCTGCTATTTCTACATGCAACTGTTAATTCAGATTCATTTACCACACTTCTATTTAGCTTATTGTTATATATTCATCACTTGCAGATTTTTCAAAGGACCTACCAAAAGGAAAAATGCCAGTCTTTTTAAACTCACGGCTGAAATGCTGTAAGTTCTTGCCACATTGGTGGTGGTCATCCACACTGACCCCTGCTTTGAAAGCAGCACGGGTATTTCAGGCTCTGCGGTGCTGTGATAAATTGCAGTCATATGTAAGGCCTCACTGAAGCATTTTATGGCTTTAATTCAGTTTCAAGTGCTTAAAATACTGTCTGAGCTATATTTTCATGACTCTCCTCTGAACCTTTGGCTCTCACTCAATTCTGTTATCTGTTAGACGTTTCTAGGTAAATCTTGCCTCTGCTCTGTGCCGCGCTGTTTACCTCCCATATCTACCAACTACCCAAGCGCCATTTAGCTACAAAAAACATGCCCTACGTGTGCTTTTGGCTTCGCATAGTTTAAGGGCCTAAGACTCTTTACATAAACATACTATGGACATTTTTTTGCTTGTTGTGATTTTTGTTAGGCAAATTTTGGTGTTTAAGAAACTATTTCAGTAAGTAGACATCTATACAAGTTATTTTTCCTGGTCTCTCAGGAAAAAAATTTTTTTGTGTGTGGTTGTTTTTTTTTAACTTGAGAAGTCCCATGCCCTCCCCAGTAAATTCAAAATCTGTGAGCCATTAATATCTGCCACTACCCTTTCAGGGAACTGGGTGAGTGTGCCTGAAAGCAGTAAAACAAGCCGATAGGACAACCGAGGATGTTACAGTTATAATTCAGCGTGTAACGTGGAGCCGCTTTTAAAGAGAACTGCATATGAAAAATATTACAAGTTAGAGAAAGCTGATTTAAAATGATAATTTTATAACCAGAAGACTTCTTGGCGAAAAGCCAGTTCATTTCCTTTATTTTGCAGATAAGGGAATTGAGGCCTGGAATAATTAGGCAGCTTGCCAGAGCTCGCAGACCCGGAGAGTGGCAGAGTCAGAACAGAATCCAGGATTCCTGCCTCGCGGCTGCGTTCTTGCTTCCCTGGGCCGTATTTACACGTCAGGGTTTGCTGACTCTCTGCATAGAGAGCATTTCCAAAAGCGCAGTTTCAAGAAACCTATTTTTCTGATTGCTCTTCACCGTGCTTTAATGACCAAAACATTCAACAGTTATTTTTCTTTCTGCAAATGAATAAATGTTTCAAAATATTTTTAAGGAAAGCCAAATTAATTGGAACCAGTGATTTCAATTTTGATCTTTTGCAAATAAGCTTAAATTTAGGCATTGTTCAGATGAAATGCTAAGTAGGAGAAGACATTAAAAATCCATCAGGCTTTACAGGTGGAAGATGGTAACAGTGTCCGCTGTCACTGCCAGTTGTCATTTTGCATTTATTAAAATCAAATTATGATGCCAATTGAATAGACCCTATAAGTGAAATTTGATTATAGTCAGTGAGACTCTATGGGCTGTATCAATACATAGCAAGAGTCTTGATATTGCTTCGTTAGACAACATTTACAGAGCAGTCTCTTCCAGGTGTCCCCTAGATACCAGATACGGTGGTGAAAGTGCACATCTCTGTCCTCAGGTTATGTCCTAGGCAACAAGATGGACAGTAAACAAAATATAATGCACAGGCCAGGAGTGATTGATATGAGATACTGTGATAAGTAAAGCAGGTTAGTGGCTAGAGAGTGAGGAATGAGCGGGGTTAGTTTCGACAGCACCAGAGTTAGGAAAGGGAACCGTGAAGCTCAAGGTAAAGAGTATTGCAGATGAAAACAGCCCTGAAATGGGACTGAGCTTGTCACATCCAGACACCAGCAAGGGGGGTGAGAGTTAGAGAGAGGAAGGGGCTGGGAGGAGGGGCAGACAGAGGCTAGACCAGTGGCCTTTAAAGCAGCATCAGGAGCTTTCATTTCATCCTGAGAGTGAGGAAAAGCCTTGGGGGGGGCTTTGAACAGAGGCGTGACAGGGGATTTTGGACAGATCTGTTTGGGGCCAGTTGAGAACAAGGGTGGACACAGAGCTGAGGACTGAGAGGCTATGCCAGCAGTCCCTGAGCCATGCTAGTGTGTGAAATTAGGTGACAGGAGGTGGTGTGAGGTAGTTATGTATTTTGTCCATTGGAAGGGGAGCCCGTTGGACTCGATGGTGGAATTGGAGGAATAGGAAGTTAGGAAATGAGACGAATCACTGTGAGTCCTTGGTTTTTGGCCTGAGAAATTAGGAGATGGGGAGAGAAAAGATTGTAGGGCAGGTTATTCAGTAATTACTTTTCGCCTATGTTGTATTTTAGATAATATGACTATGCAGAGGAGCTGTCAGGTAGATATTTAGATGGGAAAGTTTAGTTTCCAGGGAAGACATGTGAGCAGAGATACAACTTGGAAAGTCATGACCTTTAGATGATACTTATTCTGTGAGCACCGAGTGCTTGTATGTGCCAGAATGTGTACTGTATTATCTCACTTAATCTCACAGCAGTCCTGTAAATTAGGTACTGTTATTCCAATTGTATAGATTAAAAGAAAAACAAAAACAAAACTGAGTGTTAGGCAAGGTAAGCAACCCGACAGGCAGGCAGCTGTTTATCAGCGAAAACAGGACGTGGAGCCAGTCAGCCTGGTTCGGGGACAGTCTCTTAACCACTACTCACTGCTTCCCACCTATGGGTTTGTCCACCATGCTATGGTTTTTATAGACCATGTTCATAAGACTATCTTCTTTTTGGATTAAATATTTTTATATTAAAAAGAGCATTGATTTATGAAGCAAAACGACCACCTTGTACTTTAAACTGCCATTAAAACGTAAAAAAGAATATGCATACATTTGAAATCAAAGGATTGCTCTCCTCATCAGATGAGGAAATGGAAATGAATATCCAAGGGTTTTAGAGCACACAGAGTGCAAAGCAATATTAGAAGTTATACTAAAGTATGCAGCCAGTATGTATGATATACTCACACATGCACAGTGAGTCAGTTGATCTGTGTGTGTTTGCATTGAATTTGGGGATGGGAGATTAATTTGTGCACATAATAAATACATTATTCTTTATCTGTTCTCAGTCTAATATGCTAAATGGGTGTAGCAATATTCTGGCTATAAATTTGGCCAAAAGGTTTAGTTATGAAGTGTCTATGTGTCAGCATAATTAATTGGTCTGAGGGGAAAAGTTCAGTTATTAGCATTTCTAATTAAGGGCATTTATCATCTGACTGAAAGAGAGAATAAACTTCATTCTTATGTAGGAATTGGAAATTACTTTTTAATGGAGGGGAAACATGATGCTTTTGCAAAAGTGAATTCTGAAAGCTAAAAGGGCTGACCATCATGCTTTATTTTTTTGGTGAGTATATGATGACATTTTGAATTAATGCTATCTGTCACGTTGTTTAGCCCAGAGGGTCACTGCACTACAAATAGTTCTATAATCAAAAGAGAGGTCAGCAGTGTGGGATACGACATTTTACATCTGAAGACAGTTGGCTTTTGTCACTAAGATTGCATTTGTCACTATTATTTGTGGGGAAATGTTGGCGAGAAGCTTGCCTTGTCTATTTTGATGAACATTTTTAATAAGAAATATTGCTTGAAAACGTTTCATAGCCACCAGTGATCCCATAAATCATATAATGTTAGGGTTACTTTCAATTACTGAAAATTAAATGCATTTAACTTGCTTCTATATGAGTCTAGAGCAGTTTTGCTTATTTCCAATGGAGTTGGAAAAGACAAATGTTACACACTTTACTGGGGTAGTAGGCTTTTTATTCAGGGATTCATGATTCAAGCAGTATCCAATCTAGCAGATAGAAAGGAGCTTTGAAGAGCTGTACAAGGCAAGAGATTTTTATAGACCAAAATGAGTAGGGACAGAGAAGTTATATGGGGCATCTGCTGATTGATGAAAGCGGGGCTCCTTTCCTATGTGAGCAAAGGGAAGGCTTGCAGCAGGTCCGGTAACTTGTGCTGAGCAAGCAAGTGCTGATGGCTTGACCCTGGCTTCCTTTTCTGGGAGAGCTGAGGATAGAAACTGTTAGATTCTGCTTTGCTGACGTGGGGCTTAGCATGAGCAACTCCATGGTGGGCCTCATCTGGTTAGTGTAGTAGAGAATGTTTGTCTTAGATGAGAATTCTGTTTCCAAGGTTGATAACTGGTGATTATTTCACCTTCTCTTATTTCGAGTAAGACTTTGTGCCATATCTATTAGTGATATAAGTATTATGAATCATTTTTTAAAATGATTGTCTTTAAATCAGCTACTCTGTAGTAGGAAAAAATGTTTTCTACATAGAATTTTATTTGTATATTCAGATAAAAATACAATAAAAGATTTAACTTCCAAAATTCTATTAAATAAGAGCTAGAATTCCACCGGGCCAGTGTTGCTAAGTGGTTGAGCGTAGACCCATGACCCTGGAGGTCGCTGTTCGATTCCTAGTCAGGGTACACGTCCAGGTTGTGGGCTCGATCCCCAGTAGGGGGCGTGCAGGAGGCAGCCCATGGACGATTCTCATCATTGATGTTTCTGTCTCCCTCTATCCTTCTCCCTTCCTCTCTCTGAAATCAATAAAAACATATTTTAAAAAAAGAGCTAGAATTGCCATTATATTGCATAGAATTAAAAGTTGATAAGTTAATTTCATTTTATTCATTTACTTCATATAAGCTATGAATCTGAGTACACCAAGGAAACCCAGCTTTGAAATGGAAATAAACAATTTGCAATATTTAAAAAAACACTTATATTACCTAAAAGATAAATATTAAATATTATAGAAAGTAACTTAGTTTCATAGCGAAGGATTTCTTTTCAAAAGTCCTCTAATTTTATCCTGGTAAACCTTTATCATTTTTGTAGCCTATTTCGATAAGGACTGCATAAATATATAATTTGGTATTTTCACTAAATAGGCAGGAGGCAGGTTGTGTTTAGAATCTGGGGTTCCCTCTAGGGTTTCAGAGTTTCAGTGTGTTGAGGTTTTTTTTTTTTATGTCCTCTTAAGAGTAATTCCTTGTGACATTTTTTTGTGGAAATAAAATATTTAGTTAACATTATATTTTACTTTATAAACTTTCTAAAATTGTAAAATATATGTAACATAAAATGTACCAATTTATCCATTTTAAGTGTACAGTTTAAGTATACAGTTTATACATTTTAAGTACCTATTTTAAGTATACATTGTTGTGCAGCATTTCAGTATTACTTTCATAACATCACTAAATAGTTTCTGTAGTTTTACTAGTCGCCTCTATTTTACATAAGAATGTATAGTAAGGACATACAGTGTTTTTGTAAAGCTTCTTTCAGAAGTAAACAATCAAGTGTTTCTTAAATGTGTTTTTACCTAATTTTTTTTTATTATTTTTTAATCCCCACCTGAGGATATTTTTTTCCATTGCTTTTCAGAGAAAGTGGAAGGGGGAGAGAGAGAGAGAGAAGCATCGATGTAGGAGAAAAAGCCACCGATTGGTTGCCTCCGGCACACCCAGAACTGAGCCAAGCCTGCAACCAAGGTACATGCCCTTGGCCGGAATTGAACCCGGGACCCTTCAGTCTGTGGGCTGATGCTCTAACCACTGAGAAAAACTGGCTAGGGCTCTACCTAATTTATATAAACATTTATAGAACTAAATAGTAGTAATAAGCTATGATATTATAAAATGGAATTTTTAAAATACAAAACTGTTGGTTATATTGAAAATATTCCATACTTATTTGCTTTGTACATTTTCCAGATTCAGGTTTAAATATAACCACATAATCTTCAGTGTTAATATAGAATGTACTGAAATATAAATTTCAGTGCATTTTCAGTGGGTGGCTTACTGTGAGAAAGCACATATACTTCATGGGGAAGAAGAAACTAATACTTTAAACAAAAACAATTTTTTCATTGATTTTTTTTTTTTAGAGAGAGAGGAAGGGAGAGGGAGAGAGAGAGAGAAACATCGATATGAGAGTAAAACATCAATCGGCTGCCTCCTCCACGCCGTGACGGGGAATCCAGCCTGCATCCTGGGCATGTGCCCCGACCAGGGGGTATCAAACCAGCAACCTTTAGGTGCAGGGAATGATGCCCCGCCAACTGAGCCGCGCCTGCCAAGGCAAGAAACTAATACTTTATTACAGCAAACACAGCCAGCGAGGGCACCCATTCACCAGAAGTTTGATGCCAAGAATGAAACTGGCCTTGTTGCAGAGCAACAGATTTCAGTTAAGTAAAATTCCTATTTCTGCTGAATAGTTTTTCATGCTTTAGGACAGTATGTTTAATTTATAGGAGCTAACATAAAAGCATGTAATTTGCCTACAGTTTGAACTTTAGTCATTTAGACTCTTTCACTGTATTTATTAAAGATGTATTTTTTGATAGAGCAGTTGACTGAAACATTTTTCTTTTTAAAATTTTATTTTAAATTTCCTTGAACTGTTTCACTGATGTATTTGAGCTTATTAAGTCACCATTAAAAGTCATTGCTAGTTTGATTACTTCTCAAATTCAAGAATATAAAATAAAACTCTGGCAGAGCTTGGAACTACCCGCAATATCATGGACAGTTGGAAGGTTAAGCTGTGAACTGTCTGTCTCTGTGTGTATCTGTATGTGTGTGTGTGTGATTTGTTTTTGAACACTTAAAAAATGCTCTTCAGAATCATATGTATTCTTTGCTATTTCTAAAAATTTCAGAAGGTTCCTATTAATTTACCCGTGTTTATTTTATATTTATATATAACATATGCATATATACACATATGTATATATACAATACATATAATTTTATAAATTGAAAATTTAAATTTCTTTTTATCTTCTGACTTGTATTTCGAATGTCCACTGCGTGCTCCTAGCCTCTACAATTCTACATTTCTGAGACCTTGTTCTTTTATTTCATTTGTATCTTCTACCCTTTTTATTGGCTCACTGTCCTCTACCAGGAGTCTGTGTTTGCATCCTGCCTCTTTTTTCCGACTGCATCTGGTTCTCATAAATAGTTCCAGATGAAACTGAACAATCTTGCCCTGTTACGCCACTACCTATATAATTCATCATTATCAGCTCTATCCACGCTCAGCATTGGCCCCTAGTATTTAGATTCTTCTCATGGGATTCAAGATTAATTGGGACCCTCTGTTTATAAGTAGTCAACTATCTCCAAAATGTTGACCTTTGTCTGCAGTCCTGTTCTCCAACTCCAAGCTTAGGCTAAGGGCTATATTCCCAGATGCATATTCCAGAAGTGTTCAGCTCTTTGAACTTTGAGCCATGTAGTTATGAGACCAGATTCCCATATATAGAATCAAAGGAAAAGTTAATATAGATCGAGGACAGGGCCTAATGGAATGCATTATGGGTTTATAGGGAAATGAATTAAACAGAATTATTCCTGCTCTCAATTAGTTTACAAGGATATGGCAGAAGATATGGCAGAAGTGCATTGGAATAATAATAATAATATAGAGAAAACACCTACAATGATTGGCATAGTGTTATTGGACCCTAATGAACGGAGAAGAGATTTTGTTTTTTAGTTCAGAATTGGATCTCTCTCTGTCCACTTTGTCTGAATGCAAATAAATTGCTTAATTTCTTTGTCTCAAGTTCTTCCTTTAAAAATTAAATAATAATACCTACTTCATGGGATCTGCATATTGAATGAGTAACACATCTAAAAAATACATATGGTATCATAAGTGTTCAATACTATGTATTTATAAGTATGTATGAATATATGTATAGGTATATATAAATATGTATGTATACATGTATATGTACAAATGTATTTCAATTTATATATAAATATATGGACTAAGTTTACAGGGAATAATTATGATTTCAGTTTTTGACATACAAATGTTGAGCCCTTTGGTAACTTGCGAGAAGAGACAACAAATAGTCACCAGGATGTATCAGCTTGGAGCCAGCAGAAAGTTCTGGAGTGAAGACAGAGAAACAGTAAATATTATGCCGCATTTCACATGGGATATAACAAAAAAATGTTGGGAACCAGGAACAAAGCACCTTAGGACCTGTTTCTTCATGTAGTTAAGAGGAAAGGTCCAAATAGAGGCAAACAGAAAAACAACAAGGGGAGGCTTCATCACTCAACTATCACATAAGAGGAAGTCCTTTGTCTGCGAAGAGTGCTGCGGAAATGAGACTGACTCTCTAGAAATCAGGGGGCCTCCCCATTTTCTCCCTGACTTCGTCTTCCCACCTCTGGCTGAGAGGCAGTGACTTTGGAGCTCTTGCTGCCAGTGGACAAGTAGGAGGCTGGAGCAGGGTGTGGGTGGTTGGCTCTGCCCCCAGTAATAAAAGTGAAAAACCTTGCAGGCAGAATTCAAATTTGAGATTAGTTAAATCTCAGTAAAAGAGTTAGCAATTTGGAACAATGTCTTTGTTAGGTTTTCTTTGTAAAACTGAAAACAAAAAATAAACCTGGCTCCATACCTCCTCAGGCAACAAGACTGTGAGGCAGGAGGCGAGATTTTGCCTCGAGTTATCCATTCTTGAAGTGGGAGGGATGCAGGAGTTGAAGGGCCCTCCTGCTTGTACTGTGGGCTGTGGCGGCTGGTAAGGGGAGGAGGGGACGCTGGCGATTGTTCTGTGCTTGAGAGGAGGCCCCGTGTGGACACAGGGTCACCTAGCAGCAGCTTCTCCAGCCAGAACTGTCTGTTGTCACTGGTGCGCTTTTAAAACCTGGGAATATGAGCGAGCCTCTGGTACGAAGACAGTGACACTGAACTTGCTGAATATTTTCTGGGGTAAACAATTTTCTTTTTTGCTTACTGATTCAGAAAACACATCACCAACAATATTTATATAGTTTATAGACAAAAAAAGAAATCACATGTTCCTGACCAAATGAGTTAGTCACCATTTTATGTGGTTTTCCATTTATGTGTCATCAGACACTTTAGAATACCAAAGAGAAAAACCTCTGCTTGGCAGTTACTTATTTCCTAACAAGTCGAAGTGCCATTGATTAGAAATATTCACATCTCCTTTAAACTCTCAGTGTAAATTTAAAAACTGTGCACTTTATAATTTCCAATTCAACGTGTCTTCCACGAAGCTGTGGAATTGTTGAGAGCTAAGTGTTCACATATTTCTACTACGAGGGAATCATTAGGAAAAAGGATGATTCAAGATGTTTCCTTGAATAATAAATAGTATTAGAGCATCAAGTCAGATGTCTTGTGGGCAGCAAACATCCTGAGAACAATATAGAATGTATTTTAACTCTGCGCCCACATGATCCTAAGCACGTTACATTCCCTCAGAACTTCTCTGGGGTAGGTTCTGTTCTCATTATTCCCATTTTACAGATGAGGAGACTGAGATTCAGTGAGTACAATACAGTGTCAGTAATAGAGACAGAAGAGCTCTACCTCTCCTCCCATCCTTTGCCTCGGGGACCTGGATTTACTTATCCCCTCTCCCAGGTCACTGTGTGTGCCTCTCCTTCCCATGACACTCCATATTGCCCACACAAATGCACAGATATCCTTTGGTTAAATTTTTCTAATTCAACCAGCGGGAGAAACACTAACATTATTCAGCTCATTAATTTCCATTTTGCCATATTGTATATAATTAAACACACATTTAAGAGATTTAGGCCAAACATTGGCCATCAATAATACCCCTGAAAATATTTATTTTAGCTTTAACGTATCCCTCGTGTGAGGAATTCAAGATCTGTAACAAGATTATTGTCTTCAGTTGACCCAAAACCTTCAGCTGGCAAATAGCTGGTGTCCCTGGCAGTGGGCTTTTCCTGCAGCTCGCGCCTGACGCCGTGCTCCGGGCTCAGCTTGTCCAGAGCCCAGCAGAACTGAAAGTTTGAAAATGATTTTGAAAACACAACTAAAGGCTGAAGACTTGCCTTTGAGTTGGGGGACAAATCACAGAATCTAACCAAATAGGACATCTGACCTTCACCATGAGAGTCTGCCAACTTTGTGTAATACAGACAGTGTATCCAAGGTTCTGGTAAATGTCGGGTTTTCACTGTGTGTTGATATCAGAGCTGGAACAGGAAATAAACATGAATTGCTTCACATTTATGTTAAATATTAAATAAATGCAATAAAGATGATTCCAAGTCAGCTCACTGACATAATGTTATTTCCAGAAAGTGGGAGATTACAGTTTTGAAATAGAACCGGAAGCCTCCCCCCCCCCCCCCCCCCAAACAAATACCAGCTAGTCCAGTAACGGGGTCTAAGGACCTCAGCACCCGGGTGACAGCCTTTTTGACATTAACGTTGATAGTCACAGCTAGGAATACAGTTCTCAACACTGCCTTTGTTTACACTAAGTGGGCCAGCTATTCCGTGCCCATGGGTATTCTCCAAATCTGGTTTGGGTTATTTTAATGTGATTTCAGAGAAACCAGCGATGCCTCTCTTGTGGTGGTTTAATGATATTGTTGTGCTCAATACTGTCGAATCAGCACCTTCAAAATAGAAGCTGAAACTCTTTCTGTGCAGTGTCACTAGGAAAGAGCTGAAATACCAGTTCATACATGAACATATTTTTTTGCCACAAAATTAAAAATGAATCACTTGTCTCTGTTCAGAAATTTAACTTGGAGATGTTTCTCAAGTCTCTCTAGTAGCGCTGCCTACAGCTAGTGATTAAAGTTGTTGTTACTTTTGTTATTGATAAACATCAAAACCTGATTTTTTTTTTCCCCCTCTAGGATCCCCCGCCCTGACTGGAACTGGAACAATCAATGTCATAGTAGATGATGTCAATGACAATGTCCCCACTTTTGCCAGTAAGTTGTATTTCACCACAATTCCCGAAGATGCACCGACGGGAACGGACGTCCTGTTGGTCAATGCTTCGGATGCCGACGCCTCAACCAATGCGGTCATCAGGTCAGTACCTTTTCCTCTGTAAATTCTGATTATTTTTCTCGTTAAACATTAGTCTTTGCACTGAATGAGCACGATGCTTCATTTTGCCGGGAGTGTCATCATATTAACGCGGCTCTCTGTTGGATAACCAGTTATGCCTGGCGATGATTCGGTGAATGGTTTATTTTGTTTGTTACTAATTTCCTATTTAAGAACTCACTTTGGGAAACTGGCCGTAATTAGTCTCTTTCTGCTGGCAGAGATGATTGAGTCAGGTATGAGGCCTCAAGGTATTTTTCATTAAGTAAACATTGGGTCACTAGTATGAATAACAAGATAAAGTTTCCATTTTCTTTGAGCCTGCATTTTTTTAGGTAGATGTACAAGTAAATGTAAAATAAATAAGATTACTTCATATAGTGAGGACAGCCTTGAAAATAAAACAGGATGGTAATGAGAGAGTGACAAGGGACTTTTCAGTATAAGTATTGTGGATGGCCTCTCGGGAGGTGGCCTTTGGGCTAGAGGTACGGGGCTGTTGGCTGGAAGTCAGCCTGGTGTGTTTAATTGGGGAGGCTTGTGCGTCTGGACCAGAGTGAGGAAGGGGTCAGGGAGGTGGGCAGGGGCTGGACCATGTAGACCACATAAGGACCTTTAGGTCATGGTGAAGAATTGCGATTTTAAATTGTATTTTCAGATGGGAAACTATTGATGGATTCCCATCAGGGAACAACATACACTGATCTGTATTTGGATTGGATTGGAGGAGGCAGGACTGCAGAGAGAGGCTTCAGAGAGAGACCAGTGAGAACATTTAGGTGCTAAGAATCATAGTGATTCAGACAGAATGGGGATCTAACCCACAACCCGGGCTTGTGCTCTGACAGGGAATGGAACCGGCGACCTTCTGGGGCATGGTCCGGTGCTCAACCCCCTGAGCCACACCAGCCAGGACTGTTTTGTTCTTAGTACAGGTCTTCCTTGCACAGTGTCTGAAGCGTAATAGCAACTGGCACCTAAATGAATGTGTTGAATGGGTGATTCTAATATTTTTGGGAACTTCTGCATTTACTCACTTTTTTCCTCAACATTTTTGAGAGGGTAGATCACTACCTCACATTTTCTCCAGCCATTTTTTTCTGAAAATCTTTCAATATGACTTCCCTCCATTGCTTTACTGAAAAAAGACTCCCTCTGAAGATTCTACTGAAATTTACCAGGAGCAGTGACTTTTTCTGAGTCTTTTTTCTCTTTACCTATTGCAATATTTGCACTGCAGGTCTGCCTTTCCTTTTTGGCATTGTTTTCCTCCTCAATGTCTATGTAACTGTTACTTCTTATTTCTCACTTTGGGTCTCTGACGGTATCTTCTAAGTTGCCTTCTAAATCTCCTCTTTCTCTTTTTACAAAGTAATTTGGACATCCCCCAGAGCATTTTTTTAGTCTTTTTCTCCCTTTCTCTCTCTCTCTCTCAGAATGAGAACACATTTCCATCACTGCAGCTGGGCAGAACACTACTCAGAAATGTAGACAACTTCTAAATTTATACTATCAACTCTGACTCTATCCCAGACATTCCCACCCATATTTATAACTCTCTAGAAGACACTTCTACCTGGCATCTGTTGGCATCATAATCACAAAATACCAGAAACTTCTCACCAATCCTGTTTCTCATCTTGGCTTTAATCTTTCTCTTAATGATGTTGCCTTGCCTTCTTCATCGACACTTGATGGCTAAGGGTCTTCCTCTCCCCTATGCTCAGTGGACAAGTTCTCATGTTTCCCCCTTTCTAATGCCTCTGGCACCCATTCTTTTCTGTGCATTCCTCCTGCCAAGATTCTGGTTCAGTCCA
The DNA here is from genome assembly GCF_054644295.1 of Miniopterus natalensis. Taxonomy (NCBI): domain Eukaryota; kingdom Metazoa; phylum Chordata; class Mammalia; order Chiroptera; family Miniopteridae; genus Miniopterus; species Miniopterus natalensis. Next base: position 28,837,049 of record NC_142084.1, read on the forward strand.
TAATTACATCATGCCTGGACTATTACAATAAAAATTAACTTACTTTCCTGACTCTGTTTCTAATCCCTCCAATCTATATACTACACTATACTGTATAATTTTGGAGCTCTTACTATGTCCCAGGCACTTTGTTAAGTTCTGAGGAATTAGGCACTCCAGATCCCTTAAGGAGAAGGTAGTTTTTTAATCTTGTAATTGTTGTACTTTATAGCAAGCACAGTTTAAGCACAGAGGGTGGAAAGAACAGCGTAGTCAATGTGACCTAAGGAAATCAATAGAAGCTCAAGTAACTGATGATTTTGGGGAAAGACAGAGACATAGTTAATGGACAAATAAGGGATGCAAGGCATTCTAGACAGAGGCAATAACAGGTACTAAGGCAAATCTCAGTCTCCATATTGCACTCACTGCATAATTCAACAGCCTGCCTCAGCATCTTCCCAAGCTTATTCTGCACAAATCGCCCACGTATAGCCGAACTTTCAGCCTCACTGGATGCTTTCTCACCCTGGGAAAAGGATCCATGCTTCCCCCGGCCTTATGGCTTTGTTCAAGTCCTTCTAGATCCTAGACCAGGGTTCTGCAAACTGCAGCCTGCAGGCCAAATTCAGCTCTGTGTCTGCTTTTGTAAATAAAGTGTTATTGGAGCATAGCCACGCCCATTCACGCACTTACTGTCTGAGGCAGCTTTGTACTAAACTGAGTATTGCAACAGAGATCTTACGGCCTGCAAAGCTGAACAGATTTACTAACTGGCCCTTTATAGAGAAAATCTGCTGACTCCTGGCCTAGAACACCGTTTCTCTCCCTCTTCAGCATTGTTGTAAGATGGGTAACCCCCTTAAAACGGAGCTCGAAGTTGCTCTACTCCAAAAAAGACTTTATTTTAACCATTCCAGTCAAAGGTGGTCTCTGTCTCCTGAATACCTAGAGCAGTGCTTCTGCACAGTTCCTTAGCACTTACACATACCACCTTGGTTTGTATTTCCTTTCCTATGTACCTTTCTTCCATTTAGGATGTAAGCTTGAGGACAGAATTTTTTACCTACTTACCCATGTCTCTATTAGTCCATCTATCTACTTAACTAAATATATAGATGGATTATAATAAATTATAACAGGTCCTCAAATAGCATCGTTTTGTTCAAGGTCATTTCATTATAGCGTTGATGAGATGTCCTAGGAACCTAACTCCTGTTTATGTCAGGTAGCCTGCGGTAAAATAGTTTTGTTCTTCATTGTTTTGCTGAAAGTCACAGTTTCCAAGAACCTGTTGATGATGTTAAATGAGGAATTACTGTATCTAGAATAGATTATTATAATTATATATGTATATAGTCTATGTTTATGTAAGCCTACACTTTGATTTATTGTCATGTGTTAATTATATTGACAAGTGATTATATGAAATCACATTTAATACCCAGAACTACCAAATGAAAGGAATCCATATGTGATCAACATTTTATAGATGGCAAGAAAAGGCTTTGAAAAGTTAAGAGATTTTATGAATGTAAGTGCCATGAGTGAGGTCTAAGTCATGCCCAAGTGAACTATTCCTAAGTTACCGTGTTCTGGCGGCACAGGGTGCAGTGCCTTATGATGCCAGTAAATCTCGGGGAGAGGCAAAAAAGTTTAAAAAATCAAATGGGGATATTTTAGTTTTATAATCACAGCAGTGATGGATTTAGATATTAGGTAACAATGATCTCAGTTTATGCCAGTAATTTGAGACAGTATTTTCGTATTCTTGAACTGAAAAATAAATGAACACATTTGTTGATTTGCATTGGACGGAATCATCATAAGCCAACTCCACACTGACACAGCTTGAGCGAGAGGCGCTTATGGCCTTAGCAGGGAAGGTATGGATTGTAGTCTTCACTGCATTCCCTCAGGCTGTTTAATTTTCTTTATACTGTAGTGTAATGGAAAAGGTGCCTGTTGGAGTCATAAAGACAAAGTTCAAACTCTAGATCTACCATTTATAGATTGTATTCTTCTTGGTGCAATTCTGTTGTCTCCCTGAGATTCAGGTTCCTCATCTATAACAAAACCCCAAACAAAAGCAGACTCTTAGGGTTGTCCTGAGGTTAAGGGATGCACACATCAGATGTCTTGTGTGTGGACACTAAGGGGTTGCTGCAGAACGTGAAAGAACAGCATAGACGTTTGGATGTTAAGAAAGTAACACAAGACACAATCTGATAGTTTATAATTTTAAAAGAAATTAATGTGGAGCAGAGAAGCAGGAGAGATTTCCACGAAAAGATGAGAACCAAAGCCAGACTCAGGTAACAGAGGTAGGAGAGCCTGGGCAAGTTAACTCCGCAGTTTACCCATGTATATTGCCACTTGTGTTTCTTCTGTCTCTATTTTTTTTTTAACTTACAAGTATAAATTTGCTTGAAACTGCTATTATAGATATCATGGGATATTATGGAATGCCTCATATTTAAAATACACTTTTCATACACTTCAGAATCAAATAAAGTCTAAAAAAAATAATCACTTATTAACTACTTTAATTGTTTTAAAGTAATAAATATATTATTACCTACTTTTATACAGACAATCATATGGACTGTAGCATGTACAACGGCATAAAACAGACTAAGAATTTACAGGAGAAGATTCCTTTATGGATTATGTATTTGGGCCTGGACCTGAGCTCACATCATTTGCCGTTCAACACCATGTTCTGTTTTCTAATACGCCACAGCCTTGTCATACACAACACATCCAAATCCAAATTTGCGTGCATTTTTCATCATCCTTATTTTTATTTGTGAATAAAAGAACACATATTTGATCGAACCCTGATATTTGTTGTCATAAAGCTGTAAGAAAGCCTGTGGCAGTATGAATCCCTTCTCTTCCTTAGCAAGCTATTAGTGGTTTCTAAATTCACTGATAGAAATGAGGTTTCCCAAAGTAAAGTTACACAATTTTCATAATCCAGGTTCCTACAGACTTTCTCTCAAAGGTAAGGCGATTTGATTATTTTATGAGTGCTGAATTTCTAACTTTAAGAGTTCATTTACAAACCTCGAATATTTTTATTTTGATAAGGGGAATAGATATCCTCTACTGTGATAATACTTTATAAAGAGTCACTTCTGGCCCAGGAAATAGAGCCGGAGCTGTTCACATTCACCCCTGATCCTGGTATGTGGGTGTCTCAGGAGGCCTTAAAAATCTGAGTGAGACCAAATACTTTATCAATATTGAAATGATTTCTCAACAAAATACCCTTTCTCTGTTTTTTTCCTTTTGCTCTAATTTTTTAAATATTTTTTTAATTGATTTCAGTGAGAGGAAAGGCCAGGGAGAGGCAGATAGAAACATCAGTGATGAGAGAGTCATTGATCGGCCGCCTCCTGCACTCCCCCAACTGGGGATTGAGCCCGCAACCCAGGCAGTGTCCTGACCGGGAATCGAACTGTGATCTCCTGGATCCTGGGTCGACGCTCAACCACTGAGCCACACCAGCCACACCAGCTGCTATCATTTTCTGCCTCCGTTTTTGCCTTTATTTTTTTTTTAATACCAGCTCTCCAACAGTTTACTATTTCTCTAAAGAAGGATGAAAGTGCTGAAATGTGCCTTTGAAACTGTGACTGACCGGGAGGAATGTGCACTCTGCCGGCTGCGACGTGGGTTTTCCCTGCTGTTTCTGGGAGACACATGCTGTTGCTATGTTTTTCTGAGCGCAAACCAAACTACAGAAACGTGCGCTTAGCTCCGGCAAGGGCATTTCTCTGTTGGTCTAAAGGAGAAAGCTTTTAAAGACATCCACTTCTTTGCTACCTCCAACTTTAAAAATGAGGGACCTCAGCCAATTTGTGAACCTTCAAGCTTAGGAACTTCTTTCCTGGCCGATCTCTCGGGAATATACACAGATAGCTTTCCTCTCCAGAAAGGAGAGCGCGCTATTCTCAGTGGAAACTCCTGTCCGTTAACCAGTCTGGTTAGCATCAGAATATCCACGGGGATGCCCTGCCTCTGCCGACTGCGAGAGAGCAGAGCGGCATGGCCATGTGAGGAATGACAAATGAGAGAATTAGTAACTAGGAATGTCTCTGTGTAAATAATCAGCTCTTCAGTTGTTGTGGATCGTCAGTGTGTATCAAATGCAGTGTTTTGTCTTGAAGGAATAAAATCTTCAACTGCTCTTCTCTGGGATATTATGGCACACAGCAGAAAAGTAATTTTTAGATTCGTTTAACAGATGTTCATCTGTGATCCTGGCCATTAACCGCAATATTAGAGCAGTGCCCTGATTTATGCTTTCTGGCTCGTCTGTTTAAAACACAGTGGCCTTCTGGGTACATTTTGGGGTCTTGCGTGATTTAAGAAGCCCACAAAGCTTGCGAGGACCTGCTTGAGGTCATTGTATGTCTCACAATAAAGACTGTCAGTGTGACAGTCACATAACATTTGAAATATTTATCTTCTAGTCATCTCCTTTCACTATTGTGTGATTGGACTTGTAATGTCTTTCGTTACATCTCTGACTCGGTTTTTAAACTGCAGTAAATAGGTGCTAACAATATCATACCTAAAAGGAATCTGCCGTCTCTGCTCTCTGCTTTAGTTATAGGATCACTGGTGGAAACTCTCAGTTCACCATCAACCCATCCACGGGACAGATCATCACCAGTGCACTGCTAGACAGGGAAACAAGAGAGAATTATACATTAGTGGTGGTTTCCAGTGATGCTGGGTCCCCAGGGCCTCTTTCCAGTTCCACAAGCGTGCTCGTCACCGTGACTGATGTCAATGACAACCCACCAAGATTTCAGCATCACCCGTATGTCACACACATCCCGTCGCCTACTCCTCCAGGTAATCAAACCGACTCTGAGGTCATGGGTAAACAGAAATGATACATTGGACATGTTCTAGAAAATGCAATTATTTTTGCATGTATAGCTTTGATATGGCCTGTGTTTGCGCATCCTCTGAAATTCAACTTATGCCTAACAAAATTAAAGGAACACTGAATCTCATAAATTAATTCTTTCTCCCTTGACCAATTGTGTTTGAGAGTTTTTAATGGCCACATCTTTCCTAGTAGTATTTCTTAGTATGACTTAAATATTCTTAAGTGATTAAAATAGATATGACTTTGTAGTCAGTAGGGTTCTGCCTGGAGATGTAATTTGTGTGTAAGTTCCCTGAGAGGAGGGACACTGTCTCTCTTTTTTTCATGCCATATCCTAGCACCTGAAACATTATCTGGAATTAATAGGAATTCAGCCATATTTGTGGATAGAACATGAACATTTTATTTCAGTGCTTCATAGATAGATTTTTTTAAAAATGTTTAATAAATGAATAATTCTAATTATCATTAATATTACTTATTCCAGTTTTGAGAGATGCAGGTTTGTTAGTAAGTTTATGGAGCCATTAATGAACCCCTTTCATGTTGACAGCATGTATTTTTCATTCTGCATCCCTTTTAGATTTAATTTGGTTGCATTTGCTTTTTTTGCAAAGAATGGCATACTCTCCAGAACTGCACAAATCATTCGCCATCTGCAGTTTTTGAGTTGAATTTTCAAATGGGAATAAACACAACTAAAGACCATGATTCATTTCATCTTCCTTGCTTTAAAATATTTTTAATTAGAAGAAAAAAATAAATGGATCCAGGATTCCTCCTCTCTGTGATCTTTGATCTTTTATGCGCTCGAGAATGTCTAATTAATACCAATTGAAGGTATAATATCCATAAATTTTTGCCAACTTTCTATCAAAAGGAAACGTCGATATCAAAGTCATAACTCCCTGATGAAGGCCCTCAGCTGAAAAGATGCTGGCAGGCATGGCTCTAATCACATCCAGCATATCCAGGATGCGGTGATGCAACATCGCTTCTCCTACGCAAAGTGAGGGATACGCGAGCATCTTTTCCTCATTAGACATAATTAATCAGAATCACTGGCCTCTTTTTTTTTAAAATAAAAGACTTTACAGTTTTGTCACAGACTCTTTGGTAGGGCTGGAAGTGCAGGTTTGGGAAAGGTTTCTGAATGGGTATATCAAAAACATGTCCTTCTGGCAGCCCCTCTGCATATTTCTACTACAATCTGTTTTATTGGCACTCATCCCAAGCACTAACTTTTGGAATTCACATTGGGTCCATTCTTTCTCAGTTCTCATTTCTCACTATTTTATAATTGTATGAGTTGATTTATAGATTTATATGTATATCTATGCTTATGTTTCGTGTCCATGGGATAATAGCTCACCAATAAAGGAATTTTGCTATGAAACAGTGGGCTTAAGGAATCAACAATAATTTTTTTAAGCATATTATTTTTGTGGACGTGATCACATATATGGTAATTGAGGAATGTTTTAAGACATAAAAGAGCAGCTATCTTTTACATGGGGCAGCAGCACAGCTATTAGCAGAGAGCACGTTAGAGTCATGTGGATTGGAAGTTGTCTGATGTACAGATTTTTCTCTCAGGAACTACAATTCAGAATGATTAGCCATTGCTCTTCCCGTGCTCCTCTCAAGGGCATACTGCAAAATATTAAATCCAGTAGACTGCAGGGGCTCCGGAAAACAGCAGGTCAGTCCCTGAAGAATATTGTTAAGTAGATTTGATTTTGAGACTTTAGGGACAATAGAGGGGATGCCGTCCTCCCCCGGTAATTGTGAGAAAATAAAATTACATCAGGTAGCAATATAGTCTTTTATATGCATTAACCTACTACCCAGTGTTCTGCTTGGGCTCCCTGAGATTCTAACTGCACGCCCCCTTTCATAGGTGCCTTCGTCTTCGCGGTGACCGTCACGGATGCTGATATTGGACCCAATTCTGAACTGCATTACTCTCTCTCGGGGAGAAACTCTGAGAAGTTCCACATTGACCCGCTGCGGGGAGCAATTATGGCAGCCGGGCCGTTAAACGGAGCTGCGGAGGTGACATTCTCTGTCCATGTGAAAGACGGTGGCCCGTTCCCAAAGACAGATTCCACAACAGTGACTGTTCGCTTTGTGAACAAGGCAGATTTCCCCAAAGTCAGAGCCAAAGAACACACTTTCATGTTTCCTGAGAACCAGCCAGTGGGCACTCACGTCACCACTGTTACAGGGTCTTCCATGAGAGGAGAACCTTTGTCCTATTATATTGCAAGCGGGAACCTTGGCAACACGTTCCAGATTGATCAGTTAACAGGGCAGGTGTCCATAAGTCAGCCTCTGGACTTTGAAAAGATGCAGAAGTATGTTGTATGGATAGAGGCCAGAGACGGAGGTTTCCCTCCTTTCTCCTCGTATGAGAAACTTGACATAGCCGTATTAGATGTCAACGACAATGCCCCGATTTTTAAGGAAGATCCATTTGTATCTGAAATATTGGAAAATCTTTCCCCTCGAAAAATACTTACTGTCTCAGCCACAGACAAGGACAGTGGACCCAATGGACAGTTAGATTATGAAATTGTCAGTGGCAACAAGGAACACAGTTTCAGCATCAATCGCACCACTGGTGAAATTAGAAGCATTTGGCCTCTAGACAGGGAAAAGGTATCTCAGTATGTGCTCACCATAAAGTCCTCGGACAAAGGCTCCCCTTCACAGAGCAGCTCGGTGAAAGTCATCATTCACATTTTAGATGAAAATGATAATGCCCCTAGGTTCTCTCAGATCTTCAGTGCCCATGTTCCTGAAAACTCCCCGTTGGGATTCACTGTTACACGTGTCACGACTTCTGATGAAGACGTTGGTGTAAATGCAATTAGTAGATACGCTATAATGGACACAAGTCTTCCATTCACCATTAATCCCAGCACAGGGGATATTGTCATTAGTAGGCCTTTAAATAGAGAAGATACAGACCGTTACAGAATCCGAGTTTCAGCACATGATTCCGGGTGGACTGTAAGTACAGACGTCACGATATTTGTGACAGATGTCAATGACAATGCTCCCAGATTTAGCAGACCCTCCTATTATTTAGATTGCCCTGAACTTGCAGAAATCGGCTCCAAAGTGACTCAGGTGTCTGCAACCGATCCCGACGAGGGGTCAAATGGACAAGTGGTTTATTTTATAAAATCTCAATCAGAGTATTTCAGGATTAATGCCACCACAGGAGAGATTTTCAATAAACAGATCTTGAAATACCAAAACGTCAGTGGCTTCAGTAATGTGAACATCAACAGACACAGTTTTATAGTGACATCTTCAGATAGAGGTAATCCTTCCCTACTTAGTGAGACAACCGTTACCATCAACATAGTGGACAGTAATGACAATGCACCCCAATTTCTTAAGAGTAAATATTTCACCCCAGTCACCAAAAATGTGAAAGTTGGTACAAAGTTAATCAAAGTTACTGCAGTAGATGATAAAGATTTCGGACTGAATTCCGAAGTGGAGTATTTCGTTTCTAGTGAAAATCATTTGGGGAAATTTACGTTGGACAACAGCACAGGGTGGATTTCAGTGGCATCTTCCCTCATCTCTGACTTGAATCAAAACTTTTTGATCACTGTCACTGCAAAGGATAAAGGAAACCCTCCACTTTCATCCCAGGCCACTGTTCAAATCATTGTCACTGAGGAGAACTACCATACCCCGGAATTCTCTCAAAGCCACATGAGTGCCACCATCCCTGAAAGCCACAGCGTCGGGGCCATTGTCAGGACGGTTTCTGCGAGAGATAGAGACGCGGCGATGAACGGCCTGATTAGGTACAGCATTTCTTCAGGAAACGAAGAAGGCACGTTTGCCATCAATTCCTCCACCGGGGTGTTGACACTAGCCAGAGCTCTTGACTACGAGCTATGCCAGAAACATGAAATGACTGTTAGTGCTACCGATGGCGGATGGGTGGCAAGGACTGGTTACTGCAGTGTGACGGTCAATGTGCTTGATGTGAATGACAATTCTCCAGTATTCCTCCCCGAGGAATATTTCCCCACTGTTTTGGAAAATGCCCCAAGCGGGACCACAGTCATCCACCTAAATGCAACAGATGCTGACTCCGGCACCAATGCTGTGATTGCATACACTGTGCAGTCCTCTGACAGTGACCTCTTTGTCATTGACCCCAACACGGGAGTCCTCACCACTCAAGGCTTCTTGGATTTTGAAACCAAGCAGAGCTACCACCTCACTGTGAAAGCTTTCAATGTCCCCGATGAAGAAAGGTGCAGTTTTGCCACGGTTAATATACAGTTGAAAGGGACAAATGAATATGTGCCTCGTTTTGTTTCCAAACTTTACTATTTTGAAATCTCAGAAGCAGCTTCTAGAGGTACGATTGTCGGAGAAGTGTTTGCCAGTGACCGGGATTTGGGCGCCGATGGGGAGGTACACTACTTGATTTTTGGTAACAGTAGGAAGAAGGGTTTCCAAATCAATAAGAAGACTGGACAGATTTATGTTTCTGGAATTCTTGACAGAGAAAAAGAAGAAAGGGTGTCTTTGAAGGTACTGGCCAAGAATTTTGGCAGCATTAGGGGTGCAGACATAGATGAGGTCACCGTAAATATCACCGTGCTCGATGCCAATGACCCACCCATTTTTAGTTTGAGCACCTACAGCGTTCAGATCAGCGAAGGGGTCCCGACAGGAACTCATGTGACCTTTGTCAGTGCCTTTGACTCAGACTCCGTCCCCAGCTGGAGCAGGTTCTCTTACTTCATCGGGTCAGGGAATGAAAATGGTGCCTTTTCCATCAACCCACAGACAGGACAGATCACCGTAACTGCAGAATTAGATCGAGAAACCCTCCCCATCTACAATCTCACAGTGCTGGCTGTTGATTCGGGGACACCCTCAGCTACAGGAAGTGCCTCTTTATTAGTCACCCTGGAAGATATAAACGACAATGGGCCGGTGCTGACCATCAGCGAAGGAGAAGTTATGGAAAACAAACGCCCAGGAACTCTGGTGATGACCCTTCAGTCCACCGACCCTGATCTCCCTCCAAATCAAGGCCCCTTTACCTATTACTTGCTGAGCACGGGTCCTGCGACCAATTATTTTAGTCTGAACACTGCTGGAGTCCTGAGCACCACCAGAGAGATTGACAGAGAGCAGATCGCAGACTTCTACCTGTCGGTGGTTACGAGGGATTCGGGTGTTCCTCAGATGTCTTCCACGGGAACTGTGCACATCACCGTGATAGACCAAAATGACAACCCTTCACAGTCTCGGACGGTGGAGATATTTGTTAACTATTACGGCAACTTATTCCCTGGTGGGATCTTGGGCTCTGTGAAGCCGCAGGATCCGGACGTGTTGGACACGTTCCACTGCTCCCTTACCTCGGGGGTGACGAGCCTCTTCAGTGTTCCCAGGGGCACTTGTGACCTGAACTCCCAGCCGAGGTCCACGGATGGCACGTTCGATCTGACCGTCCTCAGCAGTGACGGAGTCCACGGCGCAGTCACCAGCAACATCCGCGTCTTCTTCGCCGGGTTTTCCAACGCCACGATAGACAGCAGCATCCTCCTGCGGCTCAGTGTCCCCACGGTGAGGGACTTCCTCACCAACCACTACCTCCCCTTCCTGCGCATCGCGGGCGCGCAGCTCACGGGCCTGGGCACGGCCGTGCAGCTCTACGGTGCCTACGAGGAGAACAACCGGACGTTCCTCCTGGCGGCCGTGAAGCGGGGCAGTAATCAGTATGTGAATCCCAGCGGGGTGGCCACCTTCTTTGAAAGCATCAAGGAGATCCTCCTGCGGCAGAGCGGGGTGAAGGTGGAGTCTGTGGATCACGACTCGTGCGCCCCCGGCCCGTGTCAGAACGGGGGCAGCTGCCTCAGGAGGCTGGCCGTGAGCCCCGCGGTCAGGAGCCACGAGAGCCTGCCCGTCGTCATCGTGGCCAACGAACCGCTGCCGCCCTTCTTGTGCCGGTGTCTGCCGGGCTATGCCGGGAGCTGGTGTGAAACGGACATAGACGAGTGCCTGCCGTCCCCTTGCCACAACGGCGGCACCTGCCACAACCTGGTGGGGGGGTTCTCCTGCAGCTGCACGGATGGCTTCACGGGGAGGGCCTGCGAGAGGGACGTCAACGAGTGCCTGCCTAGTCCTTGCAAGAACGGGGCCATCTGCCAGAACTTCCCAGGGAGCTTCAACTGTGTTTGCAAAACTGGATACACAGGTAGGATTACGTTTGGCCCTTTTCACTAAGACTTTAGCCATGTCAGGTGTGATAGAAAGGAATGAATGTTGTTATTTGTAAGTGATTTTCTATTTTAAAAAAAAAAAAGGGTATAAGCCTAGCAAATGCTTCCAGCATTTCCTATTGGCCAGATACTGTTCTAAGACCTTTATCCGTATTTATTTTATTTACTTCTCATAAGAAACCTATGTGGTAGGGATAATTATTTTCCAGTTTTTATGGACAAGGAGCCTGAAGTAGAGAGTTTTCCAAGGTGACCCAGTGAATTTGTTACAGAGTCGGAACATAAGTAACGTTCAATTCCAGAGTTTAAGCTTTTGGGAAGTCACCTAACTCTGCTGGCTTTCCATTTTCCCATCTTTAAAATGGGAATCATCAGACTTACTTATCTCATCTCTTAGGGCTGTTGTAATGAGTAAAAATAATGTTTGTAAAACACTTAGCACCGAGTCCAGCACTCATTAAGCAGCAGTGACAATTAGCAGGATTCATAGTGGTGTTAGTGTAGTAGTGGTGGTAATAGAGGGGAGCCCCAGAATCGCTAAGACGACAGGAAACCAACAGTACCAGGTAAGTGTGAGTCTTATGAGAGCCGTAGTCTTAGGGTCATGAATAATAGAGCTATATACATATTATGAGTTTAGGATTTCTAAAAAACAAACTTCCTCACCCCCCCAATCCCCCTATAATCCGCCCCCCCACCCCCATCTCAAAAAAGTTGCAGCTTCTGCTGGGAATTCAACAATAAAGATTGTTTCTCTGTCCCACTTTAGTATAACAGACTCCTTCACACTTAGATTTAGAGTGAGTTTACGCTTAGCCTTAGCATGAAGAAAGTGCGAATGCATTTTATGGGTGACAGGGATCAGGGAAAGTCCCATGGGCACGAGCCAAGGCACCGTATTCAGATTTCAGCATAAACGGGGCCAACTTCGTGACTGGTCATGGAACTCGCCCTTTCATATCGCCTCTCTCCCATTTGTTTGTTTCTTGTTTCATTTTATGTACTTTGCAAACTTTTCTAAATGTAGTGGTTGGAAATTTTGGGAATGCCCTTCTTTTCATTAGGAGCTATGAATAGCATTTACCAAGCAGCTATCTAAGCACTGCTTAAAGCTCCATGCATCACAGACACTATCATTCACTGGGTTACTCATTTAGTTCTCATTACTCTGGGAAATGGATATTATTATTATTCCCTTCTCACAGGCAAAAAATAAAGTAAAATGGGTCTTAGAGGGATCGGAAAAGATTAAATAACTTGTCTCCAGCATGGCACACAAATGATCTCGCTGGGTTTTGGCTATAAGCTTGACCCAGACCTTCTGCTGCTTGTATGCATGCCACTCTCCCTGACACTTCCATGTGTACTTGCTATAGGTGTGCTGGCAAGTCCTTGACATCATCTAAGAATTTTCTCTGCATTCTCTACTTGGTCCTCACAAAAAGCCCATGAGATCATATGTTAGTCTGAGACTGCTCAGGAACTGAAATTACTTTAGGATTTTCAGGTAGGATGGTGTATAATACAGGGGAATAGCTTACAAAATCTTCAAACTGGCTAAGAGTGAAGGTCAGGAAAATTCACTGGCAGAATCCAAACCTGAGCCTGGCTGGAAGGGAGTCTAGAAAGGGTAGTTTTCCGACTTCCAGGCCCTGTAGTCCAGAAAGATAGAAATGGTGCTGAGAGTCAACAGATAATGTCTGGCTTAGAAAGATACTGCTATTCCTATTTTATGTTGTAAAAACTGAGCCCACACTGGTGACTCTAAGGTAAACTGTCAAAGACTAGATTATCAGCTCTTTCTATCCAAAAACTCAGTTGAAATTATGTGTTAATTTTACATGCTGCTCCATAAGACGAAATTCATACTTACCCATACGTGTGCCTCAGAGAATGAATTTTTTAAAAATACTCGTTTTAGCTAGATTTTACGTCTATTAACATTAACCAAGTACTAGGGCCTTAATGAAGCCTCCCTCAAAGCCTGTATGTATTCAGATATTTTTTGGATCATCAGGATTATTTCAAAGCACCTATATTTTCATACTTGATTTGCTTTAGTGGATTTCCACCTGCATTTTTTCAATGATTTTTAAAGTCTGTGGCATTAGGAATTGGAGCTGTGAGAATTTCTGCCTAAAATAATTCTCAGCCTTAACCCCCATCATGTGCATGCACACGCACATGCACATGCACACATGCATACACGCGCACACACACAAACATACCACTGCATATTTTGTGTGAAATTGGAAATCGTGCTAAAGATGATAAGTGAGTGGTTTGTGTAGGAATTGATGCAGACCAGGAGACTTAATCCTAAGACTCTCACAGGGAGTGATTGTTCACTGAACAGGGATTTCATGTGGAGAACGTCCTGTGAGGATGAAAGTATGAAGGGATATAGTTACTATTATACTGGTACCAGTTTATTTCTGATATATAGGTATGTTTTTTAAAGTTGATTTTCAAATTTGTGACCATAGGGTCACATAATAAATATGGAATAGATATTTTTGAATAAATGAGTGATTTAGAGGGAATGGATTTGTTTGTGTAGCTTGTATTTCTGATCTTTTTTTAAGTTACTGAATAAAGAACCAAAAGGAAGTTGTAAAAATTGTAGAGGCTTCAGATCCAGTTATAATCACTTCATGTGTCATTATTAAGAAAAGTTTACTATAATTTAATTTTTCTGTCACTAAATGGAGCTTTGATTAGTTATAGGGAATTGGAAAAAATGAATACATTTTAATACAGTATAGGGTATGTGAGAAATTAATTTCCAGATTTTCACAAAGTTTCATAGTATCAAAAATTATATCAGCTGTCAACATGCCTTAGTAAATCAAAAGAAAATACCTTTTATATTTTTCATGCCTCAAAGCTCAGGGGATCCTGGAGGAAAAAAACAACAAGTCCAGTATTTCTTTCCCTAGACAAATGAAATTTTCTTGCATTTAACAGAACACTAATTAGACAGCACAATTATAGTCAGTAACCACCCAGCATTTTGTGCTCCAGCCCTCAGGTTTTCACTGTTTATAGCATGGCCTAGCATGAAGTCCTTCATAGGAAGGGATGGTGTTATAAAATGCAGCAGGTAGAAAGAATTAGTTCATAGCCCCTTTAACCTTTCCCGCTCATTTCCACACATCTGGAGGCATTTTAGCTGTGGTGTGAGCAAGCCCTGACATTTTAGGGAGGAGGAGATTGGTCCATTCATCACTCTTATGTCATCTGACAGTATAAATAGGATATTTTTCCAGATATATAAAGTTAGATACAGCTTGTGCATAGTCATTTTACTGTGAAACTTGGCAAACATTTGCATTCATGACAATGGGAGTGATAACTAAGAGTAACTCTCTTAAAATCACAATAGTCATATATTAATGTTGTCAGTGACCATGTGACCAGGAAACCGTTGTGATATGAAATGACATTTTCTGCGAGATAAAGGGGAGTGAGTGGTTCATATGGATAAGAGAGGGTAAAAGTCTCGATTCTTGTTTTGATTTTATCTCCAAGAAGGGAATTAGACTGTTTACCTTGAGTGATACATTGACCTATTAAAGCATTATAAACAGGTTTCTGGTAGCTAAATGCTTCTTATTTCTGCAGAAAATAAGCATGTATTTGTAAGCTTCTCGTGGAGGTTGTGTGTGTCATTATGCATAATCACCTGTGGTCTCGCTGAGATGGTATTGGTGTGTGCTTTAAAATACAAGGGCACCAAAGGCAGAACAGTTTTTTCCTCTTTGCTTTTTTCACTAACAACCCTATTTAAGTATGTTTTTGCTTTGTTTTGATATAAAAAACATAATGCTATTTGATCAGGGTATTTAGATGAGCTATCTTTCTAGTGCATTTTACAATAAGAGGAAACATTTACATAGTGTGCAAAAAACAGCTACTTTCTGCTAAAATAACTAAAAGCTCATAAGCACAAATATTCAGAATAAATAGCACATATGTATTATGGAGTTATATTTTTAATAAAATTAATGTATATATAAATAGGCTTTGATAGTTGCACATAATCTCCCTTCTCTGTGTATAAATATAGGAGATGCAAAAATACTTGTGGTGACCTAATACCAACATATTTTATATATGTGTATATAATATTAAATTAAAGTCTACATCAGGGGTGGGAAACCTATACTTTGCCAAGAGCCATTCACATATTTATAACATCGTTTTCAGTCCAGACAAAATTATCAACTTGAAAATTAACCTGCTATATCTGGTCAAATATTTAATTAACTCATGCCTAATGTGATGGCTGGAACTGCTTCTCTTTGGTGAAGCCTTGGCAGGGCCAGACCAAATGATTTTGAGGGCTGAATACCCCACCCTTGGGCATGAACTACAGGATATCAGAAATCAACATATTCCCACAGGATGGCCGAATTTAACAAGTGAGAATAAATTTAGCTCACTCTACGTGATCTAATATTAAAATGTGCCATCAGAACAAGTGGAACTCCATTATACATCCTGTTGAAAAGACCATAGGTGATCACAAAAGACTCAATGCGTGCTCAGCACTTTGTCACACCGACCTCTGAACATGAAGACATTTGCTAAATTTCTTCAGTGAGTTTACGGTAATCTTGGAACTTGTTTGGACACCCTGGCCTCCTATCCATTTTCATTGTCAGCAAATCCCATTCTCATGAGCTATAAGAGCTTGCACTTCTGGAAGCAGGACTCCTACCTGTGATAAATAATGCATATCAACACAGTTAACTGATGGATGTCAAAGTGGTGGGATCAGTTTATTCTTCTAAACAGCTACTATGACAGTTAACATATCTTTATAGAAAAAGGCTTCTTGAATTCCAGAGACAGGGATGCCTTTCTCTGAGCGAGTCCTATCAGTCTTTTTCAAGCCTCAAGGCACTGACAAATATTGTTAGCTGACTTGCAGCAGTAATTAAGTTAATGATCCAAGATTTTGTTTCATGGTGGCTCAACACATCAAATTATTTTTACCAGAAGCACGTTAAAGTAAATCAGACTGCCGCATTCCCTTATAATCACTATGCTGTTAACGCTAGAACTGAAGTAGGTGGACCTGTGCAGAACAATATAGAATTTGTTGCTGACTTCTAATTGGGGAAATGAGCATGCATGAATGTTCCAAACCTGAGAAAGATGCCTTTATGAGATTTCTCTTGATTTGACGTAAAATTATGACATCTTTCCCTCACATAATAAAGGTTTTTTAAAGTAATAATTTAAATTACATTGAGTCTTCAAACTGTATCTTTGAATCTCAAGTTCTAGTATGGCAACCCTTTCAAATTTACTAATTGTAAAAAAAAAATTACTAATTAAGTGGAGTACTCAAACTAAACTTTTGCATAGTAAATAATTTACATATTCCAACACCCTACAAATAAGACTGTTTTTCCCCAAACTTAACAATAAACTCATTTATTTGACTCCTACCAAAGTCATTTGCATTTTTTATAATTATCTACCAAGGAAAAATAAGAAAATATAACACTTTTAAATTAAAAAATTAAATGAAAATTTGATTTTTTTTCTCTTACAATGAATATTGTTGTATACTCAAAGAAGCAGATTCTATTGGAACTTATTTTAACCTTTAAGAGAAACTCATTCTCAAACTAATATTTTCTTAGACTATAGCTTCTTCTGATGTTTCCATAGTTGCTATATGTTTTGATACAGAGTATTTCTGGGATTATTGGGTTTCTTTCCACCCCTCACTTTGGATTAACTGTAATAGCCTTTAGTTGATATTTAAATTAAACTCAGATGTCTGTGTTAAAATCTCATCTTGTAAGGGCTTAATAAGAAAATTTTTTAAAATTTCCCCCCCAAACCTTAAAATTTATTTTGTTGTTGTTTAAATCAACATTCAAAACATTAGTTTTTCCAAACAGGATCCAGGAAGGATATAGTTGAAATTTATAGGATTAATGACTTGGGTTTTTATAATCTTACATATTTTTCGTAGGGACACTTTATCCAAATATTTGAGTAAAATATAATGACAGTGCCCCTAAAGTGCCCCTTTGTTCTCCCATTTCCAGTCTTCTTAAAGTGAAGTCCGTAATTTTGTAACCACTCATATGTTTTCACAATATAAAGGTTATACTGACCACATCTATAAAGTATATTAATCTGTGTATTAAATGCATGCTACTTTAACAGAACTCTAAGAGAATTTTTTAAAAAAGAACCTGAAACCTCACTGAGTCCAGTAACACCTGGGAGGATTCCATATGCTCTTACAGAGGGGGAAAAATGATAGAATAAGTTGTGGCTTTCCTCATGGCAAACAAATAATCAAAAGCATAGCCAATAGGTCTTATTTATTCTCTATGGGCAATGCTGATATTCAGGAAAAAATCCCCGTCTTTAGAATAATCTGTCTGGAACCCAGTTGGAAAATGCCATGCGAGAGGATTGTCCTGCGGCCCAGCGTCTCTGGCAGGATATTTTGCACAGGCTCAGGGTCATGTCCTGCCTGCTTCTCCCTGTAACACTTCACTGCAGCACTTAAAACGCAATTTCTGTGCTTCTATATTGGTAACTTGTTTATTTTCATTACTTCCCCTTAGAATAGGAAGGTATTCGGAAACTGTTAGTGTTGTGCCTTGTAAGGAGGTTTTCAATTTTATTTATAAAAGAAAAAATGTGTTTATGACCCCATGACGTAGAGGAACATGTCTGTTAGCAGTGTCATGAGGTCTGACTCACACTTGTCATTTCAAACCAGAATGACTGTGGCTACATGATCAAGCCACAAAAACAGAACGAAATTAAACAAAACGTTGACTGTGTTACGCAGCTATTATGATGAAGTGGATGATTGCTGCTCAACATTGAGTCTAAATGTGCGCATAAAACTTACATGTTTTCACAAGACAGTTAATAAAAGCATTAGTCACGCTGGGAAGTAGAAAAGAGCTTTATAGACACAAAATCTATTTAATTAAATAATTAAACCCTCCTGTCCATGAATGGAAATTAAGAACTCAATAACAACACATTGTTTCTTGGATCAGAAAACTAGAAACTCTTGTATTACATATAATATACACCTAATAATAATATGTAAGTTATCAAATAGTGATTTAGTGATATTAAAACATTTAAGTTTACATAGGAAAACAAATGGGACCGGCCTTGTACCCTAAATTTTGCCTACCAAATGATTATTCAGTTATAACTTTGTGAAACCTGGGTATGAGAGCAGATCTACATTGGCCTGTACTGTAGTTGAATCATTTCTTTGGTTTTATATTAGCCTCCAAGGACCTCTTCTCCACCTGTGAATGTAAATGTTTATTCTGCGTCATTTTCCTCCATTAAAATGGAACCACCCCGTTCAGACACTTGTCCCCTACCTTGACACAGCAGCCCCACCTTCCAGCACGCCCGGTTTGTGAGAGGCACTCAGTCAAAATTAGTTGATTCAACTTAACAAGATGCTATATGAGAAAATTCTTTATAAACTGAAAAATATGGTGGTTAGGTATTGGTTTTGAAAAAAGACGAAGTATTCATAATTTGTAGTCGAGAATAAATCTTGCTAAGTATTTGAAAATACATTTGATGTGTTTTCTTATGTCCCATTCTGCTTTCCAACAGTTAGGCAGGCCTTAAGGGATATTTCTTGAGAGCGAAAGGATTGTAGTTTGACAAATAAGCTAAATGAGAATTATTACTTTTAACAAATCTGAGTCAAGAAAATCTCTACAGTGAAAACTATCCTGAAAAAGTTTCACCTCTCCCGTTATAAGGTGAAAAATGTAGCAACATCGAGAAAACAAAATTTAGTGAAAACATCTAAATATGTTCACCGTTTGTGATTTCCCTGAAAACAGTAGTTCCTTTCAAGATGTCTAGGTAAATTATTTCCTAAATACTCTGGTGCGTATCTTTACAGTAGGACAACTAAATAAGATTTTGAACTCCGAGATAGTTTTCCAGTTTCCTCTTGTCAAGTAGAATAGTCGTGCATTTCTCTTCTTCAAGACATAACCTCTCAAGAGAGATTTCTACATATGCTTGTGCAGTGGTGGTGTTAATATATGTATGCGTAAGGGGTTTTTTTAATGAGTTTGATGCTTTTCAGGGAAAATGTGTGAATCTCCGGTCAATTACTGTGAATGCAACCCCTGCTTCAATGGCGGGTCCTGCCAGAGCGGTGTGGAGTCCTACTATTGTCACTGTCCCTTTGGTGAGTACCGCTCTGCCGGCCGTATGAAACATCCGTCTATTCTGACTCACAGTTTAGCAGTTTTGTTTTACTGTGGGCCTGAGTGAGTAAGAAAATATTAAACGTTTTACACGGGAGATTTGGGCAAAATAAAATCTCAAAGGTTTAATATTCTTAAAAGTTATTTATGAAAATCCCATTGAATATATTGCTGTGATCATCACTACAAAAATAATTAACTGCAGATAATTGAATCTGAGGTTGTGTTCTCAGGACAGTTCCCCTCAAATATTTATGGATGCTTTTTTTAAATTTTGATTTTTTTTAGCCTAGAACCTATCAAATAAAAAACCTTTCAGGCACTATTTGACCTCATTCTCTGTTTTAAATCTTTAAAGATAATCTGTCAAAATGATTTTTGTTTCCTACATTAATTCAGACACTTGTGTTAGAAGGATTTAGCAACTCATCAGGCAGTTTTTGTGATGAACTTTTTGTGGATAGTAGCAACATAACTAATCAAAATTCAGGCCAACGTGTTCTTCTGAGGAAGAGAGTTGTTACAGTTTTTTTGTACACATGCATATATATTCACCTTAGTGAAATGAACTGAAAGATCCCTTCCAGGTGTCACTCACATGTTTCCCAGCCCTGAGACAGCCAAAGACTACGAGAAAAGCTTTGCAGGAAGCTTTCATTTGAACTTGGTTTGTCTCATAGGTTTGTGATCATTCCACTAACTTAAAGACTGACTTGGCCCACACTGTAGTATTCATCTCCAGATGCCCTGCAGGAGTTAGAGACCCTCTACAAGCAAAAGAGGGGAAGGACATTGTTCTGGTCTTTCCTTGGACATATTGCTGTGGACCTGAAAAGTGAATCTTAATGTAGAGTAGAGAATAGAACTTAAAAATAATCTGAGGTTTCTAGTAACCAGTGAAATGTACTGTTAATTCATTTTCAAATAAGTCCATGACTCCATCTAGTTTTGTTTCTGTAAAGCACAGCAATAAAATGATAATGAAAAACAGAATATAAAAATATCTCACTGTGAGCCATGCATTTTACCAATGGTTCTGAGGCTCAGACATTGAGGGTTTTGTCTAAAGGCAAAAAATGAAAACAAGACCAAACTACCCCAAGCTGATGTAGCGACTAGAAAGTTTTATTTTCAGCCCAGTATGGCATTCACAGTATCCCTCCTTTTTCAAATTTATTTGAGATTATCCCAAACAAGGCTCATGAAACAGAGAAAGGTAGATCAAGGTCAAAATGACCACAACTTTAGATCTCCTACAACTTCTTTCTTTCAGTGATATCTTATAATCCCAAAGGGTGCTGCTTTCTGCACATAACCACAACCAGGTTTCATGGTTTAACTTAAGTTTTGGAATAAAAGATAAGGGGATTAGAGTGGAAAGTGGAAAAATGATTTCAAGTAACTGAACAAAGGTTGTTTACATTTTTAGAGGTTCCTTTGCATACCAATTGCAAATACGAGGATTTAAGATAATTGATAGTAAATCGGAACAAATTGTTGCTGTGGTGTAGCTGATACAACAATCATTGCCTATCGGGTGGAAGTATTTCGGGGTCCTCACCCTACTAGAGCTCCCCAGGGAGTGGGAACCAGCACAACCACATAAATTAAAATAGAGACAGATCATATGTGGCTGGCAGTACAAATTTCTCTCCCTGTTCCTAACAGTGTGCAAAGACAAAAAAATTAAACTTAGATATTGTCAGACAACAGAAGTACTTACAAAACAAAACACTTTGAAGCAGTAATACATGATTTTAGACAGAATTTGAAGGAAAAAGTATTTTCCTTTTCAAATTGAATGTAGGTGAAACACACAAATAAACATGGCAGATGGAAATTCTCAAACAAATAGCTGGGGGTAGTTACACTTGCATCCTATAGAACATCTTAACCATAATTTTGAAGTTGGAAAAAACTTGGCACTGTTTACCTTCTCAACAGTGAAAGATTTGTTTGGATTTGATTTTTTTTTTTTTAATTTAGATTTTTTTAAGATTATATTTTAGGAAAAAAAAAAATGCGTAAGACTTTTATAAAGAGAGCCTGTGTAAATGTATATATGTATAATTTCATATACACACACACGTAATATTCCATATTAGAGTAATTTTAATAATTTCTCCTGACTTTTATGTAGGTTTTTGTGGCATTTCAGTTGGAGGGCAGTTTTAAAATCCTCATTAAATTTTATTTTATTTTAAAAACAGAAATTTACTTTTCTCTAGAAATAATAACAAAACTCCTTAAAAAGAAAAAAAAAAGATATTCCATAAGGATATGTTTTTATGTTTGAATATATAGTATTGACTTCAGTTAAAATGTAGAACATCTTCCTGGGATCTGTATACTTTTTACATATATAAATATACAATTCTAAGCACATTTCCATAGACTTATTAAAATTTAATTGGAAGAGACCTGAGGAGACACATAGTGAAGATTTTTATGCAATAACCTATTTAATTTGTATGCTTCAGCTTTGCTTTTTAATTTTGGTTACTCCTTCTGCATATGTAAGGTATATATAATAAATGTTTAATATAAATAAATTTTAAAGTCTTATTGCCTGACAGTGTTGCTCAGTGGTTGAGCGCCTACCCATGCACCAAGAGGTTGCTGGTTTGATTCCTGGTCAGGGTACCTGCCTGGGTTTTGGCCAGTCCCCTGTAGGGGGCCTGCAGGAGGCAGCCAATAGATGATGTTTCTATTTCTCTCTTCTTCTCCCTTCCTCTCTCTCTAAAATCAATAAAAACACATTAAAAAAATAAACTAAAATCTTGTTGTATATAAATATAACACAATATAAATACTATATGATATATTTATGATATAAATGTATGCCATGTATATGATTTATAATATACAATTCCAATAATTTTTTTTTAACTTCAGTTAATGATTAAAAAGAAATTATATATATTTGTACTCATTACAGTTGATATGATTTCGCCTTACAGAAGCAGAAAAGGTAGTAGACACACACTTTTATAGCAGCTACTAGGCTGTTTTAACTTAAAGAACATTTGGATAAACAACTAGACAATCAGTAGATCTGGCCTCTAATGTTGGCTCTGAATCCCATGGTTCTGTGGCCTTGGGCAGTTTTTAAATATTTTGTAAAATGATGGCATTGGTTCCTTCTGGCTGAACAACTCCCTGACTCTAAATGCAACGCATTTACAAGAGATGTGCAGCCAAAATTAAGGAGTGAAACCTTTGCAAGTTAATAAGAGTTATGATGTATTGGCATGGGTTAATTTTCCAATCATTTGCTACAGTCTACTAATATTTGTGGGAAAAGAATTTTGGCATGGCATTGTAACATCAATAAAACTCATTTTTCAAGTTTGAAAAAGAACCAGCACAAACAAATGAGAATGCTGGATTTTGGAAAACAGAAAGCTATTTCCAAGTAGCCTGGTATAAATCATACCCAAAGTGGGTATGAAACAAGAAAGAGATAAAAACTAAGACAGTTATTTCCCTAAAAGCAGTTATTCCCTTCCCTAATTTTCTGATTCTTGAAAATACCACAAATAGAAAGACTGATTTTTTTTTAAGTCAAAACAAAATTTACCGTGCTCAATTAAAATTGTTTTTAAGAATTTATGAGGCAGGAAGAAAAATAATTATATGTTATAAATGAAGTATCTTGTTTGAAAATTACAGAATATTAAAACTTTAAAAAGATTGACCAATTTTGAAAATTTTCCAGCAAAGAAAGCTTTTCAGACATACTTCATTCCACTAATTCTAATTTTTTAGAAATGGGGCATACTTAGATACATTTCCTAATTGGCCAAAGAAAAGCAATTAAACCAGTTTATCATCTCTGTTATATGTTTTAAAGATCATCAATTCATTCTTTTTCAATTTAATTTAGATAGTATTTGGAAATAAAAGTGTTGTGTGACTAATTTTTGCATCTTAATCAAAGTCATTTAATAAAACTTCACTAGACACCCGGCCGGGCGTGGCTCAGCGGTTAAGTGTCGACCTGGGATCCAGGCGATCGGGGTTCGATTCCCGGTCAGGGCACATGCCCGGGTTGCGGGCTGCAGCCGATCAATGACTCTCTCATCATTGATGTTTCTGTCTCTCTCTCTCCCTCTCCTTTCCTCTCTCTGAAGTCAATAAAGATACATTTAAAAAAACAAACAAAACTTCACTAGAATTTGATGTGTCTATTTGTCCGTTTTCCCACCTCCAGGTGTCTTTGGAAAACACTGCGAGTTGAATAGCTATGGATTTGAGGAGTTATCATACATGGAATTTCCCAGCTTGGACCCCAATAACAACTATATTTATGTCAAGTTTGCAACGATCAAAAGTCATGCTTTATTGCTTTACAACTATGACAACCAGACAGGGGACCGGGCTGAATTTTTGGCCCTTGAAATTGCTGAAGAAAGACTAAGATTCTCTTACAACTTAGGCAGCGGCACCTACAAGCTCACCACCATGAAGAAGGTGTCGGACGGGCACTTCCACACCGTGATTGCCCGCAGAGCTGGAATGGTAAGGCACTGAGGGTGGCCTGCACTAACAGGTGACCCCAATGGGGGAGGGGGACCCCTTCACCCCCGTTCTCAGAGCATATGGAAGATAACTCTGTAGCTAAGATGATGGTGGAGTCTAATGTGGGGTAGATGATTTTGCCTGCTGACCTCCAGGTTCCCTTTCAACTTCATGAACATTTTGATTCTATCACAGAAGGGCTTGGGAGCAAGAGAGAGAACAAAGAAAAAGGTACTGCGGGGTATGCCCCAAGGGGTAAAGAATTCTTTCAGTGTTTGTAACATGTAGCCAGAGCCATCAGCTTTTGAAGAAATGTCACTGCTCTTTCAGTCAGAGGAAAAGTCTCTCCTTATTTCAGAAAACATCCCAAATAAGGCCTCTACAGGGTTTTGAATCTGTTTTCTACAGTTCAGAAGGATTTTGTTGGAAACTGGCAAAATCATTAACTTCTCAGCTTTGAATCATTTCGTTGCCAGGATAGAAACTTCTCAATTCACAGTGGTAGTGGTAGAAAAATTCAACAATTAAGAAGGTGCATTTAACTCTGAAGATTAAATTACATGAGCTACTATTCAAGTAAAACTTTCCCTCAGGTATATTTCTTTGAGTTGTACCAGCGAACTTGTAGAAAATAAGAAAAAATGTATTAAATATTAAGTTTGACTAAAATGTGATACCACTATCTAAGTTGTTTTTTTCTAGCCGATGCATTCATAAATATGCATGCGAATCTCCCGAGTTTATTATTGCCTTAGGGATCTCTAGAATGAATGCTCTGCATCTTATAAACAGAGATAGATGTGTTAACAGTTTCTTTTAGAAATAAATCAAATAGCCTACATAAGCAACATAAATTGTATTATGAAACCCTAATACTGCCTTTGAGATTAATATCACTCAATGTTATAGAGCACTGGAAAAAAATATTATTAAAAGAGTTAGCTAAGTGGGGCACTGAAAAAAATCATGACATAGAATTGTAAGTGTAAATGTTTCCTAAAAATGTATTTATTACAATTTCCTTGAGAAGGTGGCAAGAAAAAAATTTACATGGCTCATGAGAGTTCATTGTATGGAGCTTATAATAAGTTATAATAATTAACTGATGGAAATAATTTAAAATACATTAGCCAGTAATATTTGATGCACAATAACTATATATTGACTCCATTCATTATTTCTGAAATGTAAGGTATTTAAGATATACCTTTTACAAATCTCCCATCTAAGTATACATTTTTATGGACAGTTCCTCAAAGTCATATGCAGTATTGTTGAAAATGGAATATTAAAAAATGAATAATTTCAATATATAATGAAAGTGACCTGATTCAGAAAGACGGAAACCCAGAGAGATATTTTTGCATGTAGGTAACAGGTAATGTTGGTCAACCTGCATGACCTCCCTGTGCTGTTTCTTATACTTGCTCTGCTTTTATTGAAATTAACCTCAACTGATACCCATTCTTATAAGTTAATACTTGTGTAGACAGTTGGCCCTTGAACACCACAGGTTTGAACTGTGTGGGTCCACTTATACATGGATATTTCCACTAAATATCCTGTTCTGTTTGAGGTATGCAGAGGGTCACAGTACCCGTTGGTCTGTGCCATTTGATATAGGGCGCATCCGCCTATCTTGGTATCCATGGGGGTCCTGAATTAACCCCCCCAGATACTGAGGGACGACTTTTGTTTTCGAGAGTCAAAAGTTATACACGGATTTTCGACCTTATGGGAGTCGGCACCCCTTGCACTGTTCAGAGGTCAACTGTATTTATACAAAGGGACAAAGCTGGGTTAGTCCTGTTCTCCGGTACTCAAATAAATTTAGGTAGAACCTTTGTTGTTTGCATTGGGAGAAACCCTCAGTCCTACTAGATTTGGGGTTATGCCTCTTCTTGCAACTTACCGTATTCTGAGATACCACACTCTGAATATCATCCTTATAATTTCACCAAATAAAACATGCAAAGCTTTGTCATTTGCAGAACTTTCTGCAGCTTGGGGGGCACAGGAGAGGCATCACACCTGCATTGTAGAGCTAGACTAACATGGATACGCAACAACCTTGGTCTCAAATGGACTGCAGACAATCCCAGTTGCCATTTGCACAATTTAGAGGCTTTGTGACCATGACTTGATGACTTTGTTTATTGATCACATGGAGTATTCATATGTTCTCCTAGATAGAAAGCTTTGTCTTGGGGTAATTCATCCCTTTGGATGCAAAAACAGCTAATATTAATTGTGATTTAAATATTATTGGGGAGTTTCTACTGTAGAGCAATATATAATAATAAACTCTGATTATATATAGATATGCTGTAATATGCTGTTTATAAATGATTCTTATAAATGAAAAGAACATCTAACATATTTCTAATGCAAGTATAATCTTCATAGGTTGCTGTAATATTTACATTGTATTTTCAAAATCTTTTTGTATATATGCATGAATTATTATTGGAAGACGACTTTTGAAAATCAGAAATCTAATGGGTTTTTTCCCATTTGTTAGACCAGCTGGCTAATAGAATAAGCAGGTTTATTATAATTGTAACCCCAGGAAGCTGTCTCAGACAAACTGTATAATATTCTAAGAGACGTTAATAGCATTTTGATTCTTTCATCTATAAAACAAGGGGGCTGGAGAAGATTTTTCAAAGCACTTTCCCACACCTTAATTACTTCACAATTTTAGATTTAGACATATCAAAGAAATGTGTCCATAATTTACTATTGTATTGATCATACTAAATCAAAATGTTATCACAATTTCAAAATCACGTCCACATAGAAACCAGCCTGGGTGGATTGGCTGAAAACGACAAAAGGGGCCATAGAACCCCAGTGACCATTTCTTCTCTTGCTGTGCAGGCAGCCTCCTTAACTGTGGACTCCTGTTCCGAGGACCAAGAGCCAGGGTACTGCACTGTCAGTAACGTGGCCATCTCAGATGACTGGTAAGTAAAACTATTAGCTTGATCTTTGTTACTACTTGACATTAAAGCTAATAATTCCTGTACAAAATGTGTAACGAAAAAAGGTGCGAAATGAAGTGGTAGTGATGAGAATATAGCTCCAGAAAGGGGAGGTGAGCATAGCCTGTCCTCTGAGAAGCTTCCTGAAATGGGTGCATGTGACTTGGGTGCTGCAAGGCTAGGATAAGGACAAGGACCCCTCCCCTTTTAAACACATTCTCTGAACGTTGTATGTGACAAGTACTGCCAGATATTATTCAGTAGCACTTCAAATTGGAACATAGCAGTACCCCATCGAAAACAGTAATTTTAGTAGAAATAGTAACAAATGGAAAAATAAACAGTGGCACATAATCCATTGCAGTAATACCCCTGGCATTCCTTATCTTTGCAGTGAAGGGGAACCGTAATGTCATTAGAGTGGCCACCACTCCAAATGCGTTTTATCTTCTGATAGTGTGCTCCTTCCTAATTCAGCATTGTTATATACATCCTATTTGACTAAATGAAAATACCATCTCCATAATTTTTATTCTTCAGACCGTAAATAATCCTGTAGGTATCCGTCTGGTGGAGTCCTTCAGAGGTAGCGCTGCCCCTCAAATGCCCCATGCTATAACACGTGCCAGGAAAAGTTATCTTCACTCTTCCTTAAATGAAACATTCTACTGAAATCTATCATGTCAATACTAATGTGCTTTTCTCTCTTATGGAGGACTCTTGATGTTCAGCCAAATCGAGTCACAGTTGGAGGTATCAGATCCCTGGACCCAGTTCTTCAGAGGAGAGGACACGTGGAAAGCCACGACTTCGTCGGGTGCATCATGGAGTTTGCAGTGAATGGGAGGCCTCTGGAACCCAGCCAGGCTCTGGCCGCACAAGGCATCCTAGACCAGTATGGCAATTTTATTTCTTACTCTTCTAAAGAAAATGCAAAAAGTGTATGATAATTGACCATCAGATGGTGAAATTGTGTCCAAAACCCTAAAAATACCAAATGTTTTACATTTTTTTGAATTTTAAATATTTATTCATAGCTGTGAAATTTTGTTTGACATTGCATGTAATATTTGATTAGAAAGTTAATTCTTATTTTCTGGAGTCTAAGAAAAAACACACGTATGCATGTATGTATGTATATACTCTACCTTACAGAGCTATGGTAAAGATATGTTAAGTAGTTAAATCTCATAGAAAGGGAACTGGCACATCATGATGCATAAGTGTTAGCAATAGTGTATACAAAAACCTACTTGAAATTAAAGCTTTACATGTAAGCCTATATATTCTGCAAAATTTGATACATCTTTAACAGGTAATAATTGGATTAATTGCACACAGTAAAACAGTTTTTTTCCCTAGCTGATTATTGGTTAGGTTCTTAACAATGATTTAGGAATTGTAAAAATAACATTTTATTTTAAAAATTAATTTATATTGAAAATTTGAAAATTGAGCAAAACAAAGGACCAAGCAGATACTTGGTCCTGAGGAGTTCGTAGCCTCTTGAAATTCCTAGTTCCTGACCTCCAGTGTGGCCATATGTTATGTTCCCCGAGGCTGATCATTTTCACACTCTCTTCAGCGACTAGATCATGCCTCCTCTTTCCAGACCTCAGCCATCCCCTGCATCCTTTGCTCAGCTAATGAACGTGCTTCCAAAGTTCAGAAAATTGAAGCAATCAAAAGAAAACCCCAAACTCTTGCTCCGCGTCGCCCACGTCTCCTGCAGCACAGCTTGTAGCCGCCTGTGACTGACCTCTCCCTGCTCCCGCAAGGACCGGGCCCTGTCCCGCAGGGGCCCCCACGCCCAAACCGCTCTCGGGGTGTCGCTGGGCCGACTCTAACCACTGGGCAAGACCGCCCAGGGCACCATTTGTCTTTCATTTAAACACGGTTCCCCCCACGTTGTTCTGTTTTCTGAGTCTCTGTTGTGACTTGGTTTCAGGTGCCCCCGACTGGAAGGCGCTTGCACTCGCAGCCCCTGCCAGCACGGCGGCACGTGCACGGATTACTGGTCGTGGCAGCAGTGTCACTGCACGGATGGACTGACGGGCAAATACTGTGAAAAATGTACGTGAGCGTCGCCCCTTCCGCCGGACATTCTAGTAACCATGACAAGTATAGATATGCGTGCCTAAGTATGGAATTACATTGTTTCCATTCTAAATATTGAAAATATTAAATGGGTAATCACTGGTGAAATAGTGACATTTAAAAATTTATATTTTGAGCTCAAGAAAGAGTGGTATCCTTGTAGAATTATTTACTAAATACGTCATTAGTTTCCATTTTATAAATGTGTCACATTTTTGGTTCACCTTTAGGAATGCGAGGCAGTTTACAAGGCCAGGGGCTTCATATTAGTATCTGCCTTCAGGTTATACTTCTCTGGTGAATATTTTGTATTTGGTAGAAAGGTGTAAATGATAAATCACTCAACACGGAGCACAAAACATCATACGATGCATTATAACCTATTATAATTAAAATGATACTTGAATTTTAACTTTCAATGATTAGAATTGGTTTTGAATATTACTTTTTAAATCCTTTTATTTTATTTTTCTAAACCCTAATGCTACTGTTGAGACATTAATGATGTTCCAGCCATCATTAGACTGTGGCATTCTCTCACCATCTAACCCTAATGGGCTTTTTTATAAAAATTGCTTCATTTGCAAATAAGTGGTTAGTACTTAAATCACTGCATTTAATGACTACTTTTTCAGAGTCATTTAGTTCTATTATAATATGAGAATGAAAAGAAATTTGTGATTTAATTAAGGATGCTAAAATAAAATTGTGCTCAATTATTTAAGATAAAATCAAAACAGAAAAAGCACTTTGACACACTTTTTTTAAAGTAATGAGTATTTAATAAGTAGGAACCCAATTATATCTGGAATATGAAATGAGTCATTGGCTTTAGAAATGTGTGGTTTTAAAAACATATTTACGTACTATAAAGTTTGCGTTTTTAAAGTGTACCATTTAATGCTGAAGCCCTTTTGTGCTCATTTGATGTCTTTTCTTTAGCTATAGTGCTATAACAAACTTCCATACTTCAGTAGTGTGGAAATTTTGTCAAATTATGATAAATCATAATTATACGTGATGAAAAATTAAATTCTACATGATTATTACTAATCATAAAGTTAGCTACAAATATAAATACATGATTATATAACTTTTTCTTCAAATTTCTAATTGCTAGAGACTTTAAAGATTGCAAATCACTTTAACTATGAACACATATATTCATTTATGAATTTTGGAATCAGAGAACCATTATAAACAAATAATAATTCACTGCGTTTCCCCCAGATTTTAACAGGTGGCTATCTCTTCAGATATTCATAATTTATATCAAGTATCATTTCCCAAATGATTAATGCCTGCCATAAAAAGTTTTACATTTCATAGTTCTGAAGTGGATTTAAGCATTGGAAATCAACTCACATAATAATTCACACATGGAATTATGTTTTCAATAGGAGAATTGGGAGACATTAATTCTAAGAACCTAATATTTTCCTTGCCCCTTTTAGTAATGTTTTGTCACCGATAGACACTCTAAGAAATCACGGTGCACTCATTGTCCCCTCTGCTGGCCCGCAGCTCTCACTCCCGACACGGCCTTGTCCTTGGAAGGCAGAGGGCGCCTGGACTACCACATGAGTCAGAACCAGAAGCGGGAGTACCTGCTGCGGCAGAGCCTCCGCGGTGCCACGGTGGAGCCTTTCGGCGTGAACAGCCTGGAAGTGAAATTCAGGACAAGAAGCGAGAATGGCATTTTAATCCATATCCAAGAAAGCAGCAATTACACTACTGTGAAGGTAAGATAAAAGCTAATGCTGACTTCATTCGAGTAGACCGCCTGCTGCGTCAGGGTTTAAATCACTTCTCCCACAATTCCTGTCCTTTGCTTTTACAGCCCGTTAGGGTTCCGACTGATGCTGGGCACCATTCCAATATCATCTATCTTAACCATTTCCCAGGCACTGGCCAGAGCAACAAAGACCTGCAGGGTTTGGTTTCTAAACACTTTTGTGTTGGTTTAGAGTTGAGACCACTGCTAGGTAGGCTGGCATGGAAAGAATTTGTTGTGATCTATTTTGTCTGATAAAAATTTATATTGCTCCCCCTCCCTACTTCTAAACAAAGGAAAACAAAATGATAATGTGTCTTTGAAATGGAAAAATACTTTTCTCCAAGAATTATTTCAAACACTGATACAGGGTGGGGCAAAAGTAGGTTTACAGTTGTTTGTATGGAAACTAATACAATAATAAATAAATACAAGAATACACTGTTTCATGTACACAACTGTAAACCTACCTTTGCCCCACCCTGTATATTAAAGGGCAGGAATGGAATAAGAAACATTTGAAATTATCTAGCTTTAACCCTGGAGCATATATTCAATTTACTATCTAGGTAAACCCTGTGAAATGAAGTGTCTTTGGAATTATAAGTAAAATTACAGCTAAATTCTACAAATCGTTTCTAAATAAATTTTAAATATCATATTTCAGGAAAACGGTAGATTTATGTACTATTAGGCTTTTATATAATTTGTTATTTTTTTCCTCAGCTGTAATTGAGACACTACGCTGGTAATTTTATTCAACATGCATTTTCCATCTGCTCAGCAGTCTTTATTTCTGAAACTATTATTCTGCTTTCTATCCCACAAATAATACATCTCTTGGATAATAATTTTCTTCAGTTTAGTTATACAAAATAATGTAGAAAGCAGTCAATATATTACGATTCTACTCAATTTTATGAGTTTTGGTAAATTCTTTAAGAAAATAAACCCAAATTTCCTGACTTTTTCTACCTATAAAGTAATATTTTGAAAATTACTAAAAGTTTAGTTAATCAAGCAAAGAGCAAAATGCATAGAAAAGTGCTAGGTTTAATTCACTTTTTACTAAAAGTAAAAACAGATGTTCACCTTTAAACTTCAGCCTCTTTATTCTCAAAATTTCTTTTTATCCAAGCCAACTCTGGTTATGTTCTATATACATAGCTTTAATAAGAAGTAAAAAATATCAGTCTTCTAAAAATTCTCATATTATAATCCCCCCAGTCTAGTCACCCAACTAGAGGGTGATGTTACCCTGAATGGACACTTGCAATGTCCAGAGACATTTTTCACTGTCATGGTTTGGGGAGGGGTGGTATATCTCTAAACATCCTACAGTGCACCACACAGCACCCCACAGAAAAATTATTATTCAATAGTCTGAAGTGACCATAGTGCCAGCCTGAGAAACTGCCCTAATCCCGGCCTAGAGAACCTCTTTAGCCTATAACTGCACCTCCACTATGGAAACAAAAAGCCATTCCCTGAATTAACAGCGCAACTACAAAACAGCACGTAAGCCACTGCGTCATGTTATTAGTCGGTGTTCGTCATTTTCATTGAAAGGTGTTAGAAGCCGAGAAAATCAAGCAGCGGAGAGAAGTAGACCCCGCGGCACACGGGCAGGGCCTGATGTGCGCCGCCTGGGAAGCTGCTCCCAGGTCCTCGTGCCACTTAAATGACGCGTGAAACACTCTGTAGTCTCTCCTCAAGCCAAGACATCAAGGCGGAATTTTTTCTTCCTGGAGGGAGGGGCCGAATGTCAGCATCCGTTTGTCCCCGTGAGGCCTGTTGCCCGCAGCCCGCAGCAGGCCACTCGGGGTGGCGCGGGCGGCGAGCGCCTCGGAGAGAAGGGCAGCGGGCGCTGCGAATAAAAAGGACGACTGAGGAGACCAAAAGGCACATTTCTTTTGCATCGAATTTTGAAAAGCATCTTTTCAGAGATTAAAGGGGCTGGGCAGGCGAAATAAGTAGATTAAAAACACCACCACCAGAAGCAGTGAGTGGAGAGAACTCGATGGACAGGAAGGGGGGGCAGGCAGGCTCTGCGGGCCACAGGAATACGGGGCGCGGGCCCAGGGGACTGTTCCTTATCGGCCAGCGTATCAGCGGCCAAGGCCCCTGGCTGGCTTCCTTCTTTTGGCTCTCTTTCTGACAGTTTTGTTGGGGCTTTGTTTGCATACTCTAAATCAGTCAATTTTTTTTTTCTCTCTCCCTCTCATACATACGTTTTGTGAAAATGGAATAAAAATGGGCAACGGGATTGTGTACGGTGTGGGGAGAGCACCATGGTGGGTAGCGATGGCGGTGTGGGAAGAGGTGAGACTGTCAACAGATAGGGTCTGTGGATACAGAAACGAGGGCAGGCCCATCTGAGAGACAAAAGCAGAGGAAAGCACGCTCCTGCACAGCGTGGACTCTGACATGTCCCCAGGCCTCCCTGCCTTCGCGCTGTGTCGCGCGTTGGAGTTCTGCACGAAGCGATGACAGACCCGCTCCAGTCAGGTCTGCGGTTTGGTGCATAGCTCACCGGTTTCTTCGTTTTTGTTTTAAAGTGAGGCTTAGGTATATGGCACAGACTTGGGACGAGGGACTCAGAGCTCTGTAGATTAGAAAAATAAATGAACAAAGCAAAACATTAGCATGATGTTTGGAAAGTTAAAAAGAACACAGGCGTTCGGTAGTGTTACTAGGGAAAAGGAAACCGTTAAGAATGTTCTTATTGAATCCACTCCGTGGTATATTCCAAAGCCTCCCTCTTCAGATAAAACCATCAGGCGAGCGGCACAGAGCTGGGAGAGGGCTCTTCCCAAGGCTTGTTTCCAAACAGGACTCTGGCTATAACCAAAGACGAGTTGCTGTTTTTACCACATGTCATGAGACGCTGCCCGTTTGATGAAATGTTATTGTCATTTAACCACAACTCTCTTTTTTTTTCTATCTGAGTTTGGTACTGAAATTTATTATCTAGAGAGACTGCTTTAATAAAATATTACAATATGAATAACATATGTAAATGTGTTAGGCATATTTTCCACAGTACAGATGTACTGATTTTTAGTTCCACCAGATGTGTTTGTTGCATGGAGAAATGGCATTTGATCTGAGTGACAACATAAACTGATCCATCCTCTCATGCCTGTCATTTGAGACACAGTGTCACTTCATCCCCCTGCCGGCACCAGCTCTGTCTGGGAGTCTGATGGGATGATGCTCTCTGAACCAAATGTTCATCTGCCTCATAAATTATTTTATTTTCTAAAGTGTCTCCTCAGAATACTGGAAACTTGGTAGTTGGAAATGGGAGTAGGAGCATCCTGTTACCCAATGGTCTACTGGGCGAAGTAACAGAAACCAAATATCCCTTAGATAGATTGGGAGAGAGCCAAAGTGCAGACTTGCCCAGACACCTCATTATTAAGAACTCACCCTTTATTCATCATAGTTGTTTTTTAATCTCAATAACTGATGTAAATAATAGACGTGATTTTTTGGTAAGACTCCAGTGTGTTATAGATGACAGGTAAAACAATTTTTGTCTTTATTTTTCCAACTATGCTTCATTTTTATCTAAGCATTGATATATTTTTTGCAAGTAGTTTTAATGTTTTTGACCATTATGGGCCATTTGCTAAACTGTCCAATTTTTTTTTACACTCACCATTGCCGTTAAATTATAGGCAATCATGCCCTGGCCGGTGTTGCTCAGTTGGTTGAGCGTTGTACCGTGAATCAAAAGGTTGCCTGTTCGATTCCTGGTCAGGGCACATACCCAGGTTGCAAGTTCAATCCCTGGTCGGAACATGTGCAGGAGGCAGCCATCGATGTTTCTCTATCCCTTTTCCTTCTCTCTAAAATTAAAAACAAATTTTAAAAAAATTATAAATCACAAAATAGTTTTAATTTACTTATCTTAAAGGGACATTCACCCGATTATCTCAATTGTGTTTTGGAAGATAATTCTATGCATCTTGAATCATTAGGTACAAATACAATAGCACCTTGAAAACTATTGAAACTGTTGAATGTGAAGGTATATTGTTACCCAAAATCAGACGTAAATGGTTAAGTATAATATAGCTAGTCTCTTCAGCTATTCTATCTGCTTAAGTTGATCAACATCTTACGGTTTTATTTCATTTTTATTCAAGTATATTATAGTTTAATTGTACATTATTTTAATATGTTTATAGATTAAGAATGGCAAAGTACATTTTACATCAGATGCAGGAATTGCTGGGAAAGTGGAGAGAAATATTCCTGAAGTGTATGTTGCCGATGGCCACTGGCACACTTTTCTAATCGGAAAAAACGGAACAGCCACAGTACTGTCGATCGACAGGATATACAACAGGGATATCGTCCACCCTACTCAGGATTTTGGTGGACTCGATGTGCTCACTATATCCCTTGGAGGAATTCCACCCAATCAAGCTCATCGAGATACTCAAACAGGTAAATGCTTGTGTTGGGTAGTCACAAAGGAAAGGTAAAGTTGTTTTTCTAGAAGTAGTTGGATTTCTGACAATTCCTATTATGAATATTCTAAGACTGTCATAACTATCTTTAGGAAGTTTATAATGAATTATTGGCCATCCCTTACTTTGGGCGTTTGCGTTTGTTCTGCCAAGTCACAGTTCAGCCCATGGTGCTTTTCCCATGTCCACCAAGCATTTATTTATACATTTATTCATTTGTTCATTCACACAACATATTTCTGGGCCCTGTATGGGCACTGGGAGTGCAGTGGTGAACTTAATAAGTATTTTCCTCATAGAACACAAGGCCCAGTAAGAGAGACAAACATTAATCAAATCATTATACAAGTAAATATATTATTTTTGAGCTACAACAAATGATGTGAAGGAAGAACATAGAATTCTAAGAGATTGCCCAAGAAAGGTCAGATTTAAGTACAAATGTCCATTTTCCAGGAAAGTTTCCCTTTCTCCTCTCTTGGGCAATCTCTTTGATAGGAGCTAAAAACAAAAAGTAGACAGAACCAAGCACCTTGGGAGCTGATGTCAAAAGTTAAGGATGAAGTTGGAGAATGAAGCAGGGCCTCGTAGACCATCATACAGTCTTGGTCTTATTTTCAGAACAGTGAGGAGTTACTGAAAAATTAGTCTTAGGCATGTCCAGTGATGTCAGAAGATCTTTCAGGCTCCGCCATGGAGAATGCATTAGAGGAGGGCACCGGCGACCTCGCATGAATTAGCTGGGAAGACACCGCAGCGATGCAGGCACGGTATTGTGTGAACTTTGGCTCCTGTGGTGGCAGAGGAGAAGTACTTTAAAAAATTGAAGTCAACCAAACTGCTGGTGATTTTGGTAAAATTCAGGGACGTTCCTGACTTTTCCACTAGAAGCGGGGTAGTGCCACTGAGAAAGGCAAGTGCAGAACAGAGCAGTCCAAGAAGAAACAGGTCTATGGGAAGCATCAAGATTTTGGTTGTGGAGCACCTTTGAGAAAGACCTTTTGGTAGATGGACTAGACTCAGGAGTGGACTTCCGCTGGAAACGCGTAGTAGGAGTTATCAGTGTCGAGCAGGTAACTGAAGTACTGGGTATGACTATGATTGAATGAGAAAGACAGGAGCCTATGCCATAGAAAGAAAACTGGGAGAGTAGGAGCAAATGTAGGAGATGCCACAGCTCATGGAAAAAAGAGGATTTGGGGATGGAAAGGTCACTGGGATGGAACGATGCATCAGTAAGAGGAAAATTGAAAAATGCATGGGAGAGGAATGGAGCTAGGGCATCAAAGTTCAAGTCCAGGTCATAAGTCATTTATATTTAGCTTATTTGAGAATGTGGATGTTAACTCATTGGGATGTTTTAGGAAAACAACTCAATGTAAATCATGCATTTTGTTAGTGGCAGAGTCCCGGGCTCTGGGACAGGAGCATTAGCAATATAAGCACACACTGGTCTAACAAAGTGTCAACTTCTTAAAAAAATAACCATCACCCTCTAAGGAGCCACTTTAGATCTTTTTTTCTAACCCCCACTATCCCCACGTCATGAAATACAGAGTTATACTCTATAGCTGCCCTTTCAAGACCCACAAACCACTGTAATTGCTAAGGTTTTTCTTTTGCTCCCCAAGACCTATGCTCAACTCCTTGGGAGCAATATCATCTCCCTTGAGAAAGCAGATCTAGTGATGGAAGCCTCTGGCCTATTTTGTGTTCTTGATGAGAACTTAAGTTTTATTTCTATGTATGCAATTCTTGACATATAGACTATAAAAATAAAACAAATAGATAACTAATGAAATAAAAAGACAGAGAAAAAGCAAACCCAGCCTGTCTGAGTCATTCGTAAATGGTCGGGAAGGGTGGGTGGGATCTGAGCGCTCCTCCCCCCAGTTTGGTGGTGGAAATCTTCCCCGTGTTGCTAAGAAGTTAGCCAGCGGGTCAGAGGCACAGACGTATGGCCTTGGAGCTGGATGATGGCTCCCAGGCGGTGGGCTCTCAGCTGCTGTGATGTGATTCTGAAGCTTCTCTTGACCAGATTCCATCAGCCTTTGGTTTTCTCTAAACCGCCCCCTGCCCCTTCTGCCCGCAGGTTTCGATGGCTGCATCGCGTCCATGCTGTACGGTGGGGACAGCCTGCCTTTCAGCGGGAAGCACAGCTTGGCCTCCATCTCCAAGACGGATCCCTCGGTGAAGATCGGCTGCCGCGGGCCCAACATCTGCGCCAGCAACCCCTGCTGGGGCGACCTGCTGTGCATCAACCAGTGGTACGCCTACAAGTGCGTGCCCCCTGGGGACTGCGCCTCCCACCCCTGCCAGAACGGCGGCAGCTGCGAGCCAGGCCTGCACTCGGGCTTCACCTGCAGCTGCCCGGAGTCGCACACGGGGAGGACCTGTGAGACGGTGGTGGCCTGTCTTGGCGTCGTCTGTCCTCAGGGGAGAGTCTGCAAAGCTGGAAGCCCCGGAGGGCATGTCTGTGTTCTGAGTCAGGGCCCCGAAGAGATCTCCCTGCCTCTGTGGGCTGTGCCTGCCATCGTGGGCAGTTGTGCCACGGTCCTGGCCCTCCTGGTCCTCAGCCTGATCCTCTGTAACCAGTGCAGGGGCAAGAAGACCAAAAACCCCAAGGAGAAGAAACCGAAGGAGAAGAAGAAGAAGGGAAGCGAGAACGTCGCCTTTGACGACCCAGACAACATTCCCCCCTACGGGGACGACATGACTGTGAGGAAGCAGCCGGAAGGGAACCCCAAGCCAGACATCATTGAGAGGGAGAACCCCTACCTCATCTACGATGAGACCGACATCCCCCACAACGCCGAGACCATCCCCAGCGCGCCCCTGGCCTCCCCGGAGCAGGAGATCGAGCACTATGACATCGACAACGCCAGCAGCATCGCCCCCTCGGACGCAGACATCATCCAGCACTACAAGCAGTTCCGCAGCCACACCCCGAAGTTCTCCATCCAGAGGCACAGCCCCCTGGGCTTTGCGAGGCAGTCCCCCATGCCCCTAGGAGCCAGCAGCCTGACCTACCAGCCTTCCTACGGCCAGGGTTTGAGAACCAGCTCCCTGAGCCACTCGGCCTGCCCCACGCCCAACCCCCTGTCCCGGCACAGCCCCGCGCCTTTCTCCAAGGCCTCCACCTTCTACAGGAACAGCCCGGCCCGCGAGCTGCACCTCCCTGTGCGGGACGGGAGCGCGGTGGAGCTGCACGGGGACCCCTGCCAGCCGGGCATCTTCAGCTGCTCCACCAGGCTGGGAAGACGGAGCAAGAGCCCCCAGGCGCTGGCCCCGCACGGGTCCAGGCCGGGGAGCCGCCTGAAGCAGCCGGCTGGGCAGATCCCCCTGGAATCTTCTCCGCCCGTGGGACTGTCCATCGAGGAGGTGGAGAGGCTGAACACCCCGCGGCCCAGGAACCCCAGCATCTGCAGCGCAGACCACGGAAGGTCGTCCTCGGAAGAGGACTGTCGGAGGCCGCTGTCCAGGACCAGGAACCCCGCCGACGGCATCCCCGCCCCGGAGTCGTCTTCCGACAGCGACTCGCACGAGTCCTTCACCTGCTCGGAGATGGAATACGACAGGGAAAAGCCCATGGTCTACACTTCCAGGATGCCCAAGTTATCTCAAGTCAACGAGTCGGACGCGGACGACGAAGACAATTACGGCGCCAGGCTGAAGCCCCGAAGGTACCACGGGCGCAGGGCCGAGGGCGCGCCGGGGGGCACCCAGGCGCCCGCGGGGGCCGAGGGCGCGCTGCCCTTGAAGCTGGGGCAGCAGGCGGGGAGCTTCAACTGGGACAACCTCTTGAACTGGGGCCCTGGCTTTGGACACTATGTGGATGTTTTTAAAGATTTGGCCTCTCTCCCCGAAAAAGCAGCAGCAGCAGCAGCAAACGAAGACAGCAAAAGTGGGACAGGTCAGCCGGTCCCCAAAGACGGGGAAGCGGAACAGTACGTGTGAGCGCTGTGTGCCCGCGGGGGGACCAAGAGGCGGCCAGGAGCGCCCCGGCTGCCCTCGGTCGCCCACAGGGCGGGCACGCCGCAGAGGAAAGCCTTCAGCAGTAACCACGGTGCCGCTGACCGGCTCCGGACAGCTCTGCTCGAAATGCGCTCGGGTGGACTCAGTGTCCTGCATGCTTCGTACTGTGCGACTAGTGACGTGGGTGCAGCCTTCGGGGAGGTTCTTCTTACCTACCGGGGTCCGCTTTGTGATTTTAAAAATTAATGCCGTTGCAGAAATGAACTCGTGGCTCTCCCAGTGGGCTTGTGTGCTGTTGCCGCTGTGAGACGTTGTTTTGCTTGCAAGACCCGTGAGGTTGAACCTGTCCTTGTAACGTGTAGAAAAGAGCCCTCCCGCCCTTGAGTGAAAGACTAAGCATTAACACGTCTCAGAATCTTAGATTCCGCATTCGGCGTTGCTCGGAAATGTCTGGAGATTTGAATACGCCGCACGCGACCATGGGTACTAAACTTAAGTCATTTTGTTCAGCACTTTAGAACTTTCTTACGAAATTGTGTTAAAACTTCTGAATCTTTTTTTGTGTGTAAACAGTGATGGTCTTGTTCTCACCAGGCTTCCACTAAGGAAAAAAGCGACTGCAATTCTGTCCCAGAACACTGCCACCTGCTACTGCGGAGTCAGGCCGCCAGCCGCGCCTCCAGAGACACTTGTGAAAGTTATTTATTGAAAAATGTTCTATGCTTTTAAATTTTTTAAGAATCGACCTAAGCAAAGCCTGTGATTGGACTTACTTCTTGACCATTTAGCAATTACCCCAAGTACCCAGTTTTTATAATTTATATAAAGTCAAATTTCAGCACTTCTTTCTTTTCTGTCATTTTGTAGGTCATTTTTTAATACCGTGTAAAAACCGTTTTTTTTTTGGTTTTTTTTTACACCTAAGCAGTGTTTTTGATACTGATATTTTCCTATGCTGAATAGTTTTCTTACTTTCCGGGAAGGTAAGAAAATACTTTTTTTACATTTGTTACTTATGTAACGTTCATATTTTTCACATTTTGATATTTGTAACATACTGTATGCTTTCTACTTGTAAATGCCAACAATAGAATTAAAATATTTATTTAAAATATGTTGCATTCATAGTGTAATGTCAAATTTTCATCTCTAAATTATTTTCTTCCCCTGTTGAAAACAATCTCTACTTGTCAAGGAGGGTGTGGCAAGTTGAACTACAAAATGGGCAACTTCTTTTTCTTTAAAAACAAACATGAGTATGAATATTGCCAGAACAGATATTTTAAGGTCTATTTAGTGCATTCCTATCTGTCAGAGTCCCTGGACTTCCCTAGAGCATAATGAGTCTCGACTAGACTGGGTCTTAGGGGACTGACTTGGCCCTGAACTTGGGGTAAGCATTCTGGCAATAAACGCTTGGAAGTTCCCAGTAGAGCCTATTCGCCGAAGGCCAGCTTTGGACCAGGCTTATAGTTAGTCATAGGAACAGCACTGACTTAAAGCTAATTATAGAAAAATGTCTGGGTCTCATTTTCTCCCGAATTTCCTTTAAATCCAGTGGTACAGAAAGAGTGAAAGCTCACCTCCCCACACCTACGTCCTTGATCCCTGTGCTGATAAATTCTAAACAAATTTTATGCTGCCTTAGCCAAGACGAACTTCTATTTTCAGGTAGTCCCCTAGGAGTGAAACAGTTCAAGAGAAGAGTCCACCCAGGACACGATCCACCTGTGCATCAGCAGTCACATCTGAAAAACAGGGCTCCTGCCAGTCACCTCAGTCTCAGAACTTGTCATTAAGCCTCTGCCCCAGACCTAATATTTGCTGAGAATATTACCCTCCAACTGTACCATTGACTGTCCTACATTGAATAGGGATTTTAATATGTAAAAGTTTTTAGTCAATAAAATTTTTTAAATTAATACCAACAAATTGAAATTTAGTCCAGAATTATTTTGTCATCTAATAATGTTGCGATTATATATATATTTTTTGTTTCAGAATAGAAAGCCAGATGTGGGTTTAATCTAAATCATAACACTCCCACAATGTGGTTTAGACAGTGTAAGACACTAAATTTTGGGTCACCTGTGATGAGCAAACATGTTTTAGTATTTCCCTATGAATTTTGGTATGAATTTGTGAGCCAAATATGGGAGCCTGTTGATTGCTTCATATAACTCAAAACAGAATACGTTTTTTTCTCCAGAAACTCAAGCATCTCAATGTCTTCAAGAACATAAACTCTGTAATTGAGAACAGAGCGAAAGGAAAACGATAAACATGATTATAGCAAAGGGTTAAGGGGACGGACCTGACGCCAAGACTCTGTTCTAATTCTCTAAGAATCCTCTGTGAGGCAGAGAAGTGCAGTCTCCTTGATTAATCAGCCCCAGTTCAGGAATAAGAGGAGACTTATCTAGACAATGTCTTGTCTTTGGTTTTTCTCGGAAATCTTTCACTGAAGCAAAAACAATACTTGGAACAAAATCAATCAGAGCTGTATGGGATGAAATCTTCCTTCGAGTGGAGACGACCACTTCACTCACCGAAAGAGGACGTGACTCGGCGTGTTACGGTTGCCAGGATTATAGACAAACTGACGAGGCAGCAATTCCCTCAGACAAATGGTTAAT
Source organism: Miniopterus natalensis (assembly GCF_054644295.1). Taxonomy (NCBI): domain Eukaryota; kingdom Metazoa; phylum Chordata; class Mammalia; order Chiroptera; family Miniopteridae; genus Miniopterus; species Miniopterus natalensis. Next base: position 28,878,926 of record NC_142084.1, read on the forward strand.
AGCGGCCTGCGTGTTCGCACACAGAGTCATGGCCTCGGGACCTTAATGCAGCCCTTTAAGGGGTCACTGGCCGGCCCCCGCCTGCATCAGTCCCTTGGGGCTCCTGCGTCTCGCCTGTGCTGTGAAGCGTGTCTCAGGCGCGCACTGAGAGCGGCTCAGTGACCGCGCGGCCAGCGGGGGAAGCAGGTCCCGGGGCCCCGGCCCGCAGGCCGAGGCTGGCAGCATGGCACAGGACGCGTCACTCGCCCGAGGGGCACACTGCCGCTGCTTGCAAGACTGCTTCTGGAATTCTCTAAATTACTAATTTTATTGATCGCTTATTCAAATAAATTAAAACTATCTTAAGATAGGGAGCCATCAGAAGGGCTTGGAGCACTTCTCACTTACATGTTATGAAAATGTTTACCCACACCGTCGATGAGTAACTGACAAACCACTGAAAGTTATGTCCTTTGTAAACATTTTTTTATAAGGAAAAATATATAACCATGTGAGTTTATTACTTCCAGACACTCCATCTAAGAACAAACCCCTATTTTCATGAAAATTCATTTTTACTTATTTAAATTCAACATCATGGTAAAATTAGTCTGTAAAAGGTGAAAATAATTTTTAAATTTTAAATCAATAGTTCAGCAATGCCCTTATTTATGTTATAGATCTAATTTTAAGGGACTAACATTTCTAGGTGACTAAATTTGCATTCCCCTAGGAAAAATAAGCCTAGCAATATAATGTATTTTAGCATACACTATTAAAGCTTTTAGTATGAAATAAAATATTAAAGTCTGATTAATCTAATATATATTTCTTTTTTTCCTCTTTGTTGGAAGTTTTATTCACTTTAAAAAAATTATCTTTATTGAAAGTATTACAGATGTCCCCCTTTGCCCCCCATTGACCCCCTCCACCCCTTACCCACCCCACCCCAGGCCACCACCACCCTACTGTCTCAGGGGTGGGGAATCTTTTTTCTGCCAAAGGGCCATTTGGATATTTATAACATACAAAATATCAACTTAAAAGTTAGCTATGAAAAAAGCTCCTACTTCTATTGAATTTTGAGTCCCACCTGCGGTTGCCTTGTCAGGACCAGACCAAATGATTTCTTGGGCCGTACACGGCCCACGGTCTAGAGGTTCCCCACCCCTGGCTATGTCCACAGATCACGCAGATATGCATGTAAGTTCTTTGGTTAATCTCTCCCCACTACCCCCTGAGATCTGTCAGTCTATTCCATGCTTCCATGTCTCTGGATCAATTTTTGTCAGTTTATTTTGTTCATTAGATTCTACAGATAAGTGCTATCATGTGATACTCGTCTTTCTCTGACTGGCTTATTTTGCTTTGCATAATCCTCTCTAGGTCCCTCCGTGCTGTCCCAAAGGGTAAGAGATTTTTTTTTTTTTTTTTTACAGCTACATATTATTCCATGGTGTAAATGTACTACAGCTTTTTTTATCCACTTATTTACTGATGGGCACTTGGGCTGTTTCCAGATCTTGGCTAAACCCATTTGATCACAAACAATAATTAGCACACTTTCCATGCCAGGCACTCATTTGGATCCTGGGATAAAACAGTGAAGAAAAAGTACCTTCCTCAATGGAGCTTACATTTCAGTAGGGAAGACAGTGATAATTACGCACCATAACAGCTCGCGGAGGCAGGTGCTAGCGAGCCAGCTGAAGCGGGGCAGGGGGAGGTGGCGATTTGGGGGTGCATATGCCAGTTCAGATGACTCATCAGGGCAGCCTTTCTGGGGAGGTGACATTTGAGCCGACTGCTGAATGAGGCACGAGAGGTGACTGTGGCGGGCAGAGGCACTGGCATGGGGAGGCAGGGGGCGCGAAAACACTCCACGTTAGAGGAAGGGGAAGGAGGTCAGTGAGCTGGATCACTGCCAACACATCAGCCAATACTGCACCACGAAAGCCTTGGGGATGAATGAATGCGAAGGTAAAGAGCAAGAATGGTAATTCAGAACAGGCCCAGACACAGAAGTATTGTTGAAGCACATCTTTATTTATGTGCGTTATCTTGCGAGATAAGAGCATTTCCAAATGCGAAGTAAATCCCAAGAATGCAGACACACACTGTGCTGTGCACTCGTGTGTAAGGGCCAGGAGACAGAAAGAGAGGTGTGCGCTGGAAACGGATCCTGTGCGAACACTGATCGAGCCATACTGTCCCCCAGGACCAAGCCAGACCTGAAGGCATAGTAACAGAAAGCATGTTAAGATATATAATCGTCAGTCTATTTCCTTATTGCTGAGGCATTTATGTATCCAAAGTATGAGATATTACCGATTAGGAAGTTGCAGAAGTTTTCATTTTAAAAAACTGACTTATTAAAAAATAAAGTGGATCATGTGAAAGGAAAAATTTTTGAATGGAAGGCGACAGATGTGTATTGGTAGGAAAGAGTGGCGGCAAACGTGTGTCTGTAAGACACCAGCGTAAATCTATGTCTGAATTCAACGCAACTAAGACCTGTCCAAACATATTTTAATGAGTTTTTGTTGGTTTGTTCATGATGAGTGTAGTTAACCTTCACCTTTGCATCACTAATAAACCCTGGTCAAAGTATGTTCAAATTTTAGTAAGGATCCGAGTCCGGTGTGACGAATTAAGGATTATGCCATAAAGAAGTACTTCTGGCATTTCATTCCTCCATGAAAACTCCTGGAGGAAGTCTTTTATGTGCTGTATAATGTGTCTGTGTCAGAATCATAATTATGTTAGAATTCACACGGGCAAGCCGGACAAATGTGTAGTTGACATCACGCGGGTAACCTAAGGACTCTGAACTTATTAAAGGAATGTGCTGACGAATGTCGGACTCCTCAAGCCCTTACGTAACCTGTGACATATTCCAGGTAGATACACCGAAACCATTTGTGAGTGAGTCTCCTTATCTGCAGACGTATCATTAAAATGGAAAGACCCACAGAGCATTTAACACACGCTGCATAAAGGCAGATAATTTCCAGGTGACCCATTTGGACACTTCCAATTTTATTCGTTTACGGATCCATTTGCCAAACCCCCAAATCAGGTTGCTAAGTACAAAGTGTGATCCTCACGGTTTTCTGGCAGAAAGTCGGGACCTCAATCAGGGCACCCTTCTAGCCCAAGTAAAAGAACCAACAATGTGCAAAGTTCTTTGGCAATGTCACTGCGTTCCCCGTTTCAGATTAAAACCACATTTTCTGCGGTACAGACGCTGATCAAACTAAGATTCCGTTTTGCCGGAGCGGCCTCCACGCCCGAGTCACCCTTTCCTGACACTGCGCACAGGCTTAGGCCCGAACGCTGCCGAAAACAGGGTTATTGACACTTGAGTTCGAAGTCAAGGAGTGAGACATTCGAGAGCTCCAGAGAAACGTTCCTTTAGAAAAACAGCCTGGGGAAGGTAACAGCACAGCGTAACCTTCTGCAGCAATGGGCCGATTCTTTTAACAGCTGGAGTCTGAGGGAAGAGAAAGCGGCCCTGTGCCGGGCCTGGGCTGATGCTGCTCCGAGGAGGAGAGGGCCTCCACGGGACGCATGGGTTTGGGAGAGGGCTTTAGATAAATAGAAAATTTCGCTTTGGCAGAACTGTCAACAAGAAACTTGAGTTGGCAATCCTCTCCTATTTAACAGGAAACCATTCATGTCTAAAAAATATTTCTTCTAACCCACGCACAGAGCTGAGGGTAACACGTGCTGCTTACACATCCACGGGCCCGGGGAGCAAATCAAAACCAGCATTTCCTTTTCTGTTAGGCTTTACGGACAGGGAGCGCAGGATAGTGTCCCCCTGAAAGAGGAAGGCTGGGCCGTCAGCGTTATGACATAGAAAAAAGTACATTTGCATGTGAAACGGTCTTAATTTACGCAGCTTCACATCGAGAAGAGAATGAGTCCAAGAAACACTCAACGCTCAACGGATTTTAAAGTGGCAAAGTCAATTATCTCTAATTTATAGAGAGCTTTCCATCCAAATTAGAGCACGAGTCCTGGCCACTCTGCATTTAACGGCCATTCTTAAACAGATGTTTGTGGGATATCAAATTAAAAGCATAACTCTCCAGATAGCCTGTAACAAATCAGCCTGTAAGCAGGTCTAGGTGATGCCTTCACTCGTTTTTTTTAATTTGCTCAGCACAGTGTGCCTGGCACTGGGGTGAACCAGGCCCATGAAGTCGACTCTTGCTTTTAAGGAGCTTTCAGTTTATTTTTTTTTAAGGAGTTTTTATTGATTTTTGAAGAGAGAGGAGGGGAGAGAGACAGGGAGAAACACCCATGTGAGAAGGACACATGATCGGCTGCCTCCTGCATGTCCCTCACCTGGCACATGCCCCGACTGGGAATTGAACACAGCAACCTCTTGGTGCCCAGGACGATGCCCAACCAACTGAGCCACACTGGCCAGGGCGGAGCTTGCAATTTTCTAGCTACTAGACTCTTCTCCAAAATCCTTCCAAATTTGCAGAGCTCTGTTTTTAGAGAATTACTTTAATATTTCCAAATAAAATTATATTTGTATTCATGTGTGGCCACATGCGGTACCTGGACAATATCTCATCAGTGACTTCCTCAGCCTTGGGAGCCAACTGCAGATTCAAATGACAGTAAGCCCTCGATTTCGCAGACCTTGATTTAAGGACTTCGAATTTAACGGATAAAATTTCTGGTCTGTACGTCATATGTGAAAATTAACACCCTGTTCTTAAAACTCTTTTAACTAAGATTGGTTTATAATTAAATTAACAGGTTATTTATTAATTTACTGTTATTTTTGACAAATTTTAGCAAATAGGCCATATGTTGGAGAAAACACTAGTAATTTTGCTGTTGTAAATAAATATTACATATCTACAGCTATAGACTACATATTTCAATCTAAGAGTCACGCTCCTAAGCATGTTTGGTGAGTGGTTAGCCCGTGACCGCACAGCAGCGGCTCAGTGACTGGCTCTGTTGCCCGCAGCCTGACTCCCGCCGCAGCTTTAACTCCTGCTGGGCCCCGCCCGCCCGCCTGCCTGCTCGCCCGGCGGTGAGCGCTCGCGTTTCCTAGACCTATGCAGTATAATTTAAAATTACTGTAACGTATAGAGGACTTTTCTGTGAAATTAAACTTTTCATACAGTTAATTTTAATTCCACAAATGTGTCTACATAAGAAAAACAGATAAACTAAATAACCTGTCAGTCCTTTAACACACGCGTTAGGAAAACCTACTTTATACAAGGACTTTCGGGTGTAACGGACACCCCCTGACCCGAAGTAGTCCATGACATCGAGGTTTTACGGTAACGAAATAACAGGTTTAGTGAGTTTCAAAGGCCGTTTTAGGCAATAAACCAGCTGCGTGGCCCAACCGCGTGGGACTTGGTTAAAATCCCTGGTGTGAAAGCCGCCGCCCTGAGCTACGGTCAGCGCGGTCCTGGCGTCTACAGCTCATTCTGAAGCCGCTTCATTTGTACCGGACTCTGTTTTCTCAGAATTTGGTGTCATCCTCGGTAAAAAGGACGTGAGGCTACCCGATTCCTCATGTGCGGCCGAGGTTGGGGTGAACAGGACTGAAGTGCAATTTGGGGAAATTACTGCATCATGGCCTCTGGAGCTTTGCAGGCGAGCTCACCGCGATGCTCTTGCTTTTCTACTTTCCCTTCTCTAGGCCCCATTCAAGTTGTTGAAGGAAAAGAGTAACCAAGTGATCCCCGCCCCGCCGACATTTTTGTTTTTCCAACCATGTGCAGGGTGGGGCAAAAGGAGGTTTACAGTTGTGAGTGTGCAAACCACAGAGTTTATTTTCGTATTATTGTTTGTTAACTTGTACTTTTCCATATGAATAACTGTAAACTTACTTTTCCCAAACCTTGTATTTTTCTCATTGTTCTGGGAAAACAATAAAATACCTCTCTGTGTCCTGTTTGGTTTTTTTGTGTGTTTTTTTTTTTTTTTCTGTAAATTTCCTCTGGAGTAGTCAATATAATTTTATATTACATGTTAAGACTTATATTTAAGCAATGACCTGTCTCCTAAAGGCGCTGCGTTAAATAACTGGCAAAATACTTTTTGTAGCCTCAATAATCATGAGTTCATTGAAAAGTAGAATCTAATATTGTCAGAGTACAAATGCTATTGTTATCATTAATATCACAAAACAAAATATCTCAATTATATTTTGAATTCTACTGTGAATGCATTTTAGAATGACAAGTCATTACTACATTTTTCATAAGGTCGGAGAACTTTGTTTTATGGCCCTAGTTATAGATTCTTTAAAAGTAGCAAAAGGCAACCCTGGCGGACGTGTCTCAGTAGTTAGAGCTTCAGCCTGAGCCCCAGTGCCGAAGGGTCATGGGTTTGAGTCCCAGTCGAGGGCATGTACCTGGGTTGAAGGTTCGATCCCCAGCCCCGATGTAACCAATGGATGTGTCTCTCTCACATCAATGTTTCTCTCGCTCTCTCTCTCCCTCTCCCTCTCCCTCTCTTCCACTCTACCACTCAACAGAAAAAACCTCTAGTGAGGATTTAAAAAAAAGGGTAATAAAGGCCAGTGGTTGCAGGTTCGATTTCCAGTCAGGGCACATGCCCAGGATTCAGGTCTGATCCACAGGCCACAGAGAGGCAATCGATCCATGTTTCTCTCTCACATTGATGCACACTGATGTCTTTCTCTCCCCTTCCTCTCTCTCAAATCAATTTAAAAATAAGTAAATCAAATAAAAGTAGCAAAGGCCAATAACAAAGTAAAATACTAGCAAAGTTTTACTAATAACGGTCTGTGCCAAAAACACAGAGAATAATGAATGCAGTGCCCTTGGGTCACCTGGAGTAAGAAAACATTTTGAAGAAAATATTTCGCATATAATATCAAACGATGGAAAAGTTTTGAAGTACTTAAAATATTGGCTCTCATGATGTGTCCTAGCAAAGTCTATTAACTTTTTAGATAGTTGAGAATTTTGGAGTGATTTCAAAGACAAGGGCAAAAATATTATAGGGTTCATTAAGCTAAGGTGACCTCTTTAATATTTCTAATATAATTTTTAAAAATATTATATACAGACTCAATGAGTTAATAAAGGAAGTGAGACAAGCAGCAGCTAACAGTTCAGATACGCTATCCTGTGACTGCGACTCTGATACGGACACATTCACATCCCCGCAACAAAGGGAACCGTAACCTTTTTTAAAATGGAAGCTTCTTGAGTATTTTTTACAATTTGATACTATTGAGACTGGAGGAAATTTTCTAATCTTAGCATCAGGATTTAAAGAGCATGAATCTGCCCAGCCGGGCGTGGCTCAACGGTTGAGCGTCGACCTGGGATCCAGGCAATTGGGGTTCGATTCCCAGTCAGGGCACATGCCCGGGTTGCGGGCTCGATCCCCAGTCAGGGGCATGCAGGAGGCAGCGGATCAATGACTCTCTCATCACTGATGTTTCTATCTCTGACTCTCCCTCTCCCTTCCTCTCTCTGAAATCAATAAAGATATATATAAAAAATAATAATAATAAAATAAAGCGCGTGAATCTGCAGTTAGTATATTGACTGTTCCCTTACTTCTAAAGGCTGTGTGGGACTAGGAGCCCCTGGTGGGGGGCGGGGGAAGCCCCCCCGCGGAGACTTGGAAGCTGAGCTTTAGGTCAGCGGGAGGCTGGGGAAGAGCATCTTCACGGAGGGAGGCTGAGCAGAGGCTCCGGGCGGGAGGGGTGGCTGCTGCAGGGCTGACTGGCCTGGCCGGTGTCTGTCCTGTGGGGACAGACGGAGGGTAGCTCAAGATGAGAGCCCAGGGTGAGCGCGTTCAAGCCACACAGGCCTGTGCTCATGCATTTGGATCGGGTTCTAAACTATCTCAGAGTCTTCACATAACAGTCCGCTTAATCTCAACGATATCTCTAGTGGCTCAAAGTAACATTTTTTAAAATTTTAGAAGATACATGAAAGATTTCGATAACAGTGACTTAGGGCATTAGACTTGAAGAGTGACCAGCAGGCAGGGCCCGACTCAGCTGGTCGAGTCTGCCCTTTGGAAGAAAGTCCTGGGGGCCTGCTGCAAGCTGCTGGCCTGCGCTCCCTGAGCGGTCCCCGAGCAGAGCCCACAGTCTCTGTAAGCGACGCACCCTCAGGCCGCACAGTCCGAATAAGGACTTATTACCCAGCACTCACATGAAATTAAAATAGCTATGAAATTATATTCAGTTTTTCATTTGCTTTTGGAATTTAATTCTTGCAAGAGTCAAACTAAATCTTCTCAGTAATTGCCATAGATGTACCAGTGTGGTAGTTAAAAAAAATAATAACTTCCTCACACAGTTTACCTTAAGCTGTTTCTTTGATGTGCAATTGTAAGCCATTGTCTTCAAGTCTGTCCTCTTACTGTCATCATCATCATCATCCATGACCCTGCCTTTTGCATTCAGCATCCTTACTGTTTGGTTCAAAGTGGCCAGCTAAAGCCTTCCTGCTTCCTAGCGTGTCAGCTCACTTTTTCTCTGGGGTCCATGCCTGTGTGCTCACTGCCGGCAGCCAACTCATTTCAACCCATCCTGAGAGCAGCCCAGGCCCGGCTGTCGTCCACTCTCTACACCATTTGAATGAAATGAAATTGTGTCACCACAAGCACATTTTCATTCCTTAGAGTTGTGCTATATAATTACATCATCATGGACTATGAAAGAATTTTCCTTGCACTTTTCTATGAAGTCACCAATGAATTGGGTTCCCTTCGAATCAGGAATCTATTAGATTCCAACGTCATACTCAATAGGCAGAAACTAAAAGCACTTCCCCTAAGAACAGGAGCAAGACAGGAGTGTTCACTTTCACCACTCTGATTCAACATAGTACATAAGGCCTAGGCATAGCGATCAGATAAGAAAACATAAAAGGCATCCAAATTGGAAAGGAGGAAATAAAACTATCATTATTTGCAGATGACATGATATTGTACATAGAGAATCCTAAAGATTCCAGCAAAGAACTACTAGATTTAATAAATGAATTTGGCAAGGTAGCAGGATACAAAATTAATACCCAGAAATGGATGGCATTTTTATACACCAGTAATGAACTCTCAGAAAGAGAAACTAAAAAATAAAAATTAAAAAATAATCCTATTTACCATTGCAACAAAACAATTAAGATACTTAGGAATAAACTTAACCAAGGAGGTAAAAGACCTGTGCTCAGAAAACTACAGGACGTTGCAAAAAGAGAGAGAGGAAGATATAAACAAGTGGAAGAATACTGTGTTCATGGATTGGAAGAATTATCATTAAAATGTCCACAGAACCCAAAGCAATCTATAAATTCAATGCAATCCCTATTAAAATATCAACAGCATATTTCACAGATCTAGAACAAACACTTCAAAAATTAAATGGAACCAAAAAAAGACCCCAAATAACCACGGCAATCTTGAGAAAGAAGAGCAAAGTTGGAGGGAGCACAATACCAGATATCAAGTTATACTATAAAGCCACTGCAAGCAAAACAGCCTGGTACTGACACAAGAACAGGCATATTGATCAACAGAACAGAACAGAGACCCCAGAAATTGACCCAAGCCGTTATGCTCAATTAATATTTGACAAAGGAGGCAAGAGCATACAATGGAGTAAAGACAGTCTCTTCAATAAATGGTGCTGGGAAAATTGGACAGATACATGCAAAAAAATGAAATGAGACCACCAACTTACACCATACACAAAAATAAACTCAAAACGGATAAAAGACTTAATGTAAGATGTAAAACCATAAAAATTCTAGAAGAAAACATAGGCAGCAAAATCTCAGACATCTCTTAGGGCGGGAGATGTTTGCCGATACATCTCCTAGGGCCAAAGAAACAAAGGAGAAAACAAACAAATGGAACTACATCAAAATCAAAAGGGAGCCCACTGTGTGTGGGAGAGTATTTTTGCCAATAACACATCTGAAATAGGGTTAATTTCCAAAAGGTATAACAAACTCATACAATTTAACAAAAGGAAGACAAACAATCCAATTAAAAAATGGGCAAAGGACCTAAGTAGACACTTCTCCAAAGAGGCCAAGAGACATGAAAAAATGCTCAAAGTCACTAATCATGAGAGAGGCACATTAAAACCACAATGAGGTACCACCTCACACCTGTCAGAATGGCTCCATCAACAAATCAACAAACAACAAGTGCTGACGAGGGTGTGGAGAAAGGGGAACCCTAGTGCACTGCTGGTGGGAATGCAGACTGGGGCACCCACTATGGAAAACGGTATGGAGGTTCCTCAAAAAATAAAAAATGGAGTTGCCTTTTGACCCAGTGATCCCACTTTTAGGAATATAGCCTAAGAAACCCAAAACACCAATTGGAAAGAACTTATGCACCCCTATGTTCATAGCAGCGCAATTTACAATAGCTAAGATCTGGAAACAGCCCAAGGGCCCATCAGTAGGTTCGATAAAAAAGCTGTGGGTCATTTGCACTGTGGAATACTACACAGCTGTAAGAAAGAAAAAGATCTTTTATCCTTTGGAACAGCATGGAGGGACCTGGAGAGTATTATGCTAAGTGAAATAAGCCAGTCAGAGAAAGACAAGTACCACATGATCTCACTCATATGTGGAATATAACAGGCAAAATAAAGGAATTAACAAAATAGATCCAGAGAACATAGAAGCATAGATCAGGCTGAGGGATCTCAGAGGGAAGGCGGGAGTGGGGAAGTGGTGGGGAGAGATTAATCAAAGAACTTATATACGTAAATGCATAACCCATGGACACACACAATAGTATGGGGAAGGCCTGAGGGTGGGGCGGATTTGGTGTGGAGAGGACCAAGGGAGGAAAAGTGGAACATCTATAATACTTTCAACAATAAAGATAAATTAAACACAAAACAAGGCCCAAAAAACCAGAATCAGGGCAGGTGTTGACTAAAAGTTTGGAGAAAAAAAATCACTATTCTACCCGTTAGTGTGGGTTTGGTTTTTATGTTTTGGTTTTGCATGTGTTGGCTTGTGCTGGTCATGAGGACAGTATAGAACAATGTCCTAGTCACAACTTGATAGATCAGATATATTTTTGTCAAAAATGAAAAATATTTGGCAATAAGATTTAGTTCTTTGAAAGTAGATAGTATACTGCCCAATTTGAGCTATAAATTCTGAAGATCAGGGACCGTGACTTCTAGCCACCACCAGGTTGATAAAGGCCGGGGATAAGATTGAACTGGGTTTCAAAGTCCCTTCTCTTCCCACTACTACCTCATACTTGTATATGTCTTTTCAACTTGCAAAGAATTTTCAAATGTGCTATCTAATTTGAACATTATATCACATTTGTGGGGTTGATCAGACAAAAATGATTATCACAATTTACTGAGAGGAAAATACAGACTTAAAGAAACTTGCTCAAAGTCACAGTTAATAACTGGTGGAGTTAGTGCTTTTCTCTAGACTTATTAACCCATTGGAAGTGGCTTTTTTCCAAGTAAATTATAATATAATAATATGATATAATAATAAAGCATGATATAATATAATAAATGTGGAAAGAGTGAAATGCCAGTATGACATCTTTGACATTAAACTGCAGACATCTGAGGAACACTGGGCCAGGAATTGTCATGCTGAAAATAATGATGTCCAAATATTAATCTGGTAATAGTTAATGTTTTTGAAAATTAGAAACCAATATTAAAGAAGCTATTAAAATATAACATCAAAAAGTTAAAAATAAAGAGCAATGTATGGAGAAGAACATCAGGACATGCTAAGCACATTTGTACTTCATTCTAATTTAGTGAATTGACTTTCATTGTCTCACAACTACCACAAGAAGCAATCATTTTTACACCATATACAAGCATAACCTCAAAATGGATTGAAGATTTAAATGTAAGATTTGAAATCATAAAACTCCTAGAAGCAAACATAGGCAGTAAAATCTAGGACATTTCTCTTGGCAATATTTTTTCTGATATATCTCCTCGGGCAAGGAGAACAAAAGAAAAATAAACAAATCAGACTACATCAAAATAACAAGTTTTTGCACAACAAAGGAAACCATCCACAAAACAGAAAGGCAACCTACTGAATGGGAGAACACATTCGCTGATACATTTGATAAATGCTTAATATCGAAAAGCTATAAAGAACTCAGAGAATTCAACACCAAAAAAGCCAAACAATCCGATTAAAAAATGGGCAGAGACCTGGCAGGTGTGGCTCCGTTGGTTGAGAGTCCTCCCAAGCACCAGGAGGTCACCGTCACTGGTTCAGTTCCCGGCTGACACACAGCCGGGGTTTCGGGCTCAATCCCCAGTAGGGGGCGTGTACGAGGCAGCTGGTGGGTGTTTCTTTCTCACAGGTTTCTGTCATTCTCTCCCTCTCCCTTCCTCTCTGAAATCAATTAAAAATAACATTAAAAACTGGGTAGAGGACCTGAATAGACACTTCTCCAAAGAGAACATACTGAAGGCCGATAGACATACGCGACAAGATTCTCAAGGTCACTAATCATCAGAGATGCAAATTAAAACCACAATGAGGTATCACCTCACAGCTGTCAGAATGGCTCCATCAACAAGTCAACAAACAACAAGTGCAGGCGAGGGTGTGGGGAAAGGGGAACCCTAGCACACTGCTGGTGGGAATGCAGACTGGGGCAGCCACTATGGAAAGCAGTATGGAGTTTCCTCAAAATATTAAAAATGGACCTGCCATTTGACCCAGTGATCCCACTCCTAGAAGTATATCCTGAGAAACCCCAAATACAAATTTGAAAGACCATGTGCACCCCTGTTCACTGCAGCGCTGTTGCCAATACCCAGGCTCTGGAAGCAGTGCAAGGGCCCATCAACAGAGTGAATAAAAAAGCAGTGGTACAGCCCTGGCCCGGGGGCCCGGGGGCCCGGTTGGTGGGAGCATCAGTTCAAGCACTGAAAGGTTGTGGATTCTTATCTATAGCCTAGGGCAGGGCTGGGAAACTTTTTTTCTGCCAAGGGCCATTTGGATATTTATAACAACATTGGAGAGTCATACAAAATTATCAACTTAAAAATTAACTATGAAAAGAGCTCCTAGATTTATTGAATTTTGAGTCCCACCTTCGGTTGACTTGGCAGAGCCGGATCAAATTATTTCCCAGGATGTTCCCCACCCCTGGCCTGGGGTCTCTCAACCCTTAACCTTTAGCTCCACCTTGAGGATTTTTAAAAAGCTCAAAGAAACTCCACCTGAATTTAACTCCACACACCAAGGAAGGAAGACAAAGGGAAGAAAAGAATGTCCTTCCAACCAAAGGGCAAGGATCTCTCTCCATTGAGACTGCTAACCTGGTTGGAAAAAGCTGTGGGGAAGGGCCTTATGTGATTGTACAGGGTCCTGGTGCAGGGGCCTTGCCCCACAGTTGGCAGGGTGCCTAGTGCACACTTCCCTGGTCCAAGGCCGACTCATCCTGTCTGGGGAGCCTTCTAGCAGCGAGCGCCCCAATGGCTTTTAAATGCTCAATGCTGGACCTATGCCCCACAGTGCAGCAATCCACGGGGGGTGGGGGGTGGGGGAGACCCCAAGGCCAGAGGAAAAGATGTAGGGAGAAAAGAGGGCACAGTTAGTCATGTCCTTCAAGCCAAGGTGGCGAGGACAACTGGCTTACCAGTGATGAAGCAATCCAGGTCTCAGGAGGAACGATCCGGGTCGCGGCACCGCTGTGTTGTAGGTGGCAGGGATGGCACCAGGTGTTAGCCCGGTGGGGTCAGAAGGGACCTGGGCTCAGCAACCTTGATACTTGAGTTCTGGCTAGGAAAGAATTCAGAGCCAAGATTCCAACTACAAGAGAATATTTATTTATGAAATCACAGAGGTAAAAGTAATTTGTAGAAGAAATGGGCTTAGGAAATAAGTTATAAAGGGCCTAGGAGTGAGGAAGGTAATGGTAACGCGCCTGCGGGAGGAGAGAATTCTGGGTTCTCCGTCCTAAGGGTTTTAAGGGTGGCGTTTTTAGGGGCGGTCCCAGGGGAAGATCTCAATAGAATATTCAGCATTTTCCAGGTGAGTCCTTTCAGGGTCTAGGTCTCCACTGATTGATTGGCCGCCATCATTCAATGCAGCTGGTCCTGAGGTCGGCTGTGGCTGGTTTTGTTGCTTTTCTGGGCCTGGAGCTGCAATACAACTGAGGCCTAGATGTTATCTCTAGGGAGGAAAGGTCAGGGGGTCCAGCCATATGCTAGGGGAGGAAAGGACACCCTGGGGTCATGGTCCCACCCAACAATTACCCTTTGTTAGGCGCCCAGGGCTTTGTGCCCTGGTGACCTTCTGTACCTACCCCATTGTCTTTGCTCCGCTCAAGTCCCTCTAACTGCCTACCACAAAGGTACATTTTCAGGCAAGTCCCAAAACAGAAAAATTAATAAAGATTAAACATTTTTCACACTTTGTTCAAAAGTGTTTATTTTGATTCAGTTCTCTTAAGCAATGCTAAATTATAGCACTGGCGCTCTAACTGCCCGTCAGTAGCCACATGGTGAAGGATAACTGGTATTCAAATACTCAGTTAGCATTAGCTGGCTGCTATAGTTTAGACATAAATTTCCTGTTTCTGTGAGTTCTGTGAATTACTTTGTGTAATCTGCTTTCTCTTGAGTGTCAGAGGACGTTACAGCGAAAATAACTGTGGCCTAGAAACCAACAGAAAGAGCATACTTACTTAGGAAACTGTATTGTTAGAAAGTCCACCATTGGGGAAGAAAGAGGAAAGTGCTATTGGAAATGCAATGTATAAAACACAGTAACAAAGAAGGCCAGAGCTCCTCCTGCTGAGGCCGGGACCTGAGTGGGGGTCACACCGTGAGTGGGAGGCTGACTGGGCCTATTGAATACGGCCCGAGGGGCAGGGCTGTGAGCACACCCTCAACTGGAAGTTCCTTCTCATCTCACATCTTCCTTGAAAAACCACATCATGGCCTGTCTCTAGTTGTTCAAGTATCCTGAATGACAGTGCCCTCAGTCTTTCCAATAATATTTTATTAATGAAATAAAATATAGGAAAACACACATGTAAACTGCAATGCAAAAATGCAAATATATATTGAACATTTGCACGAAGCACCCCATTCTTGCACCTGTGATGTTTTCCTTTAAATCTTTCTGAAGACTGAATAAATCATTTCTCAATGGAAAAGAGAATCATTTCAGACATCTAATTAGAATTTGCTTCAACGTTGTAAGCTATATTTTTCTACTTTGGATTTGTTGTGTGTATAAAGAACGAAGATTAATATAGAAAACGTATGATACAATTCTGAGTGAACTCTAGTTTTCAAGGTACATAACATTGAATCCTTAAATACAAGAATAAGAAGACATTTGGAGGTGTAGTTACTGTATTTTTTTTCTTTCTGTTTTTGCCTAAGGAATATAGATGACTGGGGTTCTCAGACAAGAAATAAGGCAGATGGAGATATATAGTATGAGGACCAAGATTTAGTGGGGTATTAAAATATCTT
The DNA here is from genome assembly GCF_054644295.1 of Miniopterus natalensis. Lineage (NCBI taxonomy): Eukaryota > Metazoa > Chordata > Mammalia > Chiroptera > Miniopteridae > Miniopterus > Miniopterus natalensis. The sequence continues at coordinate 28,894,413 of NC_142084.1, forward strand.
TGTTGTTCATGATGTGATATCAATTAAAACACCAATAAATTTTATTCTTCTTGTGAGTTTAAAGGCAGGAGACATTTCTCTCAGGCATTGGGAGTGAGCTCCTGGGGCCGCATCCTGACTTCAGCAAGTTAGCTGCCAACCCCATTTCTCTGGCTTGGAGCTCCACTTGATTGCTTTGGGTGATGAATTTGTAGGCTCTGCGGATGACTTCATAGTTGGAGCAATATCTTTCTGCTCTGACATTGCTTTGGTATTTAGTAAACTGTGAGCTGTTCTTAAAATATTGCCAATGATTATAAAGGAGCCTACTCCTAGCATTAAAATGTGGGTTTAATAGAGAGATTTCTTATCACTATCTCTTTATTTGCAATAACAAGTCATCCGTATGACTGTTCCCATTTCTAAAATTGTTCACCCCATTAATACATGCTACATCAACTTCTTATGTATTTATGCATGTTACTGATTAAAAACTCAGAATAGGAAGTGAATGAATTCTACTTACAGTCTTTTGATACGGCCACATAAGTCTTCAACGACACCCACAACCAGAATGATAGTTTAACAAAAGCATCTATCCTTTTGGGGGAGATATTTGAGTGATAATAATAGCAGGTTCTTCTGACTTCCAGCCAGTCTAGAAACTTGCAAATACATGGCAACGCATTTTATAGTCCGTTGTATTACTTCCTCTCTTTTCTGTCACGCCTCAGTCTTGTGTGTGACAGCTCTGCGCCGTTTAAAGGCGTCCTCTGGACCCACCGCCCTTCCTCTGGCGCCGCTCTGCGTGAGAACAGCGTGCGGGAGGCCGAGGCTGCGCTCCCGGGGGCCGGGACCCTGCGCTGCAAGGGGCTTGACCGAGGGGAGAGCAACCTGCCTTGTCGGCGGGGAAAGGTGGGTGATCTGTTACGGTACACGGCCTATGGAAAGCTCATCAAACAAAGACTTCAGTACCTCTGAGCTTCAAATTTAATAATGTAAGATGTTCTCAGAACTAAGTTGCGGTGAAATAGGCGGTGTGGAACTCGCACAAGGACCCTCCACACTCTTTTATTCCTTATATCAGATTATGGCACTGAAATATCTTGGCATATAAATAATGCAATTATATTAAGATAGAAAGCCATAATTCTACTTTTATCTTCCAACTGCTGAGAGCAAATGAGAATTTACGTTTTTCAGAGGTACAGTTAGCCATCTGTTGATTGAATTATTAACACCCTCACCGAAGCCCCGTGTCGTCGTTACTTCTCCTTTGGTAACAATTAAGAAGCACCAGTTTGTAGATTCTCTTTCTTCCTGCAATATAAGTTTAATTTATTCTCTATCATTAAAAATCATATTACAGAGGAACGCATTAAAATATTCAGCCGAGGGCAGTTAGCTGTCTGTGTGGTATATGTAGTAATAATGCTTGAAACCGCGTCGAAATTAAGGACGCAGGCCCAGGCTGCCGCAGAACAAGCTGGTGTCTGAAGTTAGCAGTTAACGCAGACGAGCCACGTGACTTACAGCCCCTGTAGACATTTCTGTTTTCTCCCAGCTCCCATGCTGCTCAGTCTTCTAATCAATAACAATCAAAATTACAGACTTTTCTTTTGTGGAGATTTAAATTTCCCCGGTGGTGCTCACTAAAGGGCAGAGCGATCAGCAAGCCTCCAGAAATCTAACGATAGTGTGGATTCAACAGAACGGAATTTAAAATTGCTAATTGCCCTGGCTGGTGTGCTCAGTGGTTAGAGTCAGCCTGTGGACTGAAGGGTCGGTCACGGGTTTGATTCCTGGTCAAGGGCACATATCTGGGTGCAGCATGTGTGGGAGGCAACCAGTGGATGTGTCTCCCTCACATAGATGTCTCTCTCTCTCTCTCTCCCCCTCCCTCCCTTCCACTCTCTCTAAAAATCAATGGAAAAAAGTATTCTCAGGTGATGATTAATAACAACACATTAAAAACGAAAATTAAATTGCTAATTAATTTTGTTATTTAAAAAGCCTGGGACAAAAAATAAAATAAATAAAATAAAAAGCCTGGGACATTAAGTTATCAAAACTAAAAGGTGCAAAAGAAAACTTCCTGAAAGAGTGACTTCAAAAATTTTGATTAACTGGTGTCTGCCTAACTTTTAAAAAAGGGAGTACTTGGAACAAAAGACAAGTTTAATCCTGGTGCCAGCTGATCTCTTTTCCCCTCTAGTGGCAAATTAATCTCCTGACTATTTTATTTCCAAGGCATGGATATAATTTGAGTCAGCTGCAGTTGTGTAGCTTGGTAGCAAACTAGATAATTTTTTAATGCAGAGTTGTACATTTGATATGATCTTTGCAGGTTTTGGATTCTAGTCTCTTTAACTAAAGTGGACTTCTTGTAGAAAGATGTAATCTTTTCTTCCTTTAAACAATTTACAAAGGCCAAGAGTTTCTAAGGAAAAAGAAAGCTGGAAAAACCTGGCCTTCTGCTTAACACTGATGGAGCACAGAAAAAAGTTGAGAACAGAGCTGAAAATCATTAAATGTTCCGTTTCCCAGGGGACAACCATTGCTAGTCTTAGCCACTCAGCAGAAGTTTTTCCGTTACAGTTTTTGGGGGATGAGTATTTTGTTTTTAACAGTAAGATGGTTCTCTATGTTCTCTATGTTCATTAAGCTACTCAAAGAAAACATTTGTTCGCTCTTTATCATTACCCTCCTCAGGTAGAGAAGTTTGGACTTGAGTATTTTGTTGTTGTTTTTGTGTGTGTGTATTTATTTTTTTGTTTTCCTTTGTTTTATAGTCACCTTCCCTTATCAAAAAGCCAACATAGCCCTGGCTGCATAGTTCGATTGGTCAGAGCATCATTCCTGTTGGCAGCACCAGGCGTTAGACGAGTGGGGTCGGACGGACCTGGGTTTAGCAACCGCGGTTCTGGAGTTCTGGCTAGGAAAGAATTCAGAGCCAAGACTCAAACTATTTATAAAATCACAGAGGTAGAAGAAGTAATTTGTAGAAGAAATAGGCTTAGGAAACACATTATAGGGGCAAAGGAAGGGCCCTTGGGGCTTAGAAGCGAGGAAGGTTAAGGTGAAGCACCTGGGGGAAGGGGGCAAGGGAAAGGTAGGTGCGGGCATGCTCTCGGGAGGGAGAGCACCAGGGTCCTCGGTCCTAAGGGTTTTAAGGGTGGGGTTTTTAGGGGCGGTTCCAGGGGAAGACCTCAATAGAATATTCAGCAGCTTTCCAGGTGTGTCCTGTCAGAGTCTAGGTCTCCATTGATTGATAGGTTGCGCCAGGGCAGGGGGTTATTACCCAATGCAGCTGGTCTTGAGGTCAGCTGAAGCATCTCTTGTCAGGTTTTGCTGTTTTTCTGGGCCTGGAGCTGAAATACAACTGAGGCCTAGAAGTTATCTCTTCAGAGGAAAGGTCATGGGATCTAAATTTTAAGACCAGTCCCGATACCCAGGGTTTCGGGTTCTATCCCTGGTCTGGGCACATACAAGAATCAACAAAAGAATGTATAAATAAGTGGAAAAACAAATAGATCTCTCTCTCTCTCTCTCTCTCTCTTTCTCTCTCTCATTCCCCCTCTCTCTCAAACCAATAAATAAGAACTTAAGGGAAAAAAAACCACAAGTCAATAATACAAGTTCCCTTGAACTCTTAATAAAATATATCTAAAAGATTATGCTATCTTATTTTTAGGTAGGGAATTTCTGTAAGCTTTATTTTTGTAAACCTAGATCAAGCAAAACGAGGTTCTGGAGTCTTATCATGATTTCACAACAGTTTCCATAAATGATCCCAAAGAAAGTGATTCCTAACTTTTAGTTCATCAGTAAGAAATACTATAGTGTGACTTTAATAAATATAAGAAAATTTAAAGCCAAATAAGTGTATTTTTTGTAAAAATGTAATATAAGCATTCCTTTCAAAAGAGGACATAGTTTCATAAATCATTGTGAAAGAAAAACAACCTACATTTTCAAACCTGGCATAAGTCTTCCTAATCAAATAAAATAATGTGACTTCACTATATTCATACATTGCTCAATATATATATATAAAGATTAAAATTGTTTCTTTGCACGTACAAAATGTAGTTCACATTTTTAAAAGAACCATATGAAACTTTAAAATCATAGTTTAAAACACAACAGCAAATATAAACTATATGTCAGGATATTTAATAACAAATACTCAAGATCCAAAAACTTGGCTTTTCCCAATAGCACGGAAAAGAACATTTTCATATAGGTGCTCATACTTGGATATGTTAAAATACGGTTTGTAAAACAAGCTCACATCCATCACCTTCTGACAGTGATCATACATGTTAGAATGTCTCTACAGAGAATTTTGTATAAAAAAATTAATAAAGAAGGCCAATGTTTTGTCTGCTGGACCCAACTGAACAACAGAAAGTTATTTGATCAGATATAATAAGATAGTAGGAGTGGGTACAAGAGAGGAGTAGGTACAAGAGAAGACCCTTAGCACGAGCTGGTCAGCAGGCCATACAACCAATTTGCAGCCTCTCTGAAATCACGAAGTAACACCTCCTTGCAGTAATTTTCCTGATGGAAGGCGTGTCTGCCGGGAGAGGACCCCTCTCCGCCTGAGCTCACCAGCAGGCGATATCAGATTCTCGCAGAATGGGTGGGCCGCTTGCGTTTGTAGTAATCAGGGACTCAATTAGCACTTTTGAAGGAAGGTGAGTGATTCATACCCCACTGCTCTCACCGGTTCGTTTCTAGGGCCTTCGGTAAAGGACATCCTACGTGGAAACAGAGCTGGGTGAATAAGAGATGAGAAAGCGTCCAGTGAAGCAGGTGCCCTGAGCACTTGGTGGGTTCCTGTTTACGCTCTTCCAAAGGATCCTGTTGGAACAAGAAAAATGACACCCCTGAAGCAGTTCTCAAGTAAACACGTTTACGTTTTGATATTCTAATGCAACCTATCACTCACTGATTGAATGCATTCCTAGTCAGCGCCTCCCTATGAAGGAGCCGAGGATGGAGGAGGGACAGAGCCTCTCCTGCGTCCGTCCTGGAGCCTAGAGACACAGCACGTCTCCGAGCCCGGGAAGGCTCCCGGGTGTTAGAGAA